>NC_041387.1:375885685-376046414 GCF_002162155.2 Triticum dicoccoides
ATAAAGGCCGGTCGGGCCTAGAGTCCTAGGCGGACACGGCCCGGTAGGTCGGTTAGTTTTTTTAAAAATAATTACACGCAGAAAAACGAATAAACGAAATACTACACGGAGTCTAAAAATCCTGAAATAAATTTTCCCCGACTTATAAAATCTAGCCGGTCAAGATGAACATTTATTTGGAGCCTAAATGAAATTTTGAAAAACGCGCATTTTTCCTAAATTCAAATAAAATAGCGATAAACTCCAAAATAAATTCTTATTTGATTTTATTATTAAATCCTCAATATTTCTTTATTTTGGAAAAGTCATTTTATTCCCTCTCTCATATTTTTATAATAGAAATAATTGAAGATAAAATAATTAAAATCAAATGATCCTATTTTCAAAATTTGAGAAAACTCAAATATGAAAATAACGAAATCCCCAACTCTCTCCGTGGGTCCTTGAGTTGCGTAGAATTTCTAGGATCGAGCCCAAAATGCAATAAAATATGATATGCAATGATGATCTAATGTATAACATTCCAAATTGAAAATTTGGGATGTTACAAACCTACCCCCTTAAGATGAATCTCATCCTTGAGATTCGGGTTGGCTAGAAAATAGGTGAGGGTGGTCCTTCAGTAGATCTTCCTCTTGCTCCCATGTGGCTTCATCCTCGGTATGGTGGCTCCACTGAACTTTGTAAAACCTGATAACCTTGCTGCGGGTGACTCGGCTGGCATATTCGAGAATCTTGACTGGTTTCTCCTCATAGGTCAAATCACTATCCAACTGAATCGCTTCCAGTGGCATTGTATCTCTCAGCGGTATATCAGCCATCTCTGCATGGCACTTCTTCAACTGGGAAACGTGAACTCCTGACAATCCTTCGGGCAATTCCAACTTGTAAGCAACTTCTCCCATACGCTCCAAAACTTTATATGGTCCGACAAAACGTGGCGCTAACTTTCCCTTAACTCCAAAGTGCTTAACTCCTCGAAGTGGAGATACACGAAGATAAACTTTGTCTCCAACTTCATAAACTATCTCCTTGTGTTTAGAATCTGCGTAGCTCTTCTGCCTAGACTGGGCTACCTTGAGCCTATCGCGAATCAACTTCACCTTCTGTTCAGACTCCTTAATTAAATCTGGTCCAAATAACTGACGGTCTCCTACTTCATACCACAACAACGGTGTCCTGCACCTCCTTCCGTATAGAGCTTCGAAAGGGGCCATCTTCAAACTGGATTGATAACTGTTGTTGTAAGAGAACTCCGCATAAGGCAAATTGTCGTCCCAACTAGATCCATAATCTAGCGCACAAGCTCTCAGCATGTCCTTCAGAATCTGATTGACTCTCTCGGTCTGTCCATCTGTCTGCGGATGAAAGGTTGTACTGAACTCTAGCCTGGTACCCAATGTTTCGTGCAACTGATTCCAGAACTTTGACATAAATTGGGTTCCTCTATCTGATACAATGCTCCTGGAACTCCATGCAGGCATACGATCCTAGTCATGTATATCTTTGCCAACTTAGCTGGTCTTCACTGGGATGAAATGAGCTACCTTCGTCAAACGATCGACTACAACCCATATCGAGTCATAGCCTGAATGAGTCCTGGGCAATCCCGTGATAAAATCCATGCCTAGTTTATCCCACTTCCATTCGGGTATCGATAATGGCTATAGCAATCCTGCTGGCTTCTGATGCTCCACCTTCACTCCCTGACATACATCACATACTGCTACATACTCCGCAATATCCTTCTTCATTCCTGGGTGAATCGAATACGGCGAATCATGGGCCTCTTGTAGTATCAACTTCCTGATCTCCGGATCATTAGGCACATAAACGCGGTCCTCAAACCATAAGGTATCGTGCTCATCCTCATGAAGACCTTTAGCCTTTCCTTTGCTCATCTTCTCCTTTATCTCGACAATCTCCTTGTCAATCTTATGCGCTTATCTGATCTTATCCATCAAAGTAGACTGAATCTCCAATGCTGCTACATAGCCTCTCGGAACTATGTCCAAACATAGCTCACGAAGATCCTCGGCTAACTCCTTTGGTAACTCTCCGGTCATGAGTGTGTTGACATGGCTCTTGCGGCACAACGCATCGGCTACTATGTTAGCCTTTTCGGGGTGATAATGAACTCTAATATCATAATCCTTTATGAGCTCCAACCATCTCCTTTGCCTGAGATTCAACTCCTTCTGCATGAAGATGTACTTCAAACTCTTGTGATCCGTGTACACCTCACAATGGTTTCCAATGAGAAAATGTCTCCATGTCTTCAAGGCATGAACTACGGCTGCTAACTCCAAATCATGTGCAGCATAATTCAACTCATGGGGTTTAAGTTGTCGTGAGGCATATGAAACAACTCTTCCCTCCTGCATAAGCACTGCTCCAAGTCCTCGACGAGAAGCGTCACAATATACTTCATAATCCTTGTGTTGATCAGGCAGAATCAGCAATGGTGATGTAACCAAACGTTTCTTCAACTCCTGGAAACTGGCCTCACATTCCTCTATCCATTTAAACTTGGTGTCCTTCTTCAACAACTCCGTCATGGGCTTTGCAATCTTCGAGAAATTCTCAATGAACCTCCGTTAGTATCCTGCGAATCCAAGAAAACTCCGGATCTCTCCAACTGTTGTTGGGGCTTCCCAATTTGTCACAGTGACAACTTTGGTGGGGTCTACTGCTATCCCTTCTCCGGATATAACATGTCCGAGGAATCCAACTTCCTTCAACCAAAACTCACACTTGTTGAACTTGGCATATAATTTATGTTCTCTGAGCTTGTGTAGTACCAAACGCAAATGCTCCTTATGCTCTTCTTCATTCTTTGAGTAGACCAAAATATCATCAATGAACACCACAACAAACTTATCCAGAAAATCCATAAACACTTTGTTCATCATGTTCATGAAATAGATAGGTGCGTTAGTCAGACCAAATGACATAACGGTATACTCATACAGCCCGTACCTGGTGGTAAAAGCCGTCTTAGGTATATCCTGCTCTCGAATCTTCAACTGGTGGTATCCTGATCGCAGATCGATCTTGGAAAATACCTTAGCTCCTTGCAATCGGTCAAACAAGTCATTGATCATCGGCAGTGGGTACTTGTTCTTGATTGTCACTTCATTCAATCCTCGATAATCAATAACCATCCTTAATGATTCATCCTTCTTCTCCACTAGAAGCACTAGTGATCCCCAAGGTGAAGAACTTGGGCGAATATAGCCTTTATCTAGTAACTCCTTAATCTGCTTCTTAATTTCCTCCAAATCTTTTGCGGGCATCCTGTACGGTCTCTTAGATATCGGCCCTGTGCCTGGCAAAAGCTCAATCAAAAACTCAATGTCTCTATCCGGTGGCATGCCTGGCAACTCCTCTAGAAATACGTCAGGGAAATCCTTCACCACTGGTACTTCCTCCTATACAACTCCTGATAAGGAATTTACTTGATTCCTCTTTGGCACATGCCGGGATACATACTTGATCCTTCTTCCTTCTGACGTGGTAAGAAAAATCGACTTACTGACACATTCAATGTTCCCTCCATACTTCGATAACCAATCCATGCCTAGTATCACATCCAGTCCTTGCGATTCCAATACTATTAGGTCTGAGGGAAACACGTAGTTACCAATCCTTAATGGTAATAGATCACACCATAGACTAGCCATATACTCTGCTCTTGGCGAGGTTACTAACATGGGTGACCTAAGGGCTTGGGTTGGCATTTTATACTTATCCACAAATCCCCTTGATATGTATGAATGCGATGCACCAGTATCGAAAAGAACGATTGCAGTAAATGACTTAACCAAAACCTTACCTATTACTGCATTTGGCTGGGCTTCAACCTCCTCCGCGCTAACGTGGTTCACCTGTCCTTTGTTGAAAGGGTTGGGCTTCTTCCCAGAGCTTCCATTGCCGTTTCCATTCTTCGCTTCAGGACATTCAGTGGCATAATGTCTAGTCTTCTGGCATTTGTAGCAGGTAATGTGGCTCAGATCCCTCTTGGCTGGTGTTGATGGGTTGGTGCGGTTCTGTCCGTTACTTCCTCCATTCCCATTACCATTCTTGGGGCCACTATGGTTGTGCGAACTACCTCCTCCATGGGTATGCTGAAAATGTCCTCCCGAGTTCGGGGTAAAACGAGGCTTCTGCTGAGCTCCAGAATTGTACTTCCCTTGTCCATACTTCCTCTTGTGGTTGTCAATCTGCTGTTGCTTCCCTTCAATCATGAGAGATCTATCTACCAACTCCTGGTAGTTGTTGAAGGTTGCTACTATCAACTGCATACTCAGCTCATCATTCAGTCCTTCTAGAAACTTCTCCTGCTTAGATGCATCCGTAGCAACGTCATATGAGGCATAACGTGCTAGCTTACTAAAGTCATCCACATACTGGCCAACAGTACGTCCTCCTTGGCGCAAGTTGTGAAACTCACGCTTCTTCATGGCCATAGCTCCTGCTGAAACATGGGCAGTACGGAAAGCCTGTTGGAACTGATCCCATGTGATAGTGTCGATAGGATAAGTGGCTGTGAAATTCTCCCACCATGATGCTGCAGGTCCATCAAGCTGATGTGCGGCAAAACACACCTTCTCTGCATCTGTGCATCCTGCATTGGTCAACTCCCTTCCCATCTTGCGGAGCCAATCATCTGCAACTATCGGCTCGGTGCTACTGGAAAACACCGGCGGATTCAGCCTCAAGAAACGGGCTAAGTGATCAATAGGTGGTGGTGGTGGTGGATTGTTGTTGTTGTTGTTGTTCCCTTGATTCTGATTCTGGACTAGCATCTGCATCAATGCATTCTGCTGCTGGATCAACTGAGTGAGCCCCGGTGGGAAAGCAAATCCATTGTCATGTCTCGGAGGCATCTGAGGGTTTAGAAAATATGAGAATATAGAATAGAATGAGGTCTAAGAAGAAAAACACTACCCATATGCACATGAGACAATTTCAAACAATATCACTCCAATCAATGCAAACAAGGGCATACAATGGTCTAACTATCGTTACAAAAGTGCTCGGACTATACTATATACATGGGGGAATACTACTACTGTTATGGTGGTCGACTAGAAAAACTGCTCGGTCGAAGACTCCATGATATCTGCTCCAGCTTCATCAACAAAGTCATCATCACTATCGTCGGGGTCCGAGTCGGTGTCATCGATGATGATGTAGTTCTCCGGGCAAGTGCAATCTTCATCTTCTCCTCTAGTTGCAGGAAATCCCATGAATACTTTTAGCTTCTTCTTCAGATCATCATTCTTCTCCACAAGCGTTGATGTTTCCTCCTCATATCCATCGCGTGTAGACTTGAGTTCTTCCTCCAACTCCGTGATCTTGGTCAATGCCTTCTTCAGATCTATCATGCCTGCGCACATCTGGTTCTCCCGGCGACGAATGTGCTGGTTTAACTCCTGGATGGAAGCTGCAATTGATCTATCCTTCCTGGTGCTGATCATCTCCCATTGCTCATCTCGGTGCCCACAAATCTGGTAGATAGTATCCTTGAGATCCTTGTGGTAAACTTCTCCAATGTGTCCCATGGTGATGTGAGCTGCCATGCTCTTTCCTAGACTTCAGGTTGGTGCATCAAAGGAAAATTCTATGGGCTCAGTGACGGGCACGAACGTCCTTCCTGGAACTTGGACTTGAATCATCCAACGCTCATCTTCGGGTAAAGTGGCGATGTAGGTCCCGGTGAAGCATGGTAGTCCGATGTTTAGGTATCTTGTGACTTCCTTCAAGTGGCGTCCAAAAGGTGTATCTTCATCCGGTGGCGTGAACTTGTTCCTTGCATCCACCATCCTAAAAGAGTAGAAAAGATGAGGAGTTAGAAATGAGAAGAGAGTAGTGATCTAGGGCGTTAGCTTAGTGGTCGTGTCCTACAGTCAGCGTGTGCTTTGATACCATCTTGTAGCGACCAGACCTCAAACAGTTTGATCTATGTGCATCAGTGTCATCCCTGGATCGGTAATGCTGACACGCACAGTACTTGAAGGATTTATAACAGAGTAGTAATCACACACTTATTACATTGAATGTCTCAAAAGAGAACTTATTACAATTAATATGGCTTAAGGCCATCTAATAACGATAACAACGGAAGGCTTGGAAGATAAGCGAGTCCATCAACTCCAACAGCATCACTGAGTATAAGATCCCGACCTAAGGCACCTTACTCGTCGTCTGAAAAGTTTGCAACATGAACCTTGCAGCTCGAAAATGGGTCAACACATGGAATATGATGGCAATGTAACACATAGAGAGTAATGAACAGAAATAATGCTATACTACATGCATATATGGCTGGTGGTAAGCTCTATGGTTATAGTTTTGCATAAAGCCAATTTTCCCTACTGCAAAGGAATAAATTTTATTTAACTATCATGGTGGTTGTTAAACATTGAGGAGGGTACTCCAACTCAATCCCAATTAAGCATCATCATTAAACCCAACAAAATTAAATTAAAGTAACATGATGAGATTCACATGATAATCCAAGTACTAGATACTCAAAATGTCCATAACTGGGGACACGGCTAACCATGATTAGTTTATACACTCTTCAGAGGTTTGCGCACTTTTCCCCGCAAGACTCGATCTCCTCCGCTTGATTTCTCACACTACATGGTATTTGAGAAACGGATGACCGAGACACAGTCTTTCAGAAGCATTACCTCTCTACTCCGGGTAGACAGTACCAACCTACATCCCCTACATCTTCTAGTCTACCTCTTCAAGAGCTCACGCAACTTAATCAACTATGCTAGAGCCCATAGTAGCTTGCGGCTGCACACGGAAGTTTCTAGCATTAAAAATCTCATGATCCCTTTGATCCTAGGTGGCGGTCCATAGGAGAATCACATGGTACCCCGGGATTTCCAAAAATACAGACAACACTGGGTTCCTCAGGTGCCTCAATCCACCCATATGTGAATTTAAGTTGCCACCTTAAGTAAACCATTAATTAACAATCTCACATTTGTCATGGATACACTCACCCAATCCACGTCTACTAGCATAGCATGGCAATATAAGCAAACGTAGAAGTAACTCCCAAAGGTTTGATAATAAAACAGGTAATAGGTTCTACCTCATCTAATTCCCAAAACCCACATTTTAATCAGATCCTAATCATGCAATTGTTTGAGGATTGATCTAATGCAATAAAACTGGGTAGTAAAGAGGTATGATCAAAGTGTTACTTGCCGTGCTGATGATCCGTGAAACCTAGAGATTCGAAGTAGCAAGCGGCACACTCCGGGTACTCTTTCGCAAACAAACAAGCATACAATAAGCACTCATCTAATGCACAAGTAAAACTCAAATAAAAGATCTAACCAGAAATTTCAACTTAAGAACTCCGGTTTGCAAAAAGAATCAAATCAAACGAAGCAACAAAAGTCAAACGGCAAAAGAAACAAACTTCATTTAACAATCTGGACCTAAGTCAAATTTTACAGTAGCAAAAACTTGTTTGAGTTGGTTAAACAGAAAGAGGGTTTCGAGATGAAACTCTAGACACTTGAATCGCCTGATTCCGATAAACGAGCGAAAAGTTATACTAAAACGAAAATCGGATCAGAAATCATGATTAGAAATAATCGCGAAAAATCCGAGAAAAAGAAAAACGGACGAACAGGCTAACGAACGAACGTTCGCTGCCAGTGGCTAAACAACGAAAACTGTTCGTTAAAACGAATGTACAGACGAACGCCTGCTAAATAGACTAAACCGTAAAAAAAATAAACCGAACCAGATCTAATAAAAAAAGAATCCAGGGTTTCGAAAAAAATCGAACGGTTGTATAAGAAAAACCGGTGGCTACCTCGGGATGCGTGATGGCAACAGCGGCGGTGGGCTACTCCGGCGAGGGGGCGGGCAACTCCGGCGGCGGCGGAGGTCGGCGGGGTCGGGCGGCGGGGTCCGGCGGCGAGGGGCGGCGGGGTTTGGCTTGGGCTAGGGTTTCGGGGGCTGGGCTACAGCTCGGGATCCTCGGCTTATAAAGGCCGGCTGGGCCTAGAGTCCTAGGCAGACACGACCCGGTAGGTCGGTTAGTTTTTTTAAAAATAATTACGCGCAGAAAAACGAATAAACGAAATACTAAACGGACTCCAAAAATCCCAAAATAAATTTCCCCGACTTCTAAAATCAAGCCGATCAAGATGAACATTTATATGGGGACTAAATGCAATTTTGAAAAATGCGCATTTTTCCTAAATTCAAATAAAATAGCGATAAACTCCAAAATAAATTCTTATTTGATTTTATTATTGAATCCTCAATATTTCTTTATTTTAGGAAATTTATTTTATTCCCTCTCTCATATTTTTATAATAGAAATAATTGAAGATAAAATAATTAAAATCAAATGATCCTATTTTCAAAATTTGAGAAAACTCAAATATGAAAATAACAAAATCCCCAACTCTCTCCGTGGGTCCTTGAGTTGCGTAGAATTTCTAGGATCGAGCCCAAAATGCAATAAAATATGATATGCAATGATGGTCTAATGTATAACATCCAAATTGAAAATTTGGGATGTTACATAAGTGTCAAATTTGTGTGCAAGCAAAGCAACCTCGCAAGTCTCATGCGACTGTTGAGGCGAGGAATTTGACACCACTTGAACTCATACATTCAGATCTTTATGAGATGAATGGTGTGTTGACAAAAGGTGGAAAAAGATATTTCATGACTCTAATCGATGACTCTATTAGATATTGCATGATATATTTGTTGAAAACAAAAGATGAGGCTTTGCACTACTTTAAAATCTATAAAGCCAAAGCAGAGAATCAACTCGATCGAAAGATCAAAAGGCTTAGGTTGGATCGCGCTGGAGAGTATTTTTCCAACGAGTTCAATTTATTTTGTGAGAAACATGGTATAATACATGAGAGAACGCCTCCCTACTCTCCCCAGTCAAACGGGGTTGCCGAATGGAAGAACCGAACTCTAACTGATTTGGTTAACGCCATGTTAGATACAGCGAGACTTTCCAAGGAATGGTGGGGGGAGGCTTTGATGACTGCAAGTCATGTCCTAAAAAGAGTTCCCACGAAGAATAAATAGATTACCCCGTTTGAAGAATGGGAAAGGAAAATGCTTAAACTTTCCTAATTACGAGCTCGGGGTTGTTTGGCGAAGGTCAATGTACCAATTACCAAGAAGCGTATGCTTGGGCCAAAAACAGTTGATTGCGTTTTCCTGGGTTATGCTTTCCATAGCATTGGCTATAGATTTCTAGTGGTGAAATCTGAGGTACTTGACATGAATGTTGGTACCATCATGGAGTCGAATGATGCGACTTTCTTTGAGGATATTTTTCCTATGAAGGATATGCCTAGCTCATCTAGTCATAGGTCAGAGACAACTCCTGGACCTACTGTTCCATTGGAACATTTCGAGAAGAAATAGACAGATATTCCTGAGGAGGATGGCAATGAAGCTCCTAGAAGGAGCAGGAGACACAGGACCACAAAGTCATTTGGTGGAGATTTCATTGTGTACCTCGTGAATGATACTCCCACTTCTATTTCAGAAGCTTATGCATCTTCTGATGCTGACTACTGGAAAGAAGTTGTGCATGGTGAGATGGATTCTATCATGGCTAATGGGACATGGAGATCACTCATCGTCCTTATGGGTGTAAACCTGTAGGGTGTAAGTGGGTGTTTAAGAAAAAGCTTAGGCCTGATGGTACAATTGAAAAGTACAAAGCACGACTTGTTGCCAAGGGCTATACCCAAAAAGAAGGTGAAGATTTCTTTGATACTTATGCGCCTGTGGCCAGATTGACCACCATTCGAGTACTACTCTCATTGGCCGCCTCACACAATCTCCTCGTTCATCAAATGGATGTTAAGACAGCTTTCCTAAATGGAGAGTTGGAGGAGGGAATTTACATGGAACAACCCGATGGTTTTGTAGTGGATGGTCAGGAAGGAAAAGTGTGTAAATTATTGAAATCTTTGTATGGTTTGAGACAACCACCTAAGCAGTGGCACGAGAAGTTCGAAAGAACGTTGACATCTACGGGCTTTGTTGCAAATGAAGCCAACAAGTATGTGCACTATCGCCATGGTGGGGGCGAAGGAGTTATCTTATGTTTGTATGTTGATGACATACTTATATTTGGAACAAATCTCAAGGTCATTCAGGAAGTGAAAGATTTTCTGAATCAAAACTTTGAGATGAAAGACCTTGGAGTAGCTGATGTTATCTTGAACATCAAGCTTTTAAGATGTGGTGATGGTGGGATCACTCTCTTGCAGTCTCACTATGTGGAGAAGATTCTGGATCGCTTGGATATTTAGATTGCAAACCTTCTCTGACACCTTATGATCTGAGTGTTTTAATTCGGAAGAACGAAGGAGAAACAAAGGATCAATTGCGATATTCTCAAATCATTGGCTCGCTTATGTATTTAGTTAGTGCTATGAGGCCTGACATCTCGTTTTCTGTGATTAAACTAAGCCGGTTTGTTTCAAACCCGGGAGATGTTCATTGGCATGCACTTGAGAGAATACCGCGCTATCTGAGAGGTACTGCGAGTTATGGGCTTCACTATACCGGGTATCCAAGAGTACTTGAAGATTATAGTGATGCAAATTGGATATCTGATGCTGATGAGCTTAAAGCGACAATCGGTTATGTGTTTACACTTGGTGGTGCTGTTGTTTCCTGGAAGTCTTGCAAGCAGACCATCTTAACAAGGTCAACAATGGAAGCAGAACTCACAGCATTAGACACGGCAACCGTTGAAGCATAATGGCTTCAAGAACTTTTGATGGACTTGCCGGTGGTTGAAAAACCAATACCAGCTATTCTAATGAACTGTGATAATCAAACAGTGATCGTCAAGGTAAACAGTTCTAAGGATAATAAGAAGTCATCAAGACACGTGAGAAGGAGACTGAAATCTGTCAGGTTCATGAGAAACTCCGGAGTTACAACGTTGGACTATATAAACACATCGAAGAATCTGGCAGATCCCTTCACAAAGGGTTTATCACGAAATGTGATAGACAATGCATCGAAGGAGATGGGATTGAGACCCACTACATAAGTTGTTCATGGTGGTAACCCATTGTTTGTGATCGGAGATCCCATGAATTAGAATTGGCGAGACAAACTATTGGATAACTGAGAGGAGAATATTTATTTGACAAAAATCCACTCCGTTATGATGCAATTCTCTCCTAATCTGTATGGTAGGCTGATATTTATCTTAATGTGTTTTGAATGGCTTGGGTAGGCAAAGATGTTGTCCTACAGAACATCTAGAAAGAACACACCTATATGAGTGAGACTGTTAGACGTCGCGGTCTGTGAGAGTTGGGTGTTCTCTAATAAACTCATGAAGAGGCCCCGGAGTATGACGTATATGCTCCTACCCACGGGAAAGTTTTCAGCGGTCTAGTATCGGTCAAGGCTTTTACGTGAAACTTGTTTGCACAAAACTTGCAGTTCATGGCGTAGTCCACTGTTCAAGTTGTGAATGAGTGTAGCATGGAGTTCTAGGTGGAAGTTCAACTTAACAGTCTCCACCGAAACACCGGTATATAAACAATGTTTTGGAACCACAGGCAAACTTGATGTGCCTCTAGGATCTGGTGGGGGATTGTTAGAATTATTGGGATTTAAACCATCTGTTATATCCAATAATTTCTAGGAAAATCCCATAGGCCCATGTGGCACGTTCATGCATGACAAGAAAGAAGTTAACATATTTGCGCTAGTGGAAAATGAAACCGAATGGTGGTGAATGATGACATTCATCTCCTCATTGATGGCATCAATATTTTGGTTTCGGTTTCATTTTTTTCATTAGTACATTGGTTTCTTCATACCGTGCGTGCTAGCATATTTTGTCATGCAAGAACTTGAAACGATTTGCCTACTAATGGGAGATGAAACTGACCACTTAATAGGATTTTTAGTGGTGTGTCTGTTTCTCCTCTCCTTAATGAGAATTAGTGTGTCCATTTCAGTTTCATCTCGTTACTCCTATAAGAGGTCGCTCCTCTTCCCAACGAGACACAACTCTTCGCATTGTTCCAGAGCATTGCACCGCCTACCTCTTTCCCATCTCGCTTCCTGGCGTGCACCATAGAGTGAGACAACAGGCCTCCGAAACCCCGCCTCTTGTGATCCGGTACGGGAGAGGGGCGATCAGGTTTTTGGGGAGCGTCCTTATGCGACTGCTGGAGTCTTGTTCATCGTGGCTGCGAACGACGACATCACTGATGACGAGTTCGCAAACAACGACTTCTTCCCCGACGTCAACAACCTCTTCAGCGACATGACGATCGGGACATCTGCACCGTCTGCTATTGCACCATATGCCATCTTATCCTCACTGTTAGGGCTAGCATTTGGTTTATTGCTAATAGCAATTGACATGGATATGATGTATTTTGCTTATGATTTTGATTGCATGACTAGTCTCAACGAATTGTTGCTAGTTTCTAGTTTCATCAATATATTGCTATTCATGTTTTATCCATTATTTTTCTGGATTAAACTAAATGGGAAAATGCCTAATTATTCAACATGATGTCCAATGGTTCACAAATTTTGTTTCTTTTTGTTAGTTGCTTGTCCATGGTCTTTCCATGTCTGTTGATGAAATTCTTCAGATTGTTTAACATTATGTTATATCTTTAAACAGGGCCCAAGGGACCACTCCGCACCCGCAGCAGCAGCAGCTCCTGCTCAACCTGCAGCGTAAGCATATCTTCTGTTTTGACCCATTTTTACCAAGGTAAATTTCCTGTTTAGCTCCCCTGATCTTTTGTTTATTCGTGATGTAGCAGGGCACCAAAGAAGGCAAAGAAGTGAAGATCTGACGTTTAAGCGTTCTGTTTACTAGGTGAAATCAGTTTGTTCTTAGCTAAATTTTGAAGTATGAACTGTTTTGTTCAGTGTTTAAGTATCTTTATCCCAGATACCCTGGATACAATGTTTCATGCTACTGGATGTAGTATTAGATTCTTATGCAAAGTTCCTTATGAAATGTTCCTACTTAATGTTGATCTCTCTTGCCTTGCGTTTATATCCAAGTGGTTTTGGTATGTGCTAGCTTGGTGCCTCTTTTGCCACGAGGACATAATTTGAGCCTCCTCGCCCATATGGATGTGTCTGGTTGCTATCTATTTTAGTGATTTATAAACGCTCTTTTAATACTTTACAAAAGTAGTTACAAAAACATCCTACATTATGGGACAGTGGGAGTAGATTGCTTGTTATGATTCATTACTCCCATCTTTACAAATATATGTTTAGATCATCAATGTCTAAATAGATATATGATCTTTGTAAATGCTGAATAGCTTATATTTGGTTGATCTTTAAACTTCAACTTAGATGGCTGTTTTAGAATGCTTGTAGACTGGACGTCGCAGTTAATTCAGAAACATTCCTAATCCTCCGAGCTACCTTATAATAAAGTGACTACATATTTGATCTCTTAAACCAAAATTGTAACATCGTTTGGTACTCTACTTAGCTGGCTGGCAACCCTCCATGGTCCACGGCCATTGTCTGAATCGTCTAAACCCTAGCCACTCACCGCCGCCCATTCCCTTTATTGCTAGTTGAATGGCTCTGCCGCCGCCCCATTGTTGATCATTGGAGCTTGCCATAGGCTCATGGCTTCACCATTCCTGAGCGCAACCGCCTCGTCCGTTACCACGATCCACCATTGCCATGGTGCAACGCTGCGTGATTTGGTGTGTGCCATGCTCGCGAAGCGTGGATCATGCCTTGTTGGAAGCGCGCTGTTGTGGAGTGCGTGGAGTTGTTGGCGCCATCATCTACTGCGTGCCCAACAGCCTATGAAGAAACAGGCTGACAAACACTGTAGCGAATGAGTATTTGCTGAAGGCGATCAGGTATATCTCAAGGCCCAACCTTACCTCCAGCATTCCCTAGCTGAGCTTCGTAACCAGAAGTTGTCGCTCAAGTTCTATGGATCGTACGAGGTGCTACATCGGGTGGGCGGAGTGTCATACCATTTAGCATTTCCCTCGGGCTCCCGGATTCATGATGTGATTCACGTCTCTCAACTGAAGAAACAGGTGCCACCGGCTAAAGTGGTGGCGACAAACAGTCAGAACCCTATCTGTTCACTCTCAATTCCTCAACCAGCAGCTATCCTACAGTCCAGATTCATCCAGTCAGGAGGAAAAGAGTAGCTCAAAGCTGCCGACAATGACGATGAGCTGACGCCACGCATTCGCCTGCTGCCAATGACCAGAAGTCCGTCGGCTCTTCGACACGTGGGTGATCTAGCTCTCCTCGGAGTAGTAATCGCTCTTAGCTACTCCATCCGTTCCAAAATATAGTGCGCACGCTCTTTTCGAGGTTGAACTTTGACCATAAATCTAACCAACCAGCAGCTATCCTATAATTTTTGCTCCCGTCGCAGTAGCTCGATGTAGCAGTGGTACTGTTGTTGTAGCGACGTTTAATTATGTTCATTTTAGTGTTTAATTATGTCATATAATGTGGTTCTATTGTTTAATTGTGCCATGAACTAGACTAAATCAGTGTGCAATTATTATTTTTGGGGAAGTGTCGTGTCTTGTATGCTAAGGATTAAAAGCTAGTGATTTACCGAAAAAGGCTTTCGCCCCGCTTTATAAATAAAGCAACCACCGAGCACAAAGTCATGAAGGTACCAAACACAAACACACACACACTCGATGCCACCGCAAGCCGGTCCAACACTCACGCACGACACCCAACACACAACACAAGTTCCGTTGTGGGCACAGCACAACAAGCCCAACCCAACCACAAGGCATGCACAAACAAAGACGACGGCGGCATCAGCAATGACGAAGGGGAACTAATCCGGCTCTAGTGGTGGTGGGGGAAGCGATGGAGCCATCCGGAGAGCCATCACGCGGAGCTGGGAGATGATGGAGGTGATGGCGTTTGAGGGAGTCCTGGACTAGGGGGTGTCCGGATAGCTGGACTATTATCATCGGCCGGACTCCAAGACTATGAAGATACAAGATTGAAGACTTCGTCCCGTGTCCGGATGGGACTTTCCTTGGCGTGGAGGGCAAGCTTGGCGATATAGATATGTAGATCTCCTACCATTGTAACCGACTCTGTGTAACCCTAGCCCTCTCCGGTGTCTATATAAACCGGATGGCTTTAGTCCGTAGGACAAACAATAATCATACCATAGGCTAGCTTCTAGGATTTAGCCTCCTTGATATCGTGGTAGATCCACTCTTGTAACACACATCATCAATATTAATCAAGCAGGACGTAGGGTTTTACCTCAATCAAGAGGGCCCGAACCTGGGTAAAACATCGTGTCCCTTGTCTCCTGTTACCATCCTCCTAGACGCACAGTTCGGGACCCCCTACCCGAGATCCGCCGGTTTTCACACCGACATTGGTGCTTTCATTGAGAGTTCCTCTGTGCCGTCGCAATCAGGAAGGATGCCTTTTCCCGTCTTTAAAGACGGCGTCGTCGTCAAGGGAGCTTTGGCCGCCGGCCAAACTATCCGGCTAGGTGGTTTTCTTATGACCGCCTGTTCGGCCACCGCCCCGATGATGACCTCTCAGGTCATCAAAAGCGATCTTCATGTCAGCTCGGAATTCACCGAGCAGCTAGATCCGATTGAGCTCTCCTTCGTAAACGAGCTCTTGGATCGCATCACCACCCTGGGAGTCGCTACAAACTACGATCAGATTGGTCTTAAAACCGATCTGAGAGAAATTAACTCTCCCCAGGCTACCCACCACGTTGTTGTGGTAGAGGAACAATGCGGCGACTCTTCTTCTATGTTAAAAACCAGCTATTTCCGGATTCCCGATCCCTCCATGCCGGATTCCCGCGGAGGGACGGACGTTAATCAAATACTGAACCTAAAGTCAGGCATCAGACCAGATTTGTCGGAAAACATCCAACAAGCCAAGCTTCCAAATCCGGAAACTTCTTGGCCTTTGAGCCTCAGATCGGGCGGGGTTCCGAACTTAATTCCACCCGCCCACCCAAACATAAGCGATATATCTCAAATACGGCAAGAGCCTGACGAAACAGTACATCATTACTGGGCCAGATTCCTCCTGGTTATGAACAGGATAAAGGACTGTCGTGAAGAAAGCGCGATTTCAATTTTCTGCAACAATTGCACGGACAAGGGAATCATGAACGCCATAAGTTGTCGCGAAGTTACACGCTTCACCGACCTAGCGACCATTGTACAAAAATAATGTGTGATGGAGAGCGCCCAGAAAACCAAAACCAGGTTTTGGGACAATCCGGCCCTGAATACAACCCCAGTCCAAAATAAAAGGGTGCGTCATACTCAAGCACCTGGGTTAAATACCAAAAAGCAAAAAACCCCTAAAGTGCACGGAACCGTACTGGAGGGATGGCTCAACGGACCCTGCAAAATCCACAGTACGGAGGGCGCCACTCCAACACATAGCCTTTGAGCATGTTGGATACTACGGCAGGTGGCCAAAAGTGGCGAAGGCTTTCTAGCCCCGGGCAACCAGCCCAGCAGTACCAGTACGGTATTAATAGTCTTCAAGACTTTCGCATCAAATAACATGCGGAAGCGAACAATCCGCAGCCTCGCCGAAGTCTACCAAGTAGCAACAACAAATCCATGGAGCGACACGGCCATCACCTTCAATGCCAGCGATGAGCCTAAATTCCGAACAGCTCGAGCACCAGCCGCATTGGTCCTCAGTTCGATAGTGGACGGCTTTCGTCTTACCAAGGTACTCATGGATGGCGGCAGCGGATTAAACCTCATCTACGAGGAAACCCTTCAAAAAATGGAAATTTACTAGAGCCGCATTGAGCGAAGCAGCACAACCTTCAGGGGAATAATCCCTAGTCGAGAAGTACGCTGCACAGGAAAAATCACACTAGACGTAGTGTTCGGCTCGCCGGACAATTACAGGTCCGAAGAGGTCACGTTCCAAGTGGCCCCATTCGGCAGCGGATATCACGCCTTGTTAGGGCGAGAGGCATTCACAATCTTCCAAGCTATACCCCATTACGGGTACATGAAGCTCAAAATGCCCAGGCCCAATGGAATAATCACTCTCGTCAGTGATCCAGATATAGCACTCCGTGCTGAAAATAAGACAGTCGCACTGGCCCTAGAGGCATTATCCGAAGCCCTAGCGGCAGAGGAACTCACTGCGCTGCGCTCCATGGTGGATAGGGACGATGTGATACTCAATAAGAGGTCCAAGTCCACCTCCTTTAAACCAGCGGACGAAGTAGTCAAATTCCAGGTCCATCCAACGGACCCCACAAAGACGGCCTCCATCGGGGCACAATTGAATCCTGATGTAGAAGCCGCACTACGAGAATTCCTTCGGGAAAATTGGGACATTTTCGCCTAGCACCCTTCAGATATGCCAAGAATCCCACGCGGGCTGGCAGAACACAGCCTAAACATCCTAAAAGGATTCAAGCCAGTCAAACAGGCTCTTTGGCGATTTTCTGAACCCAAAAGACAGGCAATGGGAGAGGATCTAGCCAAACTCTTAGAAGCCGGATTCATCAGAGATATAAAACATCTGGACTGGCTAGCCAACCTGGTAATGGTATCAAAAAAGGACAAATCCTGGCGCCTTTGTGTCGATTTCAAAGACCTTAACAAGGCCTGTCCAAAGGACCCTTTCACTCTCCCTCGCATCGATCAAATCATCGATGCTACCGCAGGGCACGATTCATTGTGCTTCCTCGACGCATACTCCGGATACCATCAAATCAAGATGGCGGAAAAAGACCAGGCCGCAACGGCATTTATTACTCCATACGGACCATTCTGCTTCAACACAATGCCCCTCGGACTCAAAAACGCCGGCGCAACATATCAGCGCATGATTCAGACATGTCTGGCCACCCAGATAGGCAAAACAGTAGAAGCATACGTAGACGATGTGGTCGTCAAGCCCAAACACGTCGAAACTCTAGTAGACGACTTGAGGGTGACATTCGACAACCTCCGAGCATATGACATTAAGCTCAACCCGGAAAAATGTGTTTTCGGCGTACCAGCCGGAAAGCTCTTGGGCTTCATTGTATCCGGTAGAGGAATGGAAGCAAACCCAGCTAAGATCCGAGCTCTGTCACAATTGGATATCCCAAAAGGCCTCAAGAAAATAAAAAACTAACTGGATGCGTGGCGGCTCTAAGCCGCTTCATCTCCCGTTTGGGAGAAAAGGCACTGCCCCTCTATCGCCTCCTCCGGCGCACCGAACATTTCGAATGGACGGATGCTGCCACGGCCGGACTCAAAGAAATTAAGGCCGTATTGGCAACAAATCCGGTCCTGGCCGCGCCCAACCTGGGCGAACCGATGTTATTATATATCACAGCAACACATCAAGTTGTCAGCGCGGTACTCGTCGTCGAACGAGAAACAGAAGGGCACAAATTCCCTCTTCAAAAACCAGTGTACTACGTATCCACTATCTTAACTCCATGCAAGTCCTGGTACCCACACTATCAAAAGATAGCGTATGCGGTGTTCATGGCATCCCGGAAGTTGCGACACTACTTTCAAGAGTGTTCCATAACGGCGGCCTCTGAAGTACCTCTCAACGACATTATAAACAATCGCGATGCGACGGGCAGAATTGCAAAATGGGCCATTGAGCTCTTACCATTTGACATAACCTACAAACCACGGCGAGCTATCAAGTCGCAAGTTCTGGCTGACTTCATCGCCGAATGGACCGAAGCCGAACTCCCTAAAGAGTACGGCGCATACTCCAATTGGATCATGCATTTCGACGGCTCCAAAATGTTGGCTGGCTTGGGGGCTGGCATCGTCTTGACGTCCCCAACCGGAGAAATAGTCCAATACGTGCTTCAAATAATGTACACGGACTCCAACAATGCAGCCGAATACGAGGCCCTTCTACATGGCCTCCGGATGGCAATCTCCATGGGTATTCAACGCCTAGAGGTGCGCGGGGATTCAAACCTCGCAATATTCCAAGTAAATGGAGACTTTGACGCCAAGGATCCGAAAATGGCAGCCTACCGTAACGCCGTCCTAAAAATGTCAGACCGGTTCAAAGGACTCAAATTTCACCATGTAGCCCGGGATAATAACCAGGCAGCAGACGTGTTGGCATGCATCGGCGCGAAACGCGACGCCGTCCCTCCAAACATCTTCCTGGAGCGGCTCTTTAAGCCATTCGTATTATGGGAAGAGGAGTCCGGAAATAACAATCTGGAACCAACTGCATCACCTAACACAGAACATTCTAACACAATCGGTGGCTCAGCCAATGAAATAACAGATTCAGCCCACGAAATACTGGCAGTAATTGCCCCGTGGACAGAACCATTCCTAGCCTACTTAATCAGGCAGGAACTTCCCGAAGACCAAAATGAGGCCCGCCACATAGTTCGGCGATCTAAAGCCTACAAGGTCCATGAGGGAGAACTTTATAAGAAAAGCACGACCGGAGTCCTTCAAAGGTGTATCTCCGAAGAGGAAGGGCGAAATCTCCTGGCTAAAATTCACGCCGGACTCGGCGGGCACCATGCCGCCGCCCGGGCCCTTGTAGGCAAGGCCTTCCGTACAGGATTTTATTGGCCGACCGCCCGAGCAGATGCTCAGGACTTAGTCCAACGATGTGTTGGTTGCGAGCTCTTTGCTAATCAGAGCCACATGCCACCCACTGCCCTCAAAACTATATACGGCACGAATTTCACGGCCGATGAGGTGAAACTCTGGTGCAAAAACATGGGTATCAAGCTCGACTACGCTTCAGTCTACCACCCTCAAACTAATGGTCAAGTGGAATGAGCAAATGGTCTAATCATGAGCGGCATCAAACCCAGATTAGTGCGGTCCCTCGCGGAATCTAACACGCACTGGGTAGAGGAGCTCGACTCCGTACTCTGGGGGCTGCGGACCACGCCAAACCGCACAACCGGATTCACACCATTTTTTATGGTATATGGCGCTGAGGCAGTTTTGCCCTGCGATATAATTCATGACTCACGTCGCGTGCGCATGTACGAGGAAAGAGAAGCCGAGTTGGATCGGTAGGACAGTTTGGACGCCTTAGAGGAGGAGCGCGACGTGGCAAAATCCCGTTCCGCATGCTATCAGCAGCAGGCTCGAAGATATCAAAGCAGAGAAGTACGGGCCAAAACTTACAATGTTGGCGAGCTAGTTCTACGCCTGCCGGATAAGAAAAAGGACAAACTTAAGCCCAAATGGGAAGGTCCCTTCATCATCTACCAAGTCCTTACTGGCGGTGCATACAGTCTACGCAACGCATCTGACAACAGACTCGAGCCAAACCCATGGAACGCAGCCTGTCTCCGAAGATTTTACGCCTAGCGCCGGACTCAGGGTTCGTCTCCTTCCTCCGTCCACCTTTCATATTTTTTCGCTGTCTTTGTTTTCCCTCCTTTTTCCTCCCTCTTTTGGTACAAACCCCTTGAGGGCTGATCTGCGCTTTGTTCGCACTCACTCGATGTGCTACTCGCACTCGATATACCTGGGGGCTTCTTTAACAGAAGCTTATTTCTATGGGCTTCATGCCCAACACATGTGTCATACTTCCGCATGTACCTTTTGATCACCATTATATGCATCGATATGACTTAAGTTTTGGCCAAGCCGGGTTGCCTGGCTCCTGTGCTTACCCCTACGTTCCCGATTGTTTGTCTAGGAGGTAAAGGGAGCACCTCTACGATTGTTACTGCCGGTCAGCCGGATGTGTACCTCAGACTGGGTGAAGCCGAAGGCTAGCGTTCTTAAGGGAATATTCGGTCGGTGACCTGAAAGATGATTTATTACTTACTTATTTATCTGCCCCCAGATGCTTTTTCTGCTATTTTCGCAGTCCGGACATGCACTTTAGGGCATGCCTCCCAGGGAAAGGAACCCTTAACGGAACTATTCTCCCTGGAAGATGTTTCTTACTAACCATGTAATATAACATAGCTAGTTGGGCACTTGTCTGATAAAGCAATTATGACCCCTACGCCTTGTCTCCATGCATGCCCCAGTTCTTTTATAACCGTAAGGGTATTCGGACACACTCCGGACTGTTGGATCCCGAGGTTGAAGCGAAAACGTCCGCAAAGGCAAATGATCTACAATCCGGCTAGAAGGCATTTTACATGTCATTTTAAAATTACATCGTCAAACTGACTAATTGTACTCCTTTTCAATCCCATCTAACAGGCTGTCTAATTTACAGTCCTGTTGGGAATATTTCGCGGCCAATTCTACTTGGCCGTACATCAGGCTCACAGGGATCTCCTTCCCATCGGGCCCCACAGGTCCGACCTCGGCCATGTGGTTTGGGTCAGCCTTCGGGTACCGCGTCTTCATCATGGCCCGGGCCTCCCTGGCACCCTGACGGAAGGCCAATATCTTCCACAAACGGAAACACCACCGTACTCCCTGAAGCTTCTCAGCAAGCCCTCCAAGGCCCTCGGGTAGGGAGACGGAAGGCCATAGGGCCTGAACGACGCTGCTCATCGCCTGCCGAACACGTTCGTGCAGTTGCAGCAGCTCGGGAAGAGGGTCTCCCGTGGAACAAGGCATCTCCTCCGCCGAACGACCCGTGAGCACACCTACAGACACATTTCTGTCAATCGACTTCCTCGCCGAACTCTTCTTTTCAAAAGAGTTTGCTCAAGCACTTACTATAAATGCCGCGACGAAGCCGCCGATTCTCCTTTACGGAGTTAGACAGCTGGACCCGAACATCTTTTAGTTCTTCGCCCAGTTGGGTGTTGGCATCTTGGAGTTTGATCCTCTCCTGCTGCACCCTCATAAGCACCCTCTCGCCGGCCTTCAACTGGCGCAGCAGATGTTGCTTGTCCGGATCTAGTCCGGCACCCTCTGCAATATTATTGTCACACTATACACACACGCCGCACTTCATAAACTACTTCTTTTCAAAATATGAATTACCAGAGGGGGTCTCCGTGGCTCCCCCGGCAGCGGCTAGTGCGGCCTCAAGTTGGGCCTTGCATTCCTGAAGCTCCTGCGACAGGTGGGTATTCTTATCGGTAAGATCCTGCATAACAAATGATCCTTAAATCAGTTAGTTTAACTATTTTAAGTGTCGGGGGCTACTGGCATATATAACTATTAAAATTCCTCACCCGTATGTCTTTTACATACTGCTCCGTGGCTCTGGTTAAACCATCTTGAGCAGCACGGAGGTGCGCGTCTCCCGCATTAAAGGCATTCAACGCCTGTGGGGAGAAACACGCGTCACGAAGAACTGTTCAACGGCGCATGTGATTCATGGCGCTCTCCACCTCAGACCTGGTGGCGGACAACCTGTCGGCATCCTCCGTTGGAGGAGCATCCGGCTCGCGCCTTGCGCTCGCCTCCCCCTCCGGACCAGGCGTTGGAGCCTGGCTGGCGGAGGGTTGGTTGGCACCCTCTCCGGACTCAGTCCGGCGAGTGCTCTTTCTCCTGGAAGAATCATGAGCATTAATATACCTCCCAGGAGTCTTTCCCTTAAAAGACAATGGTGCACCATACCTTTGCAGCGACGTTTCAATTCGCGCCGCACTCCTCTTCCGCCTGCTAGGCCGCACTGACCTCGTTTGGTTAGTCGCCGCGGGCTCGGCTTCCCGCCGTAAAGGCACCTCCTGCGAAGCACCATTGGTACACGGTGGTCATAAATAAGCATTAAAAAAGTAACGGTGTCAGGACTTCGGTCGTACTCACCTGGGAAGCCGGACATAAACTGGGGTAGTCAGCCGTAATGGCGACCAAAGCATTGTCTATGCTGAGCTGGTGGAACACCCCGTCAATCAAATCCACCTTTATGTCCGGATCCTCTTCAAAGGCCGGATCAAGGGATCTTCCCGGATCCTCGGGTTGTGGAGTTGGGCTTTCTATGCCCGTCACATCCCGACGTATTTCCTGCGTCGAAATCATAAAGTAAGACTCTTATCTTTGAAAGCACGGATCAGACATATAAGCGTCTGCATACCCAGCTCCGAGGGTTATTCATGGAGAATCCATTCAATGGATTCGTGCGGAGGAAGTCCTCCTTCTCCCCCTTGTACAAGCCGGACAGGATCTTCACCAGATCGGCGGCCGATCCCGGCCCCGTGCGGCCATGACGGGTGGCGTCATTCTCCCCGTTGAAATCCCACATGGGGTGGCCCCTATATTGGAGCGGCTGCACCCCTCGCATAATGCATGTGGCCATGACTCCAATCATGGTTAATCCGGAATGGGCTAGTAACCGTATCCGGCCCATCAGATAGTGGACGCTCCTGTCATCTTCCCGTTGAGGGCTCCGTGGGCGCCAACTCAGGCGTTTCTTCAGAGGAGCGTTGCTAGACTCCGGGAGGCTGATCCGAACTGGATCTTGTAGCAGAGCGTCTTCCATATAGAACCACTCCGAAGGCCAGTCTTCGGACGCCTTCTTCGGGGTTCCAGATAGATATCCGGTCCCGGCGATGCGCCATATTTCGGCCCCGCCCACTTGATATATCGACCCCTCGTGAGAACGGGGTACGAGGCAAAACAGCCTCTTCCACAGCGCAAAATGGGGCTCGATGCCCAAGAACATCTCGCAAAGAGCTACAAAGCCCGCGATGTGCAAAATGGAGACAGGCGTGAGGTGGTGAAGTTGGAGTCCATAGAACTCCAGGAGCCCCCGGAGAAACGGATGTATGGGAAATCCGAGTCCCCTTATTAAGTAGGGGACGAAGCATACCCGCTCTCCTTTGGAGGGATTGGGGACGCTCTCCGCCTATTTCCCACCCTTGTAGGTGGCCAGTCCGGCTCGAACCGGAACCATAAAGGCTGGGGGAAGGTATCCCTCTGCTTGGAGCGTCACTAACTCGCTATGCGGGACTGAGCATCTCCTCCAATCTCCTGGCTGAGGACTGGGAGCGCGAGAAGAGGAGCCGCGTCGACTATCCATGATGGAATGGATTTCTTGTCAGATGCGCCTCGATGAGTACTTGCGGAAGGAGGATGGTGTGATTTGGATCTGGATCCTCGCCTCTCTTATAGGCAGCTTATTCGCGCAGCTAGGGGGTAAAACATAAGAATACCCTGGCTTTTCGCATTCATACAACACGTGGAAGAAGGCCATTATTGGACGTGGAAGCCAAGGAGTGCAACATTTATGAAGCAACCGGACACTATCCGGCAAACACATGGAGCGTGAAGGAGAACTCGCCTTGCAAACGCCGAAGACAACATACACGCCGGACTCGTCGTCATTGAAGCCTGGTTCGGGGGCTACTGAGGGAGTCCTGGACTAGGGGGTGTCCGGATAGCCGGACTATTATCATCGACCGGACTCCAAGGCTATGAAGATACAAGATTGAAGACTTCGTCCCGTGTCCGGATGGGACTTTCCTTGGCGTGGAGGGCAAGCTTGGCGATACGGATATGTAGATCTCCTACCATTGTAACCGACTCTGTGTAACCCTAGCCCTCTCCGGTGTCTATATAAACCGGATGGCTTTAGTCCGTAGGACAAACAATAATCATACCATAGGCTAGCTTCTAGGATTTAGCCTCCTTGATCTCGTGGTAGATCCACTCTTGTAACACACATCATCAATATTAATCAAGCAGGACGTAGGGTTTTACCTCAATCAAGAGGGCCCGAACCTGGGTAAAACATCGTGTCCCTTGTCTCCTGTTACCATCCGCCTAGACGCACAGTTTGGGACCCCCTACCCGAGATCCCGGTTTTGTCACCGACAGTGTCTCTCTCCCTGGAGCGGCTAAGCGGCCGCCAAAGCTGCAGGTAACCAAACCATTTGAACAAAGCATCAGTAGCGCGACAAAGTGGTATACGCTGAATTACAAGCTTATTCCTAATAGTCCACAGTGTCCAGGCAAGCACCCCGATAGTCAGTCACCTAATGTGGCGAGACGGGGGTGGCAATGCTTGGAGTTCGGCGAAGAGGTCGGGGTAGTTGTTGTGATCCCAACTTCCGCCAACGAGTTCATGGAAACAGCTCCATAACTGCGCAGACACGCAGGTGAAAAAGATATGTTCAAATCTTCTTCAGGCCCGCAAAGCGGGCAAAGACCATCGCCAGGTCCGCTACGCTTTTGGACTTCCACTCAAGAAGGCAGGCGGCCGCGAATCCACTGCCACAGGAAAATCCTAATCTTCAAAAGGAACCGGATCTCCCAGATGGTGGTAAGAGCCTCCGGGCCCGGAGAGTGGGCAATCTCCTGGTAGAGGGATTTCATAGAGAATCGACCAGATGGCTCTAGCCGCCATCTGGTGCGATCATCACTGCCTTCGAGCCCCGGCACATGCAACGCAATGCAGTCAAGCAGGTCATGCCAAGCCACATTCTTTGCCGGGCCAAATTGCCACCGGAACGCGAGTTGCCCTAAGTCACTAAGGGCTGTCACGACAGAGATCCGTGGGTCCACCGCGACGGAGAACATGTCAGGAAACCGAGCCGCGAAGGGGCGTCCCCAGCCTAGCGGTCGAACCAAAACAGCGTGGCAGTGCCAGACCCAACCGCAATCGAAGAGCCAATGCGGAGGATGGGCAGGAGTTGTATGATTGATTGCCAGAACTAGGAACCGCCAGATCGCTGGCAGAACACGAGAGGTTGACCCCGAAGGTACTTCTGCTGGATGATGCAAAGCCAAAGGCCACCCTCCCCATTCGAGATCCGCCAAAGCCACCTCGTCAGGAGGCAATGTTCATCCGCTTGGAGGACATAATCCCAAGACCGCCCTAATCACATGGCTTACAGATCTCAGACCATCGAACCATGTGGTACTTTTGCTTGTCTCCCTCGCCAGCCCAGAAGAAGAGGGCCTGGACCCTGGCAATCTCCTGATGCAGAGTCTCGGTCAGGCTATAAAAGCTCATGATGAAGAGGAGCAGGCTGGCAAGGGACGAGTTGATCAACACAGTCCGGGCCGCTTTAGAGAGCCACCACCCCTGCCAGGGCTCAATCCGATGCTGGAGCTTCCCCACCATGGGGCGCAGCTCGGCCACCGTGAGCCGCAAGTCACTAATGGGTATCCCCAAATAAGTCGTGGGAAAGCTCCCAAGCGGGCAGTTTAGCCTGTCCGCAATGCTCCGACGATCGTCATCGGAGTACCCCAGAACCATCACCGCACTTTTGTTGAAGTTAATCCTGAGGCCAGACATCTGCTGAAAGCAGAGCAGGAGAAACTAAAAGTTCGTGATGTCACGCGCTGACCCTTCCACCATGATAATGGTGTCATACGCATATTGTAGGAGGGAAAGCCCGTTCCCGCCTACTAAGTGCGGGACTATGCCTTTGATATGGCCTGCAGCCTTAGCCTTATCTAAGATGGCTGCTAGGGCATCGACCACTATGTTGAAGAAGAACGGGGAGAAAGGATCGCCCTGGCGCACCCCACAGAAGGTGGGGTAGTAAGGACCAATCTCGCCGTTAATCTTCACAGCGGTACGGCCCGAGCAGACCATCTGCATCACCCGGGTCACCCACCGCTCGTCGAAGCCTTTCCAGAGGAGGCATTCCCGAAGGAAGGGCCAGCTGACCGTGTCATATGCCTTGTGGAAGTCTAGTTTCAGGAAGACCGCCTTGAGGTGCTTGGAGTGCACCTCGTGGAGGGCTTCGTGAAATACTAGGACTCCGTCAAGAATATAACGGCCTTGGATGAAGGCCGACTGGTCAGGGTGGATGATCCGATCAGCAATTGGGGCCACCCTATTGGCGTACCCCTTCACGAGGATGCGGAAGATGACATTGATCATAGTGATTGGTCGGAATTGGTGGATATCCGAGGCACCAGTGACTTTGGGAATGAGGGTGATTATCCCAAAGTTTAGCCTGGCGACGTCGATGGACCCAACGTAGAATTCCTCAAACAGGACCATCACTTCCGGTTTGATGGTCTCCCAGAAGGTTTGAAAGAACTTCACTGGGAGGCCATCCGGGCCGGGAGCCGTGGACGGGTTCATACCCTTAATGGCCGCCCACACTTCAGCTTCGGAGAACGGTGCCGTAAGAGCCACGTTATCCGCCTCGGACACACAATGCCGAGGCACTGATACGTCTCCAACGTATATATAATTTTTTATTGTTCCATGCTATTATATTACCCCTTTTGGATGTTTATGGGCTTTATTTTACACATTTATATCATTTTTGGGACTAACCTACTAACCGGAGGCCCATCCCATATTGTTGTTTTTTTTGCCTATTTCAGTATTTCGAAGAAAAGGAATATCAAACGAAGTCCAAACGAAATGAAACCTTCGGGAGCGTGATTTTTTGGAACAAACCTGATCCGGAGAGCTTGGAGTGCAAGTCAAGAAGCTCCCAAGGGCCCCATGAGATATGGGGCCGCACCCCTTGTAGGGCGCGCCCTTGTCTCGTGGGCCCCTTGGGCGGCCACCGACGTACTTCTTCCTCCTATATATACCTACGTACCCCGAAAACATCCAGCAGCACCATGAAACACAATTTCCATCGTCGTAACCTTCTGTATCCGCGAGATCCCATCTTGGAGCCTTCGCCGGCACTCTGCTGGAGGGGAATCAACCATGGAGGGCCTCTACATCAACATCCTTGCCCCTCCGATGAGTTGTGAGTAGTTTACCACAGACCTACGGGTCCATAGTTATTAGCTAGATGGCTTCTTCTCTCTTTTTGGATCTCAATACAATGTTCTCCCCCTCGCTTGTGGAGATCTATTCGATGTAAACTCTTTTTGCGGTGTGTTTGTAGAGATCCGATGAATTGTGGGTTTATGATCAAGTTTATCTATTAATAATATTTGAATCTTCTCTGAATTCTTTTATGTATGATTGAGTTATCTTTGCAAGTCTCTTCGAATTATCAGTTTGGTTTGGCCCACTAGATTGGTCTTTCTTTCCATGGGAGAAGTGCTTAGCTTTGGGTTCAATCTTGCGGTGTCCTTACCCAGTGACAGAAAGGGTTGCAAGGCACGTATTGTATTTTTGCCATCGAGGATAACAAGATGGGGTTTATATCATATTGCATGTGTTTATCCCTCTACATCATGTCATCTTGCTTAATGCGTTACTCTGTTCTTATGAACTTAATACTCTAGATGCAGGCTGAGTCGGTCGATATGTGGAGTAATAGTAGTAGATGCAGGCAGGAGTCGGTCTACTTGTTATGGACGTGATGCCTATATACATGATCATGCCTAGATAATCTCATAACTATGTGCTTTTCTATCAATTGCTCGACAGTAATTTGTTCACCCACCGTAATACTTATGCTATCTTGAGAGAAGCCACTAGTGAAACCTATGCCCCCCGAGTCCATCTCTTATCATATTTGCTTTCAATCTACTTTTATTTGCATCTTTAATTTTTGCATCTATATTATAAAATACCAAAAATATATTGATCTTATCATACTATCTTTATTAGATCTCACTTTCGCAAGTGGACGTGAAGGGATTGACAACCCCTTTATTGCGTTGGTTGCGAGTTCTTAGTTTGTTTGTGTAGGTGCGTGGGACTTTTGAGGAGCCTCCTACTAGATTGATACCTTGGTTCTCAAAACTGAGGGAAATACTTACGCTACACTTTGCTGCATCACCCTCTCCTCTTCGAGGAAAACCAACGCAAGCTCAAGACATAGCAGGCGCCCAAATATCATGGCCAAGGGCTAGCCCTCCCCGAGGGGGGGCAGAGAATAGGTCTCTGTAAAAGCCATCCACATGGGTACGGGTGTCCTCCGGACTGTGAAGGAGGGTCTCTCCATCCCATAGCAAGGGAATGGAGTTGCGGCGCCGGCGGCCGTTAGCGATGGCCTGGAAATAAGCGGTATTGGCATCCCCTTTGAAGACCCAATTCTGCATACCTCGAAGGCGCCAGAATGCCTCCTCGTCCGTGTAGATGACCGTGAGCTGGTCTTCCAAATCGTACCTCAGCAACCATTCATCTGCCGAGAGGCCCGCGGAGTCACCCCGAAGGTCGAGCGCCTGGATGCCATCAAGGAGAGCCTTTTTCCGCTCTCGGATGTCGCGGCCCAGGT
Source organism: Triticum dicoccoides (assembly GCF_002162155.2). Classification (NCBI taxonomy): domain Eukaryota; kingdom Viridiplantae; phylum Streptophyta; class Magnoliopsida; order Poales; family Poaceae; genus Triticum; species Triticum dicoccoides. The sequence continues at coordinate 375,914,721 of NC_041387.1, forward strand.
TAGCACCCCACCCTTTCATAAATTGGTGTGACCGTTTAGCACAAAGGTGCCATGAGTCGATGGCTGAGAGGGAGCGGTGGGGAGTGACACGGGCCTCTTGCCGTCGGGCGGCAACCGCCATGGCAAAACCGGGTTGGTTCAACCAGAAGGTCTTGAAGCGGAAGCGAGATGGTTGGGGGGGTCGTTCGTTCTCAGAGGAGAGAAGGAGAGGGACATGGTCAGAGCCGATCTGAGTAATCGCGTGAAGCGACGCGAGAGGGCAACGCAACTCCCACTCCGGAGAAGCAAAGACCCGGTCAAGGACCGACCAGGTCGGGTCCGCCTGACGGTTAGTCCAAGTGAACCTGGCACCAACCCTATCTAGCTCGCGAAGGCCCATGTCCGTGATGCAGTCGTTAAACATTTGCATCCGGGGGAAGTTGACCAAATTATTGCTCTTATATTCCTCAGACCGGATGAGGTTAAAGTCACCGCCGACCACGACCGGAAGCTGGACTGCCAAGACTTTCGCGCGGATCTCAGCCAGGAAGGTCTCGGAGCGGCTATGATATGTCAGTTCGTAGACGGCAATGATCTCCCACTTGAAGTTGAGAGCCCGCTCAAAGATCTCCATGCTGACGAAGAACTCAACCCGGTCCATGCTTCCAACCTCAAAGGTGGCATCCTTGACTCCTAGAAGGATGCCACCCGAGTGGCCTGTTCTCCCACTAGAAGGGAGCCAGTGCCAAGCAAAAAGGTTGGAACTTAGATGTTCGAGTTCCGAGAGAGAAGTCGGTGTGCATCGTTTCTTGGATGGCCACAATGTCTATTCGTTCGTTCCTCATGTACTCTATCAGTTGGCGGCGCCGCCTGTCTTGACCAAAGCCGCGGATGTTCTAGAAAAGGGTCCGCATCATGAGATCATCGGGGGGCTGCTTGACCCCAAGACTCGGGATGTGCTCTGGGCGCGAAGGGCTGCGGTGTGGGCACGGATGCGGCCGCGGATCTCAGTCGGGGCAACCACCGGGCGAGTCCCAGAGCCCCCAGGAGCCTCGTACGCGGAGACGAGGGCTGACTGGAGGCGAGCACGGGTCTCGGCAAGGTGCCCGTCCAAGATCCCGTGAGCGTGGATCGCCTCTTTCTGGACAAGAGGGGGTCCAATCTCACCGTGGAACACAATGGCCGAATCGGCCGCCACCTTAGCGAGGTGGCCTAACAGAGCAGACTCAAGAGTGGAAAACGAGCATGTAGCCGGGGTGTCCAGGACAGACGGGGTACCTGGCTCGAGGTTCCGGGCAGCTACCCGGCGCTCTGCCAGCTCGGGAATAGGCAGAGCGGGGCTGCCCTCCGGTCTGGCCGCCTCGATCCTGGCGCTGCGACGAGAGGACGTCACTGGAGATGAAGTTGACCTGCCACGCTTGGCGAAAGCCGCGGTTCGTGGGGGGGAGAGGGGAGCGGCCACAAGAGTGGTCACCACCACCGTCGCCGCGACGATAGCTGCGCAGGAGGCCATGAGTTGATCCAGTGGAGAAGCGAGCACGGGAAGGGTCGAGGAAGCGGCCAGAGGAGACGGAGGGGCGTCGGTGACGAGGAGAGCCTTTGGAGCGACGGGGACTGGGCGTGCCGGCGAGCCGAGAGGGGAAGGAGGCTGATCCGCGACCAGCCGCATTCCATCCGCGGCCTCGGCCGTCATGGGCAGGGCCGGAGAGGAGACAAGCGGGGGCGGAGGCACGTCGGTATCGGGGAGTGGCATGGGCTCCAGGGGTTCCGGGTGCACCGGCGAAGCGAGCAAGGGTGCAGGAGGCCGGTCCGGGACCAACCCCAACTCATCTGAGGGCTCGGCCGGTGCCGGGAGGGGCGGGGAAGCGGCGGACGAGATGACGATGTCGGCGGAGATGGCATCAGGGGCGCCGAGCGGGACACCGAGGGAGCGAGGGGACGATGCCGGGAAGACCTGGAGGCTAGCATCGGAGGCGTCACTGCCGTCGATAGGCGGCACCGGAGCCGAGGCACGAGAGCGGCCGCCCCCGGCGCCTCCCCTGGGGGCCGACGCGGTAGGCTGCGGGTGGGGAGGGTTGTCCTCGTACTCGTTGTCATCCTCCTCGGAACCGGAGTTGTGGCCGTGGCGGGGGTTCCCATCGCGACAGTGACCCGGCTCGTCGGGACCACCGCCCAAGAAGCCATCGTCGGGGATGCGAGGTCGGCCGATGTGGTTGGATGGCTCGGGGGAGATCCTGAGGTCAAAGCCCTGGTCTTTGAATAACACCCGGACCTTGGCATGAAGCTTGACGAGTCGAGGGACTTCACCTTGACCCGCACCTCCTCCTCCTTTCGAAGAGAGAGCTCGTCCACCACGAACACCTTGTCGAGGATGCGGGACATGCTTCGAATGATCCTCTCTGAGCGAGCAATGTCCAGGAGGCCACCGATGAGGATCCATGCCGTGTCCAGGACGGCGACTGCCAAGGGGTCACAGATAGGCACCGAGATGTCCACCACAAGCTTGTTGAGAGCTAGGGTGATGTCCACCACAAGCTTGTTGAGAGCTAGGGTGATGTTACCACAAGCTTGTTACAAGCTTGTTGAGGGGGTGCCATACCCGTGGCTGACGGCGTCGGGGAAGATGACCGAGAACTGGTTTCCGTCCATCATGGTGACCTGCCAGTCCCATGAGCAGTGGTAGAGGTGGTTGAGCTCGGCTTCGAGCATCTCCGGAGATGCCACCCCCTCCCGGATTGTGACGGTCGCCAGGAGCGAGGGTGAGGGCGGGGGAGGTCTGGCAGCTTGATGTGGAAAACACCCATGCTCTCAATCTCATGCCCGTACATCATAACCTCCCCCGAAATGGGGCGGTCCAGGCACAGGAATGCCGGGTGACCCGGGTCAGCGCAGATGTAGTAGCACTGCTGATGGGTGCACGCGACCTGAGAGTGACCAGCAACGCCACAGTTGAAGCACTTCTGAAGGTCTTCAGGGTGAACCATGGAGCGGTCGGGGTCGGGGTTGTCGGCCGCCGGGTCTCGGGCCGGAGCCAAGGGAGGAGGATCCGCGCCGTTGCCACGGCCGAGACCCCGGTTCTTCTTCCTCTTTGGGCCCTGCCGGCCCCGGCCAGCCCCGTTGGGGTTGTGGGAAAGGCCGGTTCGCCACGAGGGGGTTGGTACCGGTGGGCAGGGGCTGTGGGCGCTGGCTGCTACTGTTGGGGACGGGGGACGACCGCGAGCGGCTCGAGCGAGCAGGCGAACGGCTGTCCCGTTGCCACGACGGGGAAGGAGACCGGCGCCGCTGGCTGCGTCAGTCCGCCGCAAGCACGGGCGAGCGGGACCGGGATCGGCCCCGACGGTCAGCCCGACCTAACGAGCGGCGCTGGAGAGAGCGGAGGTCGGACCGAGGGGGAGCGCCGGTCAGAACGCGGTGGGGAGCGCCGGCCATCGCGAGAGGAGAGGTGACGACGAAGGTCATCGTCACGAGGGAGAGCTTCAGGTGAGGGGCGCGCCGTGTCGCGGCGGTCGTCAGCGTGCCACTTGGGGCGGGCCCCCTCGTCGCCCCAATCATGCGGCATGGTGGCAGGCGCAGAGGGAGCGGCCGGAGGCGGGGACGATGCACGGGATGGGCTTGGAGGAGCGACAGCAGGGAGGGAGGATCGAGAGTGAACTAGGGCGACCGGGATGGGGGTGCAGCTTGGAGATGAAGGTGGGGGCCTGGAGAATCCGGCCGGGGGCCAAATCGAGCAGGCTGAGGGCGCAGCCGGCCCAGGCGCGGGCCCGAGAAAAATGGTCCCACTCAGGCACGGGGCGGCCCACGCGTCCACCACAGGCCCGGGAAGCGGACGGCCCACCTGGGGGCGGCCCAGCCTGCGGGGCGGGGAGGGGACAGCGAGGGTTTCCCCTCTCGCCGCCTCCGCCACCGCGGCCGGCGCCGGCATCCAGGGATGAGCGGGCAGAACTGGGCCGTCAGGGGACGAGGCTGGGCGAGAAGCTGAGGGACGAGGAGCCGAAGGCCGCTATGAACGGCCTAAAGGGCGACCACTGCAGGAGGACAGGTGGACCGGCCGGAGACGCGGGCTGGCGGCGAGGCGAGGTCCCAGCGGGAAGAGGGCGTGCAGCAGAGGGAGCGCCACGAGAAGCGGGCACGCCCTTGGTCAGACCGTCCAGCGACGCCCCACGCCGAAGCACGGCGGCGGCGGGCGGACCTGGACCCCAAGGGGGTGGCTTGGTCAGGCGTCGGCGAGGAGGCCACCACCGCGCGCCGGCGCGACCGTGAGAGATAGCCCGAGCTGCCCCGACGAGGGGGGAGCGCGCTCTCAACGCGAGTCGGCGCCGGCCGGGCAGGGGGCTCCCGGCGCGCAACCGGCCGGCCGACAGCCACATCGTCGTCCTCGGCTAGGTCAGCCCAGCGCAGCGGACCGACCGGCACGGGAGGCGGGGAGGGGCCGAGGAAGCAGCGAGCGCCGCGTCCGCCAGCAGGGATGCCGAGGACGGGGCGGCGAGCGGCGCGCCCAAGGGCGAGGGGGGCGCGGGGAGGGACTCATGCAGCGCAGTGACCGGCGACAGAGGCGCGGGCGGCGAGTCGCCCGTCGAGTCGCAGGAGCCGCAATCCATTTTTTCTTCGTTTTCCTTTTGGCAGCTAGTGATTTAGGAGATTGAAAAGGGAAAGGTAGGGCTAGAGATGCGGAAATGTTCTTATGTTGTATCTCGATCCTGACCGTAGCATCAGTTGTTATATTGTCTCTCTTAGACCAAGTTCTTTTCCTTGAAATATTTGTACCTTATGATTAGTAACCCCTTGTGAAAGTATAGACGATCTCATTTAAGACCATACAATTCAATCGAAGTATGTGTTAGCATTACTATGTCTAGTTTTTTTTAGGTGAGGTCAGGAGTATAAGGCTGGTTATAATGGGAGTATCATAATTAGTATCATACATGCCAACTAGACAACTTTAATGAGGTGACATAGAATTAAATGAAGTAAGAGAGGCTTGAGTATCATATCATGATACTGTATCATAATAAATGCTACACTAATATGTGTCATGCATGGCAATAAATAAAGTCAAATATGATACTACCATATAATACTATGCATTAAGAAGGTAATATCATAGACTAGTATCATATGCATGATACTAACTTATGATACTACCCATTACAACCAGCCTTAGTAAGAGCACTGCTACACGGACACACTTACCGCAGAAATTTGCACGACATGTCATATCACCCTTTGGCAAGTCTAGACAGCAGTAGGCGCTTGGATTAGCAGTGTCGTTCAGCAAAATGTCATGTGTGAAGTACTTCCGTATTAGTAGTACCTCGCCCCCCCTCCCCCCCACCCCCTAATTATTGCAATTGCGCAAGATACTTATTCTATCATGCTGATGTTTGTCTGCTACACAGCTCAAAAAATACTCAGGGCACGTCACTGACATAGCCAGGTTATCCTGCGTCGTTAACGGAAATCTGGCCAAACATAAAGGAAAAAAGAGGATCACTATCTCTGTACCGGCCTTGTGGGGACTGTGAAGCGTGTGATGGTATATTTTTTTCATTTTGACGAAGGAAAAAAAATGTCTTTGTCGTGATTGATCCATAATTTTTGCTTATATTTTTGAACATAGTACATATGTGAGTTATTTACGCAAAACCATCACACTTGAGTCTAGAGTAACAACTTCGTGCCGCATTTAGGTCAGGACACAAAGAACCACCAACTCTGCGTCTAACCTATAACGTCGAGCACTGATAGTCGAAATTACTCACGAAAACAGCGAAACCGACGGATAGGGCCCACATGTCAGGACGATGTGGCATGCCTATCTGGACAATTTGCTGAGGTGGACGTAGGTCCCATCCGTCATCCTCAAGTACCTCCTCCTTCCTTCTCTTTGTCTTTTTTTCGCTCTTCAACCAGCGAACACAGCGGACCTCGCCAGTGGCCATGCTCAGGCTGGACCCATGCCTCCGCCGCCATGGTCGGCCACCACGGTCGTCCCCGCCGGCAGCCCAATGCCTGACGAGGCGATGCGTCCTCCGCCATCAACCTCCTCCTCTCGTCCAGGCCGCTCCGGCGATGCGCGCCTCGCCCCGAGCCGCACCACTCGGGCCGCTTGCCTTGCCGGCTGCCACTGGATCTGCCACTGGATGTCCGCGACCCCGCTGCCCTGGATCTGGTGCCCAGGACCTGTACGGCGTCCGCATCGGCCGCCGGCGTCCACACCCCATGGAGCCCACAACAGCTCCTCCCCGATCCGCGGTCACCGCCGGCCTTCTTTCTCATGGCCAGAGACCACTCCAAGCCCCACCACCTTGTCTGGGAGCCCCGGAATGCCTCCCTGAGCACCCCTACTGGAGTTCTTGGACCCGGACGTCCAAAATTGGCCATGCCACGGTCGTCTTCTCCACCTCCGACCACCACCGTGCCACGATCTCCTGCTCAGGTGAATCTCTGCGCCTCGCATCTAGTCCCTAGGCTTCGACGCGTCCTCTTGATGCCTTTGCCGCCAACACCGGCAAGCTGCGAGTCCTCAAGCCGTCTTCCTCGCCTCACCATGCTTTGTCGGCCGCTGCCGCTCACGAGGACGTTGCTCGAGTGCTACCTCGCCGCGTTCGAGCACACATACGTGCTCAAGGTGAGCCCCTCGCCCCTTCCCCATGCCATGGCGTGTTGTGCCTTCTTCAGTGACCAGAGGATGAACGCACGGAAGGTGCTCGATGGAATGCCCGATAGAGAGAATGTTGTGAAGAAGATGACCCTCTAGTCATTGACATTTGGAGCCCAAGTCTCATTTGCCACATCAGTCGGTCAAAGTTTTTGGTCTTTGCCATGTCAGCCCGACAAGTGGGGCCAACCTGTCAGTTTCACTGTTTTCGTGAGCTTATCAGAAAATCAGTGTTCCGCGTTATAGGTTAGGGCGCAGAGTTGGTGGTTTTTTGTGTCCTGCCAAGTTGTTACCCTAGCCCCAACTATGGTGTTTTGGGTAAATAACTCTACAAACGTAGATGTCAAACATAAGCACATACACTCATCCCTACACGCACGCACACTCTATGACTCTATCCCATGAGCAACTTCAAGAAACTGTGCCGGCACATCATCTTAAGACTGACGGAGTTGCCACATTCATAAATTTTATGCAGAGAAGGCGTACAATGCATTAGAAAATAACCAGAAGGAAGATACACTGTAGTGAAAAAGTCGAAGTCACGTATTATTCCTATTTGAACTCAGAGACTTTCACCTCATACGGAGGATGGTTGAAGTAACCGGAGAAAAGCATGGCGATCAGTCATCGGGATGCTCAAACTGGCCGGGGGGAAGCATGCCGAAAAATATGATATACAGGTTGATGAGGCAACACCACCCGGGATGACCGCGCAATGTTGCTATGCAATTTCGTTGTTAGTAGTCTGGAGTACAGAAATTTCCTCCGTTTTAAAATAGACGACTCAATTTTATTTTAACTTTAGTATAAAATTAGATTATCTATTTTAGAACGGAGAGAGTATATTGGAGACGTCAAGTTTGGGTAGGCGACAATCTCCGACCTGCAGTTGCGATGCCACGGTACAGACGGATCAAGGTCCTCGGCGCCGGCACGGCACGAGTGAAGCAGCTGCAACTACTAGGTCCTACAAGTTGCCGGCTATCGGCGGCTTTTAAATAAGCATGCTAGAGTATCGTCGTTTCCAGTGGGGTCGGCGATGCGCGTGTCCATTCCATTGTCGCAGCCTCCTTCATTTCATCCTTCGCCACTCAATAAATGTTCGTTGTTGTCATACTTGTCGTGCCAAACCAACCCATAACTAAGCACCTCCTGACTCCCGTGCTTCCTGCCGGAGTCTCCGTTGATAAACCAAGCCATTGATGGCCAGGCGATGGCTCACGTCTGACGCGAGCGCGGCCCCTCCGTCGCAGCATTCCGGGTGGGACGTGAACCGGTCGGTCGTGAAGGTCGCCATCGTCGGCAACGTGGTCGTCGTGCTGCTCTTCTTCGTCGCCATCGTCTGGCGTCTCTTCTTCTCGGGGAGAGCTCAAGAAGGCGCCACGGCTCCCGGCGGCGGTGGGGTGGTCATTGCGCCCTCCTCCAGGGAGAGCTCGCCGTGCGCGTCGCCTCGGGCTAAAGGGCTCAGGAAGGAGGACCTCACGTCGCTGTCGGTGTACGTCCACCGCGCGTCGGCAGAGGACGGCGGCAAGGTGGAGTGCGCGGTGTGCATCTGCGAGCTCAGAGACGGCGACACCGGCCGGCGCCTGCCGAGGTGCGGGCACCGCTTCCACGCCGAGTGTGTCGACAGGTGGTTCCGCTCGCACGCTATGTGTCCACTCTGCCGCGCTCTTGTGGCGGACGGCGGCTGATCCGGTGAGGTCGACCCTCATCGGTGATCGATAAGCACAAGTGATTTTCTTGTTCATGGTAACCTTTTGATGAAACCAATGTCGTTCGCCTTTTTTTTTGAAAAGGGGACTCCCCGGCCTCTGCATCATAAAGATGCATACGGCCACAATTATATAAATAAATAAGTTCAGCAGAGTTTAGCGGTCTGCAGCTGGCTCACAAAAAGCAACAAAAGCAAATAAGGCCCAAAAGTCACAACCGGCTGGCAAAAGATGAATAGGTAAACTAGTCGCCTATCCGATTACATGACCGCCATCCAAACCGGTTGAAGATATCCCGCGCTATCATCTCCCACCGAAGAGATCCAGTAACCAAACGCTCTCTGGCCTCCGTCGGAGTGAGTAAGGACCACATACGAATTAGCGCAGTAGCCTGGAATAAAACCTGCAAAAAATGAATAGTTGTTGTTCTGTTAAAAGCTAAATCATTTCTGCAGTTCCAAATTGCCCATAACAACACACACGCTCCTACGCGAATTTGTCTAGCTGTTTCGGACTCTATCCCAACCAGCCACGTTCCAAATAACGACCTGACCAAATGCGGAGGAGGAATGTTAAAGGCAACTTGCACCGAACGCCATAAGACCTTCGCCAACGGGTAATCAAAGAAGAGGTGCTTGATATTTTCATCCCGATCACAGAAACTACACCTAGTAGATCTTGTTCAGTTTCGCTTAACCAGATTATCTTTCGTTAAGATAACTTGTTTATGTACAAACCACATAAACACTTTGATTTTTAGAGAAACCTTAACTTTCCAAACATGTTTGGAAGTAGGAATCACACTAGAATTGATGACATCAATATACATCGACTTGACTGTGAATTCCCCAGATCTAGTAAGCTTCCAACACAACTTATCGGGCTGATGCGTAAGCTGAACCTCCATCAGTCTACGCACGAGATTAAGCCAGTTTTCCCACCGGTCTCCAACAAGCACCCTCCTAAACTGAATATTCCGGGGAGTGGACTGCAAACTCGTTGCAATCAGAGCATCACGACGCTGCACAATACGATAAAGCGAAGGATACTGAAGCGCCAACGGCGCTTCCCCCAGCCAAGTATCCTCCCAGAAGCGAGTATTGTTGCCATCACCAACAATAAATTTTGTTTTATTAAAGAAAGTAGCTTTGACTCTCATTAGCCCTTTCCAGAATGGCGAATCAGTCGGTCTGACTGTCACCTGCGACAAAGTCTTAGAGTGGAGGTACTTGTTACACAGAATCTGTGCCCAAGTAGCTTCAGTCTCAGCTGCTAACTTATATAGCCACTTGCTGAGAAGACATCTGTTCTTGACCTCAAGATTTTCAATACCAAGACCCCCTTGGTCCTTCGGTCGGCAGATGACGTCCCATTTGGCTAAACGGTACTTTCTCTTAAGTTCATCACTTTGCCAGAAGAAACGAGACCGAAAGAAGTCCAGCCTTTTCCTAACTCCAATTGGTACTTCAAAAAAGGACAGAAGGAACATAGGCAAACTCGTGAGCCCCGAATTAATCAGAATCAACCGGCCTCCATACGACATGAGTTTGCCCTTCCAGCAACTCAGTTTCTTCTCAAACCGATCCTCGATACACTTCCATTCACCGTTAGTCAGCTTACGATGGTGAATAGGGATACCTAGGTAATTGAACGGGAGTGCTCCCAATTCACAACCAAACAATTGCTTATATGCATCTTGTTTCTCTTTGGCTCTACCAAAACAGAACAACTCACTTTTATGAAAGTTAATCTTCAGACCGGTCAATTGCTCAAACAGGCACAATACCAGCTTCATATTTCTCGCTTTGGCCAAGTCATGCTCCATAAAGATGATCGTATCATCCGCGTACTGTAGAATGGACACACCACCATCAACTAGATGAGGCACCAAGCCACCTACCTGGCCGGCCTCCTTTTCCCTACCTATTAGGATTGCCAACATGTCAACAACGATGTTGAACAAGACATGAGACATTGGATCACCTTGTCTCAGGCCCTTATGTGTCTGGAAATAATGACCGATATCATCATTCACTTTACTTCCAACACTCCCTTTTTGCGTGAAGGATTCGACTTGTCGTCTCCAAACTTCATCGAAACCCTTCATGCGTAGTGCTTGTTGAAGGAAAGGCCATTTGACTTTGTCGTACGCTTTCTCGAAATCCACCTTGAAAACAATGCCATTAAGTTTTTTTGTGTGAATCTCATGGAGCGTTTCATGCAAGACCACAACCCCTTCAAGGATGTTCCTGTCCGGCATGAAAGCAGACTGAGTAGGATGCACCACAGTATGCGCAATCTGTGTGAGCCTATTCGTCCCGACCTTGGTAAATTTTTTGAAACTAACATTGAGAAGACAGATAGGCCGGAATTGCTCAATCCGCACTGCCTCTGTCTTCTTGGGAAGTAAGGTTATCGTTCCAAAATTCAGCTGAAAAAGGTGAAGCTGGCCGGAGAATAAATCATTGAACAAAGGCAAGAGATCTCCTTTAATAATGTGCCAACATTTCTTGTAGAACTCTGCCGGGAAACCATCCGGGCCAGGAGCCTTATTATTCTTCGTCTGGGAAATGGCCTCAAAAAACTCTTTCTCAGAGAAAGGAGCTACTAAAATATCATTCTCAACAGCCGTAAGTTGAGGTATCCTCAATCCTAGACTCATCCAGCGACACACAGTTGTCCTCTGGAGGCCCAAACAGCTGCTTGTAATACTCAGTAATATATTGCTTTAAGTTTTCATGACCAAGAATCGTTCCCTCGTCTTGTTCAAGCTGAAAGATCCTCTTCTTTCTATGCTTACCATTGGCGATCAAGTGAAAAAATTGAGTGTTCGCGTCCCCCTGAACGACTCTACTGACCTTAGCCCGAAGCGCCCACTTTAGTTCTTCCTCGCGAAGGAGCTCTTTCAGCCTCATTTCCGCCTCAAGCTTGGCATGAAGCTCCTGTTGGAAATATGCCCTAGAGGCAATAATAAAAGTATTATTATTATATTTCCTTGTTCATGATAATTGTCTTTTATTCATGCTATAACTGTATTATCCGGAAATCGTAATACACGTGTGAATACATAGACCACAATATGTCCCTAGTGAGCCTCTAGTTGACTAGCTCGTTGTGATCAACAGATAGTCATGGTTTCCTGGCTATGGACATTGGATGTCATTGATAACGGGATCACATCATTAGGAGAATGATGTGATGGACAAGACCCAATCCTAAGCCTAGCACAAAGATCGTGTAGTTCGTTTGCTAGAGCTTTGCCAATGTCAAGTATCTCTTCCTTCGACCATGAGAGCGTGTAACTCCTGGATACCGTAGGAGTGCTTTGGGTGTATCAAACGTCACAACGTAACTGGGTGACTATAAAGGTGCACTACAGGTATCTCCGAAAGTATCTATTGTTTTATGCGGATCGAGACTGGGATTTGTCACTCCGTGTAAACGGAGAGGTATCTCTGGGCCCACTCGGTAGGACATCATCATATGCGCAATGTGACCAAGGAGTTGATCACGGGATGATGTGTTACGGAACGAGTAAAGTGACTTGCCGGTAACGAGATTGAACAAGGTATTGGATACCGACGATCGAATCTCGGGCAAGTAACATACCGATAGACAAAGGGAATTGAATACGGGATTGATTGAGTCCTTGACATCGTGGTTCATCCGATGAGATCATCGTGGAACATGTGGGAGCCATCATGGGTATCCAGATCCCGCTGTTGGTTATTGACCGGAGAACGTCTCGGTCATGTCTACATGTCTCCCGAACCCGTAGGGTCTACACACTTAAGGTTCGATGACGCTAGGGTTATAAAGGAAGTTTGTATGTGGTTACCGAATGTTGTTCGGAGTCCCGGATGAGATCCCGGACGTCACGAGGAGTTCCGGAATGGTCCGGAGGTAAATATTTATATATGGGAAGTCCTATTTTGGCCACCGGAAAATGTTCGGGATTTTTCGGTATTGTACCGGGAAGGTTCTAGAAGGTTCCGGAGTGGGGCCCACCTGCATGGGGGACCCACATGAACGTGGGTAGTGGGGGCAAGGCCCCACACCCCTGGTCAAGGCGCACCAAGATCCCCCCTTAGAAGGAATAAGATCATATCCCGAAGGGATAAGATCAAGATCCCTAAAAAGGGGGGATAACGATCGGTGGGGAAGGAAATGATGGGATTTCTTTCCTCCCACCTTGGCCAACGCCCCAATGGACTTGGAGGGCAAGATACCAGCCCCTCCACCCCTATATATAGTGGGGAGGCGCATGGGATCCATAGACGAAGTTCTGGCGCAGCCCTCCCCCTCTCCCAAGTCGTCCTCCTCTCCCGTGGTGCTTGGCGAAGCCCTGCTGGATTGCCACGCTCCTCCATCACCACCACGCCGTTGTGCTGCTGTTGGATGGAGTCTTCCTCAACCTCTCTCTCTCTCCTTGCTGGATCAAGGCGTGGGAGACGTCACCGGGCTGTACGTGTGTTGAACGCGGAGGTGCCGTGCGTTCGGCACTTGATCATCGGTGATTTGAATCACGACGAGTACGACTCCATCAACCCCGTTCACTTGAACGCTTCCGCTTAGCGATCTACAAGGGTATGTAGATGCACTCTCTTTCTACTCGTTGCTGGTCTCTCCCTAGATAGATCTTGGTGACACGTAGGAAAATTTTGAATTTCTGCTACGTTCCCCAACAGTGGCATCATGAGCTAGGTCTATTGCGTAGATTCTTTGCACGAGTAGAACACAAAGTAGTTGTGGGCGTTGATGTTGTTCAATATGCTTACCGTTACTAGTCCAATCTTCTTTCGACGGTATTGTGGGATGAAGCGGCCCGGACCGAACTTACACGTACTCTTACGTGAGACAGGTTCCACCGATTGACATGCACTTGGTGCATAAGGTGGCTAGCGGGTGCCAGTCTCTCCCACTTTAGTCGGAACGGATTCGATGAAAAGGGTCCTTATGAAGGGTAAATAGCAATTGGCATATCACGTTGTGGTTTTGCGTAGGTAAGAAACGTTCTTGCTAGAAACCCATAGCAGCCACGTAAAACATGCAAACAACAATTAGAGGACGTCTAACTTGTTTTTGCAGAGTATGCTATGTGATGTGATATGGCCAAAAGGATGTGATGAATGATATATGTGATGTATGAGATTGATCATATTCTTGTAATAGGATTCACGACTTGCATGTCGATGAGTATGACAACCGGCAGGAGCCATAGGAGTTATCTTTATTTATTGTATGACCTGCGTGTCATTGAAGAACGCCATGTAAACTACTTTACTTTATTGCTAAACGCGTTAGTCATAGAAGTAGAAGTAGTCGTTGGCGTGACAACTTCATGAAGACACGATGATGGAGATCATGATGATGGAGATCATGGTGTCATGCCGGTGACAAGATGATCATGGAGCCCCGAAGATGAAGATCAAAGGAGCTATATGATATTGGCCATATCATGTCACTACTCTATTTGATTGCATGTGATGTTTATCATGTTTATGCATCTTGTTTGCTTAGAACGACGGTAGTAAATAAGATGATCCCTTACAACAATTTCAAGAAGTGTTCTCCCCTAACTGTGCACCGTTGCTACAGTTCGTCGCTTCTAAGCACCACGTGATGATCGGGTGTGATGGATTCTTACGTTCACATACAACGGGTGTAAGACAGTTTTACACAGCGAAAACACTTAGGGTTAACTTGACGAACCTAGCATGTGCAGACATGGCCTCGGAACACGGAGACCGAAAGGTCGAGCATGAGTCGTATGGTAGATACGATCAACATGAAGATGTTCACCGATGATGACTAGTCCGTCTCACGTGATGATCGGACACGGCCTAGTTGACTCGGATCATGTGATCACTTAGATGACTAGAGGGATGTCTATCTAAGTGGGAGTTCATAAGATGAACTTAATTATCCTGAACATAGTCAAAAGACCTTTTGCAAATTATGTCGTAAGCTCGCGCTTTAGTTCCACTGTTTAGATATGTTCCTAGAGAAAATATAGTTGAAAGTTGATAGTAGCGATTATGCGATCAGTAGAAAGCTTATGTCCTTAATGCACCGCTCAGTGTGCTGAACCCCAACGTCGTTTGTCGATGTTGCGAACATCGGACATACACGTTTTGATAACTACGCGATAGTTCAATTAAATGGTTTAAGTAGAGGCACCAAAGACGTTTTCGAAACGTCGCGGAACATATGAGATGTTTCGAGGGCTGAAATTGGGATTTCAGGCTCGTGCCCACGTCAAGAGGTATAAGACCTCCGACGATTTTCTTAGCCTGCAAACTAAGGGAGAAAAGCTCAATCGTTGAGCTTGTGCTCAGATTGTCTGAGCACAACAATCACTTGAATCGAGTGGGAGTTGATCCTCCAGATGAGATAGTGATGTTTCCCCAAAGTCATTGCCACCAAGCTGCTAGAGCTTCGTGATTAACTATAACATATCAGGGATAGATATGATGATCCTTGAAATATTCATGATGTTTGACACCGCGAAAGTAGAAATCAAGAAGGAGCATCAATTGTTGATGGTTGGTGAAACCACTAGTTTCAAGAAGGGCAAGGGAACAAAGGGATACTTCATGAAACGGCAATTCAGCTGCTGCTCTAGTGAAGAAACCCAAGGTTGAACCCAAACCGGAGACTAAGTGCTTCTGTAATAAGGGGAACAACCACTGGAGCAGCATTACCCTAGATACTTGGTAGATGAGAAGGCTGGCAAGGTCGATAGAAGTATATTGGATATACATTATGTTAATGTGTACTTTACTAGTACTCCTAGTAGCACCAGGGTATTGGATACCGGTTCGGTTGCTAAGTGTTAGTAACTCGAAATAAAAGCTACGGAATAAACGGAGACTAGCTAAAGGTGAGCTGACGATATATGTTGGAAGTGTTTCCAAGGTTGATATGATCAAGCATCGCACGCTCCCTCTACCACCGAGATTGGTGTTTGCGTTGAGCATAGACATGATTGGATTATGTCTATCGCAATACGGTTATTCATTTAAGGAGAATAATGGTTACTCTATTTTTGAATAATACCTTCAATGGTCTTGCACCTAAAGGAATGGTTTATTGAATCTCGGTCGTAGTGATACACATTTTCGTGCCAAAAGATATAAGATAGTAATGATAGTACCACTTACTTGTGGCACTGCCATGTAAGTCATAATGGTATAAAACGCATGAAGAAGCTCCATGTTGATGGATCTTTGGACTCACTCATTTTTGAAAAGTTTGAGACATGCGAACCATGTCTATTGGTGTATATGCATGAAGAAACTCCATGCAAATGGATCGTTCGGACTCACTTGATTTTGGATCACTTGAGATATGCAAATCATACCACATGGGCAAGATGACTGAAAAGCCTCATTTTCAGTAAGATGGAACAAGATAGCAACTTGTTGGAAGTAACACATTTTGATGTGTGCAGTCGAATGAGTGCTGAGGCATGCAGTGAATATCATTATGTTCTTACTTCACAGATGATTCGAGTAAATGTTGAGTATATTTACTTGATGAAACACAAGTCTGAATTATTGAATGGTTCAAGTAATTTTAGAGTGAAGTAGCAGATCATTGTGACAAGAGGATAAAATGTCTATGATATGATCATAGAGATGAATATCTGAGTTACGAGTTTTGGCACACAATTAAGACATTGTGGAAATTGTTTCGCAATTAATACCGCCTGGAACACCATAATGTGATGGTGTGTCCAAACATCATAGTTGCACCCTATTGGATATGGTGCGTACCATGATGTCTCTTATCGAATTACCACTATCGTTCATGGGTTAGGCATTAGAGACAACCACATTCACTTTAAATAGGGCACCACATAATTCCGATGAGATGACACTGTATGAATTATGGTTTAGAGAAACCTAAGTTGTTGTTTCTTAAAAGTTTGGGGTTGCGACGCTTATATGAAAAAGTTTCAGGTTGATAAGCTCGAACCCAAAGCGGATAAAATGCATCTTCATAGGAAACCCAAAACAGTTGGGTATACCTCCTAATTCAGATCCGAAAGCAATATGGATTGTTTCTAGAATCGGGTCCTTTCTCGAGGAAAAGTTTCTCTCGAAAGAATTGAGTGGGAGGATGGTGGAGACTTGATGAGGTTATTGAACCGTCTCTTCAACTAGTGTGTGACAGGGCACAGGGAGTTGTTCCTGTGGCACCTACACCAATTGAAGTGGAAGCTTATGATATTGATCATGAAACTTCGGATCAAGTCACTCCCAAACCTCGTAGGATGACAAGGATGCGTACTACTTCAGAGTGGTACGTAATCCTGTCTTGAAGGTCATGTTGCTAGAGAACAATGAACCTACGAGCTATGGAGAAGCGATGGTGGGCCCGGATTCCAATAAATGGCTTGAGGCCATAAAATCCGAGAGAGGATCCATGTATGAAAACAAAGTGTAGACTTTGGCAGAACGGCTCGATGGTCGTAAGGCTAATGAGTATAGATGGATTTCAAAAGGAAGACGGACAATGATGGTAAATGTCACCATTAAGAAAGCTCGACTTGTCGTTAAGATGTTTTCCGACAAGTTCAAGGAGTTGACTACGATGAGATTTTCTCACTCGTAGCGATGCTAAGAGTCTGTTGGAATTATATTAGCGATTACTGCATTATTTATGAAATCTTGCAGATAGGATGTCAAAACATTGTTTCCTCGACGATTTTAATGAGGAAAGGTTGTATGTGATACAACCGGAAGGTTTTGTCAATCCCGAAAGATGCTAATAAGTATGCAAAGCTCCAGCAATCCTTCTAAGGACTGGAGTGAGCATCTTGGAGTTGGAATGTATGCTTTGATGATGATCAAAAATTTTGGGTTTGTACAAAGTTTATGAGAAACTTGTATTTCCAAAGAAGTGAGTGGGAGCACTATAGAATTTCTGATGAGTATATGTTGTTGACATATTGTTGATCAGAAATGACGTAGAATTTCTGGAAAGCATATAGGGTTATTTTGAAAGTGTTTTTCAATGGAAAGCCTGGATTAAGCTACTTGAACATTGAGCATCAAGATCTATAAGGATAGATCAAAATGCTTAATAATACTTTCAAATGAGCACATACCTTGACATGATCTTGAAGGTGTTCAAGATGGACCAGTCAAAGAAGGAGTTCTTGCCTGAGTTTTAAGGTACGAAGTTAAGACTTAAAGCTCGACCACGGCAGAATAGAGAGAAAGGACGAAGGTCGTCCCCTATGCTTAAGACGTAGGCTCTTCAGTATGCTATGCTGTGTACCGCACCTGAAGTGTGCCTTGCCATGAGTCAGTCAAGGGGTACAAGAGTGATCCAAGAATGGCTCACAGGACAGCGGTCAAAGTTATCCTTAGTAACTAGTGGACTAAGGAATTTTCTCGATTATGGAGGTGGTAAAAGAGTTCGTCGTAAAGGTTACGACGATGCAAGCTTGACACCTATCCGGATAGCTCTGAGTAGAGAGACCGGATACATATAATGGAGCAATAATTTAGAATAGCTCCAAGTAGAACAGTTGTTTGGAATAGCTCCAAATAGAGCGTGGTAGCTACATCTAGGAGATGACATAGAGATTTGTAAAGCACACACGGATCTGAAAGGTTCGGACCCGTTGACTAAAACCTCTCTCACAAGCAACATGATCAAACCGTAAACTCTTGGGTATTAGTCACATGGCGATGTGACCTGTGAGTGTTAATCACATGGCGATGTGAACTAGATTATTGACTCTAGTGCAAGTGGGAGACTGTTGGAAATATGCCCTAGAGGCAATAATAAAAGTATTATTATTATATTTCCTTGTTCATGATAATTGTCTTTTATTCATGCTATAACTATATTATCCGGAAATAGTAATACACGTGTGAATACATAGACCACAATATGTCCCTAGTGAGCCTCTAGTTGACTAGCTCGTTGTGATCAACAGATAGTCATGGTTTCCTGGCTATGGACATTGGATGTCGTTGATAACGGGATCACATCATTAGGAGAATGATGTGATGGACAAGACCCAATCCTAAGCCTAGCACAAAGATCGTGTAGTTCGTTTGCTAGAGCTTTGCCAATGTCAAGTATCTCTTCCCTCGACCATGAGAGCGTGTAACTCCTGGATACCGTAGGAGTGCTTTGGGTGTATCAAACGTCACAACGTAACTGGGTGACTATAAAGGTGCACTACAGGTATCTCCGAAAGTATCTATTGTTTTATGCGGATCGAGACTGGGATTTGTCACTCCGTGTAAACGGAGAGGTATCTCTGGGCCCACTCGGTAGGACATCATCATATGCGCAATGTGACCAAGGAGTTGATCACGGGATGATGTGTTACGGAACGAGTAAAGTGACTTGCCGGTAACGAGATTGAACAAGGTATTGGATACCGACGATCGAATCTCGGGCAAGTAACATACCGATAGACAAAGGGAATTGAATACGGGATTGATTAAGTCCTTGACATCGTGGTTCATCCGATGAGATCATCGTGGAACATGTGGGAGCCATCATGGGTATCCAGATCCCGCTGTTGGTTATTGACCGGAGAACGTCTCGGTCATGTCTACATGTCTCCCGAACCCGTAGGGTCTACACACTTAAGGTTCGATGACGCTAGGGTTATAAAGGAAGTTTGTATGTGGTTACCGAATGTTGTTCGGAGTCCCGGATGAGATCCCGGACGTCACGAGGAGTTCCGGAATGGTCCGGAGGTAAAGATTTATATATGGAAAGTCCTATTTTGGCCACCGGAAAATGTTCGAGATTTTTCGGTATTGTACCGGGAAGGTTCTAGAAGGTTCCGGAGTGGGGCCCACCTGCATGGGGGACCCACATGAACGTGGGTAGTGGGGGCAAGGCCCCACACCCCTGGTCAAGGCGCACCAAGATCCCCCCTTAGAAGGAATAAGATCATATCCCGAAGGGATAAGATCAAGATCCCTAAAAAGGGGGGATAACGATCGGTGGGGAAGGAAATGATGGGATTTCTTTCCTCCCACCTTGGCCAACGCCCCAATGGACTTGGAGGGCAAGATACCAGCCCCTCCACCCCTATATATAGTGGGGAGGCGCATGGGATCCATAGACGAAGTTCTGGCGCAGCCCTCCCCCTCTCCCAAGTCGTCCTCCTCTCTTGTGGTGCTTGGCGAAGCCCTGCTGGATTGCCACGCTCCTCCATCACCACCACGCCGTTGTGCTGCTGTTGGATGGAGTCTTCCTCAACCTCTCCCTCTCTCCTTGCTGGATCAAGGCGTGGGAGACGTCACCGGGCTGTACGTGTGTTGAACGCGGAGGTGCCGTGCGTTCGGCACTTGATCATCGGTGATTTGAATCACGACGAGTACGACTCCATCAACCCCGTTCACTTGAACGCTTCCGCTTAGCGATCTACAAGGGTATGTAGATGCACTCTCTTTCTACTCGTTGCTGGTCTCTCCCTAGATAGATCTTGGTGACACGTAGGAAAATTTTGAATTTCTGCTACGTTCCCCAACAGCTCCGAGGCTGGCAGGATCATGGTTTCGGCCTTTACATCAAGGGTCTGAATAAGCGCAAGGAGCTGCTCCTTTTCAACCTTATAAATCCCGCTGAGATGCTTAGCCCACCCATGTAGGAAGCTTCTCAAATGCCTAATTTTATTCTGCCAGCGTTCGAGCGCAGACCGACCTCCTGCATCCTTAGCCCATTCTCTGGCTACGAGATCCAAGAAACCTTCTCTCTCAAACCAAGCAAGCTCGAACGAAAAAACATTTTTATTTCCCAAGTGGGTGGCCTTCCCAAAATTGAGAAATAAAGGCGTGTGGTCAGAAATACCACGAGTAAGCTCCTGGACTGTAACATAAGGGAATTTCTGCTCCCACTCGACGCTAGCCAGGACTCGATCCAACTTCTCAAACGTCGGATTTGGCAAGGCGTTAGCCCAGGTAAACTTTCGGCCCGAAAGCTCTATCTCACGCAGGTCAAGGCTTTCAATGATTGTATTAAACATGAACGACCATCGGCCGTCAAAATTGTCATTATTCTTCTCATCACTCCTCCTGATGATATTAAAATCACCCCCACCAGGATAGGTAATTGTTCAGACCCACAAATCCTAACCAGATCAGCCAAGAAATCCGGTTTGAGCTCGGGCTGAGCGGCACCATATACCGCTACCAAAGCCCAGTTAAACCCATCTGCCTTCGACCTCACCCTAAACTTAACAGCAAAATCTCCCATGACCACACTTCGGACTTCTAACGAATCGCATCTAACTCCGAGTAAAATCCCACCCGATCTTCCTCGCAGAGGTAAACAATGCCAATCAAAATCAATACCCCCCGACAGAGTATTAAGAAATTGTGGCGAGAAGTTGGCTCTACCCGTTTCCGACAAAGCAATAAAGTCCAACTTATGCTCAATAGAAGCCTCAACAAGAAACCTTCTTTTAGCCAAGTCTTTCAGACCTCTAATATTCCAAAAGATTCCTTTCATATCTCATCGTGGAATTTTTTCGCCATCCGAATCCGAGCACTCCTCCGCACTGCGGAAACCGGGTAAATCTTCCGCTTCCATTTGCGTTTAGGAGCAATGAAACTCTCCAGCTGGTCCTCACAACCAGTCTCAGAGGTATGCAAGTCCACAACATCTACTCGCTCATCCTCCTCCTCAGGCTCAGGAGACGGTTGAGCCAGATCCGCACAAAGATTATCGAGCACCCTGACCCCTAAAGCGTTGATATCTGAATCATTCATGGATTTGACTGCAGCTAAGTTACGAATCATCTCAAGCGCCTGTTCGGCCTCTAAATCCAGCATATCATTAACCGAGGTTGAGATTTCACTATCATTACTACCTAGTGAAATACCTAGCTGATTTGCATTATTAATAATCTCATCATTAGAAAAATGCAAAATTGAATTAGAGGTATTGACCGACATACCAGTAGTGACCTCCACGTCATGAAGCTTGGCCGCCCTCATAGCGCACCGCTGCTGTATGTCGTCCACTTCCGGATGGTCCTGGAGACAGCTACTCAACCATCGCCCCTCAGAGACCGGATCCAGAATACCCCCGAATGCAATCACCTCCTCCCGAGTTGCTATAGAGGAGAACTCCAAAACGGGGGAAGGTGGAACCAGGGCCTCCTGCCCGAGCTCCCCATCCATCCCGGCCCAACGACCAGCCAGCGTCACCAGCATAGAAGGCCCGCAAGCCTCCCTAGGCGCCCCCGGAGTAGAGAGCCCCGAGGCCACCTGCCCCGAGCCCTCTCCGGAAAGCAACACCGGCGCAAGCAACCGGCCCAGCAGAAGGGGAGTAGGGATCCCCTCCCGATGAGTGAAGCAGCACCGTGTGGAGCCCGTCCTCTGGAAGCCCTGATGGTAGCATGGAGGCCTCCTGCCCCACGCCCCCATCAACCGAAGGCACCGCCTGCTGAACCTGAGAGACCACGACCGCAGCGGAGGAGTCTGAAATCACCATCTCCGGACCCCCGCCAGCGAGTGCAGTCTCCGCCGCCTCATCCCTGACCGAAATCGGTGAAGCACCAATCATAGGAACCACAGACTCCTCAGACTCCAGCACCGGCAGCGTAAGCTCAAACGCCTCCTCAGACTCCACGCGATCACTCCAAAGTCTCGGAGGCGCAGATGCCGGCTTGAAAGACCCGAATCTAAGAGTAGTCGTAGGCACCGTAGAAGATGGTGCCGTACCATCGGCAGACGTCTGAGAGTCAGCACCCGGCGCAGTGGACAACTCTCGTCCACTGTCAGCTGCTAGTGCTTCCTTTAGAGCCGAGCCATCATCACCCTCGTGCATATCAGTATCCGTCCCGCTGGCCACCTCAGCGAACAGACTCTCATCCTCAAACTCAATGACAAGGTTATAGATGTGGCCGCGATATGCCCACTTAACCACCTCAGGCACGTACTCGATGTTCAGCACACTAACCAGTATACGGGCAATGCCGTGGGCTCTGGTGAAGTCCATATCCACTCTCTCTGGTCTGCCCACCATGATACCCAAACTGGCCACCACCCGAGCATCCTGCATCGGCTTGGAGGGGCCCCTAGAGAACCGCAACCAAACCTGAGTCAGCGGCTTGCCCGTAGGCTCAATCCTCTTCCACTCGTGAAACTCAAGCACCCCATCAGTACCCAGCACCTTGCACATTCCGAAGCTCAGAAGTCTCTGAAGATCCTCAACTGACGGAAACTCAACCCGAAACAGTTTGTCCTCGATGTTAACAAGCTCCCACTGGACCTCCCCGGGAGCTAACTCTTTGAGCCTCTGAACAATCTGTGCCTCCGAGACATCTCCTCTGGCAACTTTGACTAACCCAGTCGTTAAGCTCAAAGTCTCGTCAGGAACCTCCATCTTCGTTGGAGATTCAAAGAAAGTAAGCTCGGCACAATATACTCCATACATCATGAGTGCTGGTGCCTGATCTCTCAAAAACGGACAGTCCCCCGAGTCGTGAGCTGATTTTCCACACGTGCCACAAAGCTCAGCAACACATTCAGCAATAAAGTGACCCTTTCCACCACATCTATAACACAACATATATTCTTTCTTACGCGCCCACTTGGCCGCCCGCTCAGAGTCAGACCTGCCAGTTACCTCAGCAATCGCAGTCGACTCCGATCCTGGAATCTCAGCCGAGGCAAGCGCGGAGACCACCTCCATAGCTTGTCCTGACAGAACTTGCTCCTCAACAGACTCGTCGACCACCATCTGGTCAACCACAGGCGGTGGTGGCAGTCGAGGACGATACCGGCCACCTCGCCCCGCACGGCCACCACGATGACCGCGAAAACCACCCCACTGCTTGAAGCCCGGGCCAGACGCCCCCTCAACAAAACCTCCTGGTGGCCCCATGAAGGGACGCTCCGCCGTGCCATCGCTCTGCCAAGCGTAGCCCCGTCCACTGCCGGTCGACAAGGATCCACAGTGCTTACCAGCCCCGTACGCATCGAACCCATCATCATCCCACTGCCCCTTGGGCACAGCAGAAGCCGGAGGCGGCGGAGGTTGCTTCTGCACCGGCCCGACTCTGTTCTGTTGTGGCTTCGCGACGACGTGAGGCGGAGGGGCCGGCTTCGGGTGCTGCATGTTAAACTACCCAGGCGCAGTCAGCCGTGGCGTCGCGCCACCACGGCCCGCCGGGATCATCCCGGACGCCACCGGCGCCGGAGGCCTTGGCCCCGCAGCACCAATGACTGGCGGTCTCGAACCCGAGACAACACCCCGTCCCGAAGCCACTCCCGCCGAGCCACAGCCAGCAGGCACCACCTGCGGTGGCAGCGTCCCACGGCCCGACCCCTGGGCGACCGGCAGCGCCACCCCTCGGCCGCTACCCGCAGGTAGCAGCGGCGGAGCTCCACCACCTGAAGCAGCACCAGGCACAGCGCCATGGCCAGCAACGGCGGCCAGCGGGGGCGCAACTTGCGCACGACCGGCCCCCGGCTTCTTGCCCGGCGGCACAGAGGAATGCGACGCGCGCGTCCGTCCCCGGCCGATCGCAGGTTAGGACTCTGGCGCCTCAGAACCCTAGGAGACGGCGCAAAACGAAACGACGAACAAAACGTCACGTCGCCCCGATCCTCGATCAACACCGTTTCCTCCTGGGCCACATACCCAGGCGAGACTGGCCCGATCCGCCCGACCCCGTCGTCCCGATCAGTGCCCAGCCCGAGCTGGCACGGCGTCAGGTTAGTCTGGGCTTCATACCCAGCTAACCTCGGCCCGTCCAGACAAAGCCCAACGTCTTCCTCGGTGAGCTCCTCACGGCCAACGAGAAAATTCAAATGGCGCGTACGATCCGCCACGATCCCGAGTCCCGGATCGTTCGGCAAAACTGACGCCCGCACCGCCGGCGACGATCTGGCCGTCGTCCGACACCCCTTCTTCTTGCGTTTCACAGTGATCCACGACTCCGGCCGAACTAAATCGAAAACAGTAAGATTTGGCAAACTAACCTTTGGTAGAGGACCCTTCCAAGTCTTGACCGCCGCCGACGATAGTCTCCGATGAACTAGGCGACGAACCATCTCCCTTTTGTCGTCCGTGCGCAGCCCGATCCTCGACGGATCATGGGGTGGCAGGACCTCATCGATGGAAGAAGCGACCTCCTCCTCCGTGTAGCCCGCGTTGAACCAGTCGTTGACGTAGTCGGAAGGAGTCGGCGTCGGCGGCGACGGCGTAGCACCGTCCGCATCACCATCCGCCTCCTCCTCGTCGGCGTCCGCGAAGGCCCAAAACCTGCCACCAACCCGACGGCCCTCGCCGGAGAGGAGCGGTGGCACGCGCGCGGCAGCCCCTCCCGTCGCCCCCCTGGCACACCGCCCGCTCATCCCCTCACAGATCCTCGACCAGATCACGTTGCAGCAGCACACTAGATCGAGATCTAGATACGCATGTCGTGGATCCGGCTGGCAATGGGCTCCCGCCGCGACGACGAGGAGCAGCCGGCTGCCGTGCCCCTCCTAGCGGCGGCCTACCCAACTCCGAGCGGCCTACTAGTTCGCTATACCACTTCCCTATTGACGTGTATCCACAAGCACATGCTCGACATTCAGGGTGCAGACTCTCAAAAAGAAAGAAAGACATTCAGGGTTCAGGCCCATCCCAACACATGAACTCCCAATACATGAAGGGCCAGTTCTTTTCGTGCAAGATTTTATAAAATTAAAATTCTGAAAAACTTCCCACAGAATCTGCTTCTCACAGAAACTGTCATTCAACTTTTTTATGAGATAGCAGATTGTGGTACGAGTTTTTTGTCACTGAAACTGTTTGCTATACTACTTCCTTATTGATGTGTACCTACAAGCTCATGTTCGACATTCAGGGTTCAGATTCTAAAAAGAAAGATTCAGGGTTCATGCCCTTCTCCACACGTCAAATACTTTCTCTGTTCCAAAATATAATATATATTTTATTTCAAAGAAATTTTATACATCTACGAAGAGGTACGTAAACTTCCTGAGACTAGTTACAATGGGTAGTAACTTAGACTAGTAACATGCATATGTTACTATCTCTATAGTGGAGTAGAGTAACATATATGTGGTGTCTTCATTTATTAGGTTGTAGGCTTATCTTGTCTTGGTTTGTGTGATGTTACAGTAACTAGTTATGTTACCACATGCCTCTCTTTTCTCATTAATTACTCGTCACATCATCTATTTTATCTAAAGATGTGTGACGTTATCACCTATGTTACTCCCACTGGTTGTCTGACAATAAAACGCCCCCACCCGCGGCGCGAATTTCAGGCCGTGGAGTTGTCCCACCCTTATCTTCAATCATATTTCTCCAAATGGCATGTAGATCTAGCATTGCTCTTTTATTTTTTAAAAGTCAAATATGTCTACAATTACTCACGTTTAAACACAAAACATCAACATCGATAACACAAACTAGTAGATAATATAGAATTAGGATCATTAGAGCATTTACAGCCGGACTTGGCAAATCCGGCCCCTCAAACGCCCGCAGTCGTGCCCAGGCGCGTCTGTGGGTACTGACCGGGCACCCTTCAAATAATGTAATCCACATTCGAACACCTTAGTTATCATATCTCAAATACATACAAATCCATGCAACTACGTCGATGTACACACATCGTCCGACTACTCCATTAGTACTAACTAAACATGCCATCGGACTACCAAAATTTGGCATGTTTGGCTATTGTGGAGTTCATCTACGGCTGCCCTTGCCCTTTCTGGCGCCCTTGCCGTCCTTCTCGCGGAAGTACTAGTCGAAGACGCAAGGATCGAGCCGGATTTGCTCGTCGCCGGAGTTGTCCTCGCCGTCACTGTTCGTCTTCTCCTCCTTCAGTGGCAGTCCAGCCATGGAACGGACCACCCGATTCTACTCTTGGGCGAGGGCGCGAGTGTTCCTCCGCTGCCGTTTCTTCATAATGCGGGCGCAGATGGCTTCCTCCCGTGCGGCCGCCCGCATCGCCGCATCAGCCGCCTCTGCCGCCCATTTCCGTCGCGATATGGGCCTAGACGTCCCTTATCCTCTCCTCAGGGCCTTCTCCAGGAATTCGGGGCCCCAGTGCGAAATATAAAATGGGGCCCAAAATTTGCATCATCCATCTAGTATTTCTTGAAACAAAAATTTTAAATCGACTAAATATACTAACAAAAGAAAAATTCATTGAATCATTCTTGGAATGAAGTATGCTAGTAGTGTAGCATGAGAGTACACAAAGAAGAATTAGTACTAGATTATAGGTAGTGTGTTAATCCTATTAGTTTTGATTAAAATAAAGCCTACTCGAGTAGCATTGTTGTACTACTAGTGCTAGGATAACATCAAAAGAACCAACGATGTTTCAAAAAGAAATAACCTTAAGGCATTGTTCGGTTCCTTGAGATTTGAAGGGGATTGAGAGGGATTAAACCCCCTACAAGTCAAAATCCATCTCAATCCTCCTCAATCACCTTGTGACTGAACAAACCCTAGTTAGTTTTTGGTTCATTAATTTTGATTCCGGGCATATGGTAACGGCTTACCTTGGAAAATATTGGGGGATGGAGAGATGAGGTTGCTGCCGTAAGAAACAAGCAGCGACGTCCAGACACACAACAGACTCGTGGTGAGCGATCGCCATTTATCATCGGCTCGTCCCCTCATCAAAGTAGGTAGGCGGCGCCTCGTGAAGTCGTGGACACACGCATGCTCAGCTGTAGAGAGAAGGCACATTAACGTAAGTAGTCTGCCTTGATTTTCTATTTGGACCTTCTATCTACAAATAAGGCCGAATGAAAGTGGGAAATTGGTACTAGGACAACTGTGGGCTAATACATCCATTTTGCATCATGCTTTTATATTGATATTTATTGCATTATGGGCTGTCATTACACATTATATTACAATACTTATGCCTTTTCTCTCTTATTTTACAAGGTTTACATGAAGAGGGAGATTACCGGTAGCTGGAATTCTGGACTGGAAAATGAGCAAATATTAGAGACCTATTCTGCACAACTCCAAAAGTCCTGAAACTGCATGGAGAATTATTTTGGAGTATAAAAAAATATTAGGCGAAGAAAGCACCAGAGGGCGGCCACCAGCCATCCATAAGGGTGGGGGGGCGCCCCCTGCCTTGTGGGCCCCCTATCAGGCCATCGGTGCCCATCTTCTGCTATATGGTATGTTTTTACCTGGAAAAAAAATCATAAGGAAGCTTTCAGGACAAAGCATTGCCGTCTCAAGGCGGGACCTGGACAGAACCAATCTAGGGCTCCGGCGGAGCTGTTGTGCCGGAGGAACTTCCCTCCCAGAGGGGAAATCATCGCCATCGTCATCACCAACGATGCTATCATCGAGAGGGGGTCAATCTCCATCAACATCTTCACCAACACCATCTTCTCTCAAACCCTAGTTCATCTCTTGTATCCGATCTTTGTCTCAAAACCTCAGATTGGTACCTGTGGGTTGCTAGTAGTGTTGATTACTCCTTGTAGTTGATGCTAGTTGGTTTATTCGGTGGAAGATTATATTTTCAGATCCTTAGATAATTATTACTCCTCTGATTATGGACATGAATATGCTTTGTGAGTAGTTACGTTTGTTCGTGAGGACATGGGAGAAGTCTTGTTATAAGTAATCATGTGAATTTGGTATTCGTTCGATATTTTGATGAGATGTATGTTGTCTCTCCTCTAGTGGTGTTATGTGAACGTCGACTACATGACACTTCACCATCATTTGAGCCTAGGAGAAGGCATTGGGAAGTAATAAGTAAATGATGGGTTGCTAGAGTGATAGAAGCTTAAACACTAGTTTATGCATTGCTTCGTAAGGGGCTGATTTGGATCCATATGTTTCATGCTATGATTAGATTTATCTTAATTCTTCTTTCGTAATTGCGGATGCTTGTGAGAGGGGTTAATCATAAGTGGGAGGCTTGTCCAAGAAAGGCCAACACCCAACCACCCGTCCACCCACATATCAAATTATCAAAGTAACGAACACGAATCATATGAGCATGATGAAAACTAGCTTGACAATAATTCCCATGTGTCCTCGGGAGTAATTTGCATTATATAAGAGTTCATCCAAACTTGTCCTTTGCTAAAAAAAGGATTGGGCCACTGATACGTCTCCAACGTATCTATAATTTATGAAGTATTCATGCCATGTTTACAATAATTTTATATGGTTTTGGTATGATTTGCATGGAACTAATCCGGACTGACGTTGTTTTCAGTAGAAGTACCGTGGTTTTGTTTTTTGTGCAGAAATCAAAGTTCTCCAAACACCGCGAAACTTTTTGTGGATTTTTATGGACCAAAAGACCACCAATGGGCCGGAGCAGCACCTGGGGGGTGTCCCGAGGGGGGCATAACCCACCAGGGCGCGCCTGGGCCCCCAGAGGCGCCCTGGTGGGTTGTGCCCACCTCGGTGGCCTCCCGTACCCCTTCTTCGCCCAATAAATTCCCAAATATTCTGAAAACCCTCGGGGAGACCCTAGATTGGAAGTTCCGCCACCCCAAGCCTCTGTAGCCGCTGAAAACCAATCGGGACCCCGTTCCGGCATCCTGCCGGAGGGGGGAATCATCACCGGTGGCCATCTTCATCATCCTGTCGGCCACCACCATAAGGAGGGAGTAGTTGTAACATCCCAATTTTCAATTTGGATGTTATACATAGAGCATATCATATTTATTCTTGCATTTTGTTGAGATCCTAGAAATCTTAAGCAACTCAAGGAACCAAGGAGAGAGGTGGAGGTTTCACAAAATTCATATTTGAATTTATTTTCAAATTTGAAAAGAGGATCAAGTTGATTTAATTATTTTCTCTCCAATTATTTCTAATATTAAAAATATATGAGAGAAGATAATATGACTTCTTCAACATCAGTGAAATATTGGAGAAAGAATTTTAAAATCAAATTACTATTTTATTTGCATTTATTTTGCTATTTTATTTGAGTTAGGAAAAAAATGCATTTTTGAAAACTGCATCTTAGTCCAGAAAAATGTTCATCTTGTCCTAAATATTAGGTTTGGACGGTGAAAATTGTTTCTGAAATTTTTAGAATTTTTTTATATTTTTTTAGGATTTTTTTCTTCGCGGTGAAATTATTTTTAAAAAAGTGTGGACCGACTAGGTCGAAGCCCAGCCGGCCCAGCAGGCCGCCTTCGCCGCGACCTTCGTCGTGCCGCGCACGGGAATCGTACTCCTCAGAGTCCGGGTCGACCTCGTCGCCCCTCGCCCAAGGCACCCCGCGGGCCTTTAATACGCCGCCACCCCGCCGCCTCCACCCCACCTCGCCTTGCCCGCCTCCCGCAGCAGCAGCCGCCTTCACCGCCGCACGCCTTCGCCGCCCGGTATAGCCCCGAACCGTCATGTTTTTTTTAGGTTTTCTCTTTTTTTAGAATAGATCGTTTTTCGTTCTTTTAGTTATTAAACGCTCGTTCGATCGTTTGTTTTAACGAACATTTTTGTTAGATTAGTTATGTTAACGAATGTTCGCGTTGTAGTATTTTTTTTAGTTTATTTTCGGTCAAGGACTTATCCACGAATAGTTTTCTCGCATTTTAACTCCCGATCTTAAAACTAGCATAAATTTTTACTCGTTTATCCAAATTAGATAAAACTAGTGCCTAAATCTTCGTATCATTCTGTTCTTTCCAGTTAACCAACTTGAACATGATTTTGACACTGTAAAATTTGAGTTTAGTTCGGATTAGTAAACGATCTTGTTTCGTTCGTATTTTGAGTTTCATTTCTCTGTTTGAGTTGTTTCTTTTTGCAAATCATAGCTAATCACTTGTACCTACTGTTAAGATCTAATTCACATGATAATAATGTTGTTAGGTTTTACTTTTTGTTAGTCTAAGACGTTGCTTGCTTCGTGTTTGATTTGAATCTTTTCTCGGTTTTCTCGTTGTTTCGTTTGAGCGATTGCTTATGTATGCTACTGTTTGTCTACGCTAGATTACCCGGGGTGCGAAGCTTGTTAGTACGAATCTCTAGAGTTTGCAGATCGCCAGCAAGGCAAGTTACACTTTGATCATACTCTTCTATACCCAGTTTTAGTATGCATTAGTATTACCCCGTCAAACAATTGCATGCGTAGGATTGGGAACATGTGGTTTGGTTGTAGTGCTTGAGGTAGGAACCTAATACCTTTTGATCACCCCGAGACTATACGTTATACTTATTTATTGCTAGCCATGCTCGTAGACGGGGATTGGATCGTGATTTACACATGGAAGTTTGAGAGTTATTTAATCATGGATAACATTAAGGTGGAAACTGTAATATACATCTGGGTGGATTGTTTGAGGCATCTGGGGACCCAGTGTTGCCTATTTAAGGAAATCCCGGAGTACTCAAAGGGATCATAAGACTATTCATGCTAGAAACTTCCATGTGCAGCCAAAAGCCATTATGGGTTCTGGCATAGTTGAGTAAGTTGCGTGAGCTCTTGAAGAGGTGGACTAGCAGATGTAGGAGAAAGTAGGTGTACCGGTCCGCCCGGAGTAGAGAGGAAGTGCTTAAGAAAGACTACGTCTCGATCATCCAATCACGGATGCGGTCGAGTCTTGTGGGGAAAAGTGCACAAACCTCTGCAGAGTGTATAAACTAATCATGGTTAGCCGTGTCCCCGGTTATGGACATCTTGAGTATCTGGTACTTGAATTATTGATTTGATCTCATCACTCCTTAATGAATTTATTGGGTTAAATGATGATACTTTTAATTGGGATTTGAGTTGGGGTTACCTTCTCAAATATTGGGCAACTTGGGAGTAGTTAAATAAATTTATTCCTTTGTTGTAGGGAAAAATCAGCTTTATGCAAAAATTAAAGTTAGAGCCTCCACCAGCCAAATATTGCTTGTAGATATAGTATTTGCATTTCATTGCTTTACGGTGTAACTCTGCCAGCATATTCAATGTGCTGAGCTACACGGCTGCAACGTCTCATGTTGTAGACTACTCAAACAACGAATAAGGTGCGATAGGTCGTTGTTTTGCACTCAGCTTTGCCGTTGGAGTTGATGGACTCATTTACCCTCGAAGCTTCTGCAGTTATTTAGTTTAGATGGCCTTCAGCCATGATATTTTGTGTAATCATACTCTTTATGAGGACTCGATGTAATAAGTGTGTGATTGAACTCTGTTATAAATCCTTGAGTACTGTGTGTGTCAGCATTACCGATCCAGGGATGACACTGATGCACAGAGACTTTGGTCCATTTGGATCGTGATCACTACAAGATGGTATCAGAGCACACGCTGACTGTAGGACGCGACCACTAGAATAAGCCACATGATTTCTCTTCTCTGCTCATTTCTAATTCTCCTCTATTTCTACTCTATAGATGGCGGATCCCAGGAACAAGTTCACTCAGCCGGATGACGACACCCCTTTCGGACGAAACTTGAAGGAAGTCACTAAGTACTTGAACATCGGACTACCAAAGCTTCACGGGGACTTTCTCTATAACTGTACCGAAAGAGTAGCGCTGGAAGATCAAAGTCTGGGTACTTGGGAGGACATTTGCGCCAAGAACGGAGCCTACTGATTTCTACATGGATGCACCAAGCTGGAGTTTAGGAAAGAGCATGGCAGCCCTTATCACCTTTGGACGTATATGTGAGGTATATCACAAGGAGCTGGAGAACACCATTTATCAAATATGTGGCCGCCGAGATGAAGAATGGGAGATGATTTGTACCAGGAGGGATGGATCAATTGGAGCCTACATTCAAGAGATGGGAGATCATATTCGTCGACAAGAGAACCAACAAATTATCCACATGAAGAAGATCAAGAAGCTGATGAAAAGAAACAACGATCTAGAAGAGGAACTCAAGTCTACATGCGATGGATATGAGGAAGAGATTGCCATACTACTAGAGAAGCAAGAAGACCTGAAGAGGAAGCTAGGACTGCCAGTGGAGAATCACAAGCGAGAACCAGCAAAGGAGATCCGTTCGGAGGACTATATCATCCTAGACGACACCGACACGGATAGTGATGCAAGCGATGACAGTGAAGACGACTACGTTGATGAAGGTGGAGCAGATATTATGGAGTCTTCCTCTGATGAAAATTTCTAGATGACCACCATGTAACTAGTAGTATTCCTCCAATTAGTTAGCAATGATCGAGTTTGTAATCATAGGTTAGATCGTTTGTGTGAATCTTGTTTGCTATTGGATGAAGTGAAATTGATTGTGTTTGTCTCATGATCATATGGGTAGTGAATCTCTCTTAGACCTCATTTCTACTCTATTTTCTCACCCCTTCTAACCCATCAGATGCCTCCGAGATGTGACAATGGATTTGTATTCCCACCGGAGCTCACTCAGTTGATCCAGCAACAGAATGCCTTGATGCAGATACTAGTTCAGATCCAGAACCAAGACAACAACAACAATAACAACCCACCGCCACCACCCACTGTTGACCACCTAGCCCGCTTTCTAAGGTTGAATCCTCCGTTGTTCTCTAGTAGCACCGAGCCGATTGTTGCAGATGATTGGCTCTGCAAGATTGGAAGAGAGTTGATCACTGTAGGATGCACAGATGCGGAGAGAGTGTGCTTTGCCGCATATCAGCTTGATGGACCCGCAGTATCTTGGTGGGAGAATTTCACCGCCACTTACCCCATTGATACAGTTACATGGGATCAGTTTCAGCAGGCTTTTCGCACCGCCCATGTTTCAGCAGGAGCTATGAGCATGAAGAAGCGTGATTTTTGCAACTTGCGCCAAGGAGGGCATACAGTGGGCCAGTATGTGGATGAGTTTAGCAAGTTAGCACGCTATGCCCCAGATGATGTAGCCACGGATGCCGCTAAGAAGGAGAAGTTTCTTGAGGGACTCAACGATGAGTTGAGCATGCAGTTGATGGTGGCAACTTTTAGCAACTACCAGTAGTTGGTAGACATGGCCCTCATGATTGAAGGCAAATAGCAACAGATTGATAATCGCAAGAGGAAGTATGGACAGGGGAGGTACACTTCAGGAGCTCAGTGGAAGCCCCGCTATTCCCCGTACTCGGGAGGATATATCCACAACCATGGAGGCCATAACCATGGAGGACATACGCACAATGGAGCAAGTTTGCATAACCACAATGGCCCAAAGAATGGCAATGTGAATGGAGGAAGCAGCAGCTAGAACCGTTCCAACCCTGCAACACCAGCCAAGAGGGATCTGAGCCACATTACCTGTTTCAAGTGCCAGAAGACCAAACATTATGCCACTCAATGTCCTTAAGCAAAGAATGGAAATGGCAATGGAGGTTCTGCAAAGAATCCCAACCCCTTCACCAAAGGTCAGGTGAACCACGTCAGTGTGGAGGAGATTGCGGATCAACCTGACGCAGTAGTCGGTAAGTTTTTGATTAATGCATTTACCGCAGTTGTTCTTTTCGATACTGGTGCATTGCATTCATACATATCAAGGGGATTTGTGGATAAGAATAAATTGCCAACCGTAGCCCTTAAGTCACCTAAGTTAGTAAGTTCCCCAGGAGTGGAGTATATGGCTAGTAGGGGATGCTATCAGTTGCTAGTAACCATAGGAATACATGTTTTCCCCACCAACCTGATTGTTCTAGAGTCACAAGGATTGCATGTGATACTAGGCATGGATTGGCTATCCAAGTTTGAAGGAAACATCGATTGCGCCAATAAATCAATTCTTCTCACCGCCCCAGTAGTAAAGAGGATCAAGTATGTATCCCGACATGCGCCGAGGAGAACTGAGGTGAATTCCTTATTAGGAGTTGTTTAGGAGGAAGTACCAGTGTTGAAGGATTATCCCGACGTATTTCCGGAAGAGTTACCGGGCATGCCATCAGATTGAGACATTGACTTTTTGATTGACTTATTGCCAGGCACCAGACCAATATCAAAGAGACCGTACCAGATGCCCGCATAAGATCTGGAGGAAATTAAGAAGCAGATTAAGGAGTTACTGGAGGAAGGTTACATTCGACCGAGTTCATCACCGTGGGGAGCCCTAGTGCTTCTAGTGGAGAAGAAGGATGGATCTTTGAGGATGGTTGTTGATTATCGTGCGCTGAATGAGGTGACGATCAAGAACAAATACCCTCTGTCAAGGATAATTGATTTGTTTGACCAGTTGCAAGGAGCAAAAGTTTTCTCCAAGCTCGATCTTCGATCAGGTTATCACCAGTTGAAGATCCGAGAGCAAGATATACCTAAGACGGACTTTACCACAAGGTATGGGCTATATGAGTATACCGTTACATTATTTGGTTTGACTAACACCCCTGCCTATTTCATGAGCATGATGAACAAAGTGTTTATGGAGTTTTTGGATAAGTTCGACATGGTGTTCATTGATGATATATTGGTCTACTCGAAGAATGAAGAAGAGCATAAGGAGCATTTGCGTTTGGTTCTTGAGAAGCTTAGGGAACATCAGTTGTATGCCAAATTTAGCAAATGTGAGTTTTGGTTAAAGGGAGTTGGATTTCTCGGACATGTTATACCCGGAGAGGGAATAGCAGTGGACCCTACCAAGGTTGCTTCTGTCACTAAATGGTTGGCACCCACATCAGTTGGAGAGATCAGAAATTTTCTTGGACTCGCAGGTTATTACCGGAGGTTTATCGAGAATTTCTCCAAGATTGCAAAGCCCATGACGGAGTTATTGAAGAAGGACACCAAGTTTAAATGGACTGAGGATTGTGAGGCTAGTTTTCAGGAGTTGAAGAAATGTTTGGTTACAACCTCAGTGCCGATTCTCCCAGACCAACGCAAGGATTTCCAAGTATATTGCGACGCATCACGCCGAGGATTTGGAGGTTTGCTTATGCAGGAAGGAAAATTCGTTTCATGTGCCTCACGACAGCTTCGACCTCATGAGTTGAATTATGCTATGCACAAATTGGAGTTAGCAGCCGTAATGCATGCGCTGAAGACATGGAGACACTTTCTCATTGGAAACCATTGTGATGTATACACGGATCATAAGAGTTTGAAATACATCTTCATGATACGTCCATTTTGCATCATGCTTTTATATCGATATTTATTGCATTATGGGCTGTTATTACACGTTATGTCACAATGCTTATGACTATTCTCTCTTATTTTACAAGGTTTATCATGAAGAGGGAGAATGCCGGCAGCTGTGATTCTGGGCTGGAAAAGGAGCAAATATTGGAAACCTATTCTGCACAACTCCAAAAGTCCTGAATCTCCACGAAAGTCTTTTTTGGAATTAATAAGAATTATTGAGCGAAAGAAGTACCAGAGGGGGCCCACACCCTGGCCACGAGGGTGGGGGGCGCGCCCACCCTTACAGGGCGCGCCCTATGCCTCGTGGCCCCCCTGGTGGCCCTCCGATGCCCCTCTTGTGCTATATGAAGTCTTTTACCCTGAAAAAAAATCCTAAGCAAGCTTTCGGGACGGAACTCCGCCACCACGAGGCGGAACCTTGGCGGAACCAATCTAGGGCTCCGACGGAGCTGTTCTGCCGGGGAAACTTCCCTCCGGGAGGGGGAAATCATCACCATCGTCATCACCAACGATCCTCTCGTCGGGAGGGGGTCAATCTCCATCAACATCTTCACCAGCACCATCTCCTCTCAAACCCTAGTTCATCTCTTGTATCCAGTCTTTGTACTCAAACCTCAGATTGGTACCTGTGGGTTGCTAGTAGTGTTGATTACTCCTTGTAGTTGATGCTAGTTGGTTTACCTGGTGGAAGATTATTTGTTCAGATCCTTAATGCATATTAACACCCCTCTGATCATGAACCTGAATATGCTTTGTGAGTAGTTATGTTTGTTCCTGAGGACATGGGTGAAGTCTTGCTATTAGTAGTCATGTGAATTTGGTATTCGTTCGATATTTTGATGAGATGTATGTTGTCTCTCCTCTAGTGGTGTTATGTGAACGTCGACTACATGACACTTCACCATTGTTTGGGCCTAGAGGAAGGCATTGGGAAGTAATAAGTAGATGATGGGTTGCTAGAGTGACAGAAGCTTAAACCCTACTTTATGTGTTGCTTTGTAAGGGGCTGAATTGGATCCATATGTCTCATGTTGTGGTTAGGTTTACCTTAATACTTCTTTTGTAGTTGCGGATTCTTGCAATAGGGTTAATCATAATTGGGATGCTTGTCCAAGAAAGGGCAGCACCCAAGCACCAGTCCACCCACATATCAAATTATCAAAGTAACAAACGCGAATCATATGATCGTGATGAAACTAGCTTGACAATAATTCCCATGTGTCCTCAGGAGCGCTTTTCTCATTATAAGAACTTGTCCAGGATTGTCCTTTGCTACAAGAAGGATTGGGCCACCTTGCTGCACCTTATTTACTTTCATTGCTTGTTACCCGTTACAAATTATCCTATCACAAAACTATCTATTACCTACAATTTCAGTGCTTGTAGAGAATACCTTACTGAAAACCGCTTGTCATTTCCTTCTGCTCCTCGTTGGGTTCAACACTCTTACTTATCGAAAGGACTATGATAGATCCCCTATACTTGTGGGTCATCAAGACTCTTTTCTTGCGCCGTTGCCGGGGAGTGAAGCACCTTTGGTGAGTGGAACTTGGTAAGGAAACATTTATATAGTGTGCTAAAATTTACTGTCACTTGTTACTATGGAAACTAATCCTCTGAGGGGCTTGTTCGGGGCATCTTCGCCCCGACCAGTAGAGCAAAGAGTTGCTCCTCAACCTACTGAACCCACTGAAAATGTTTACTTTGAAATTCCTTCGGGTATGATAGAGAAATTGCTAGCTAATCCCTTTGCAGGAGATGGAACATTGCATCCCGATTTACACCTTATCTATGTGGATGAAGTGTGTGGTTTATTTAAGCTTGCAGGTATGCCCGATGATGTTGTCAATAGGAAGGTCTTCCCTTTATCTTTGAAGGGAGACACACTGACATGGTATATGCTATGTGATGATACGGGATCTTGGGACTATAAACGATTGAAATTGGAATTTCACCAGATGTTTTATCCTATGCATCTTGCTCATCGTGATCGTAATTATATATATAATGTTTGGCCTCGTGAAGGAGAAAGCATCGCTCAAGCTTGGGGGAGGCTTAAGTCAATGTTATATTCATGCCCCAATCATGAGCTCTCAAGAGAAATGATTATTCAAAAATTTTATGATCGGCTTTCCCTCAATGATCGCACCATGCTCGATACTTCTTGTGCTGGTTCTTATATGCTGAAGACTAAACGTAACTCTGAAGATTGGGGTTTCGACGATGGTAAGGAGTCAGGTATGACACCTAAGTTTGATTGTGTTAAGTCTTTTATGGATACCGATGCTTTTCGTGGATTTAGCACTAAATATGGACTTGACTCTAAGATAGTAGCTTCTTTCTGTGAATCTTTTGCTACTCACGTTGATCTCCCTAAGGATAAGTGGTTTAAATATAATCCTGCCACTAAAGTAAAAATAGTTGCACCTATTACAGTTGAAGAAAATATTATCACTTATAATGATCCTATTGTTCCTACTACTTATGTTGAGAAACCACCTTTCCCTGTTAGGATAAAAGAGAAAATTAAAGTTGAACCTAGTATTGCTATGGTTAAAGATCTCCTGGTCGATAATATTGATGGGCATGTTATTTATTTCTGTGATGAAGCTGCTAATATTGCTAGACCCGATGCTAAGATACATTGACCTGTTGTAGGCATGCCTGTTATTTCTGTTAAAGTAGGAGATCATCGTTATCATGGCTTATGTGATATGGGTGCTAGTGCCAGTGCAATACCTCATTCCTTATATAAATAAATTATGCATGACATTGCACCCGCTGAGATAGAAGATATTGCTGTTACAATTAAGCTTGCCAATAGAGATACTATTTCACCAATTGGGATTGTTAGAGATGTTGAAGTCTTGTGTGGGAAGGTTAAATATCCTGTTGATTTTCTTGTTCTTGGTTCCCCACTAGATAGCTTTTGCCCCATTATATTTGGTAGACCCTTCTTGAATACTGTCAATGCTAAGATTGATTGTGAAAAGGATGTTGTTACAATTGGCTTGGGAGATATGAAACATGAGTTTAATTTTGCTAAATTTCGTAGACAACCCCATGATAAAGAATTGCCTAGTAAGGATGAAATTATTGGTCTTGCTTCTATTGCCGTGCCTCCTACTGATCCTTTAGAACAATATTTGCTAGACCATGAAAATGATATGTTTATGAATGAAAGAAGGGAAATAGACGAAGTATTCTTTAAACATGGTCCTATTCTGAAACACAACTTGCCTGTTGAAATCCTAGGGGATCCCCCTCCACCCAAGGGAGATCCCGTGTTTGAGCTTAAACCATTACCTGATACTCTTAAATATGCTTATCTTGACGAAAAGAAGATATATCCTGTTATTATTAGTGCTAACCTTTTAGAGCAGGAAGAGGAAAGATTATTGAAAACTATGAAGAAGCACCGTTCTCCTATTGGATATACTCTCGATGATCTTAAGGGCATTAGTCCCACTCTATGCCAACACAAAATAAAATTGGACGAAGACGCCAAACTAGTTAGGGATCATCAACGACGGTTAAATCTAAGATGAAAGAAGTGGTAAGAAAGGAAATACTAAAGCTCCTTGAGGCAGGTATAATTTATCACATTGCTGATAGTGAGTGGGTAAGTCTTGTCCATTGTGTTCCTAAGAAGGGAGGTATTACCGTCGTTCCTAATGATAAAGATGAATTGATCCCGCAAAGAATTATTACATGTTATAGGATGGTAATTAATTTTCTAAATTAAATAAGGCTACTAAGAAAGATCATTACCCTTTACCTTTTATTGATCAAATGCTAGAAAGACTATCCAAACATACACATTTCTTCTTTCTAGATGGTTATTCTGGTTTTTCTCAAATACCTATGTCAGCGGACGATCAAGCAAAGACTACTTTTACTTGACCTTTTGGTACTTTTGCTTATAGACGTATGCCTTTTGGTTTATGTAATGCACATGCTACCTTTCAAAGAAGCATGATGGCTATATTCTCTGACTTTTGTGAAAAGATTTGTGAGGTATTCATGGATGATTTCTCCGTTTATGGATCCTCTTTTGATGATTTCTTGAGCAACCTTGATTGAGTTTTGCAGAGATGTGAAGACGCTAGTCTCGTCTTGAATTGGGAAAAGTGCCACTTTATGATTAATGAAGGCATGGTCTTGGGGCATAAAATTTCGGAAAGAGGTATTGAAGTTGATAAAGCTAAAGTTGATGCTATTGAAAAGATGTCGTGTCCCAAGGACATAAAAGGTATAAGAAGTTTCCTCGGTCATGCCAGTTTTTATAGGAGGTTCATTAAAGACATTTCTAAAATCTCTAGGCCTCTGACTAATTTATTGCAAAAAGATATTCCTTTTGTCTTTTATGATGATTGTGTAGAAGCATTTTAAATATTTAAGAAAGCTTTGATTTCTGCACCTATTGTTCAGCCACCTGATTGGAATTTACCCTTTGAAATTATGTGTGATGCTAGCGATTATGCTGTATGTGCTGTTCTAGGGCAAAGAGTTGATAAGAAATTAAATGTTATTCAATATGCTAGTAAAACTCTAGACACTGCACAGAGAAATTATGCTACTACTGAAAAATAACTCTTAGCAGTTGTATTTGCATGTGATAAGTTCAGACCTTATATTGTTGATTCTAAAGTAACTATTCACACTGATCATGCTGCTATTAAATATCTTATGGAAAAGAAGATGCTAAACCTAGACTTATTAGATGGGTTCTCTTGCTCCAAGAATTTGATTTGCATCTTATTGATAGAAAGGGTGTTGAGAACCCCGTTGCAGACAACTTGTCTAGGTTAGAGAATATTCTTGATGACCCACTACCTATTGATGATAGCTTTCCTGATGAACAATTAGCGGTCATAAATGCGTCTCGTACTGCTCCATGGTATGGTGATTATGCTAATTACATTATTGCTAAATTTATACCACCTAGTTTCACATACCAACAAAAGAAAAAGTTCTTTTATGATTTAAGACATTATTTCTGGGATGACTGAGGGAATCCTGGATAAGGGGGTATCCGGACAGCCGGACTATATACTTTGTCCGGACTGTTGGACCGTGAAGATACAAGACTCAAGACTTCGTCCCATATCCTGATGGGACTCTCCTTTGCGTGGAAGACAAGCTTGGTGATTCATATGTTAGATCTCCTTCTTTGTAACCGAATCTGTGTAACCCTAGCCTCCTCCGGTGCCTATATAAACCGAAGGGTTTAGTCCATAGGACGACAACAATCATAATCATAGGCTAGCTTCTAGGGTTTAGCCTCTACGATCTCGTGGTAGATCAACTCTTGTAATAATCATATCATCAAGATCAATCAAGCAGGAAGTAGGGTATTACCTCCATCGAGAGGGCCCGAACCTGGGTAAAACATTGTGTCCCCTGCCTCCTATTACCATTAGCCTTAGGCGCACAATTCAGAACCCCCTACCCGAGATCCGCCGGTTTTGACACCGACATTGGTGCTTTCATTGAGAGTTCCTCTGTGTCTTCGCAACAAGGATCGATGGCTCCTTTAAACATCAACAACAATGAGGTCCAGGGTGAGACTTTTCTCCCCGGACGGATCTTAGTGTTCGGCAGCTTCGCACTGCGGGCCAATTCGCTTGGCCATCTGGAGTAGATCGACAGCTACGCCCCTGGCCATCAGGTCAGGTTCGGAAACTTGTACTACACGGCCGATATCCGCGGAGACTTGATCTTCGACGGATTTAGGCCTGTGCCAGGAGCGCCGAATAGTCACGACGAGCATGGCTTAGATCTGCTGTCAGACAATATTCGGGATATCGCACCTGCAGTAGCTCCGGACCTAAATCCGGGGCAGATCGCGTCATCCGAGGTCGGGTGGATGGACCCCGCCCCAGATGCCGCATACTCATCGACAATAGAGCCAAACACAGACTCCACCTCCAAGGAAATCTGTGTCACCGGACCCCCGGACTTGCGTCCGGTTGTAGGTTCCGGACCGTACGCACCCGGGCCCATCGAATCTGATTGGGCTCCGGTAATGGAGTTCATCGCCGCGGATATCTTTCAGCACTCGCCCTTCACCGACATGCTGAACTCATTAAGGTCTCTCTCTCTCTCTCTTTGTCAGGAGACTCATGGCTGAACTATGTCCATCTCGAGTGGGAAGCTGGCGACGAGGAAATTCGTTACCCACCCACCACCCACTTCATTGCATTGTCGATGATTTAACCGACGTGCTTGACTTCGACTCCGGAGACATCGACAGTGTGGACGACGATGCAGGAGAAGAACAGGAACAACCGCCCACGGGGCGGTGGATAGCCACCTCCTTGTATGATATATATATGGTGGACACTCCCAAACAAACCGATGGCGATGAGGCAATACAGGATAACCCCTTAAGGAAGAAATCAAAGCATGGGCGTCATCGGCACCGCTCTAAGCCCCGCCACAGCAATACCGGCACAGGAGACGAAAATAATCTGGATGGTGCTGAAGATGAGCCTGCCTTCGAGCGGGCCGGACAGGAAGACGGGCAGGTTAGCCCAGATGAACAGGCGACGGACGGATACTTGGAGGAGGACAACTACATGCCCCCGCCAAAGACAAGGTGAGCCTCGGAGACGATGAATTCGGCGTGCCTGAGGATCCCGTAGAGCAGGAGCGCTTCAAGTGCTGGCTTATGGACACTGCAAGAAGCCTGAAAAAGAAGCAGCAGCTGCTCCAAGCTGATCAAGATCTGCTCACAGATAGATGGACTGAGGTCCTGGCAGCCGAGGAATATGGACTCGAGCGCCATACCAAAGGTTACCCAAAGGACAAGTTGCTACCTCAACTCGAGGAGGAGGTACTAAAGCCCACACTACCAGCACAAGACGAGGCTGACCAGCCACCTCGTGGCCTGGATAAAATGGCTTATCAGCCCGAATACCAGCTCGCACCCCCACGCCAATACACTACGGCCCGGGGCAATAGGCAGGACCTGCGAGACATACTGGAAAACAAAGCAGGACGACCAAGACCGATCTACGGATCGCGGGGGCACGCCCCAACACATGACGATGATTGTCATGCCGAATACACTATCAACAAGTCCGGCCAGGCCAAACATAGCCAACCAGACTTATTCGAACGGCGTAGTAACATAGCCTGGCATAGAGGCGCCGCACACCCCCTCTGCTTCATTATCGAAGTAATGGATCACGAATTCCCAGAAGGGTTTAAACCCATAAACATTGAATCGTACGATGGCACAACAGACCCCGTGGTATGGATCGAAGATTTCCTTCTCCACATCCACATGGCCCGCGGTGACGATCTACATGCCATCAAGTATCTTCCCCTTAAACTCAAAGGACCGGCCCGACACTGGCTGAATAGACTGCCGGCAAATTCCATCAGCAGTTGGGAAAACCTGGAGGACGCGTTCCTCAACAACTTCCAAGGCACTTACGTGCCACCACTGGATGCTGATGACTTGAATCACATTACCCAACAGCCCGGAGAGTCATCCAGGAAATTCTGGACTCGGTTCCTAACTAAAAAGAACCAAATTGTCGACTGTCCGGACGCCGAAGCCTTGGCGGCCTTTAAGCATAATATCCATGACGAGTGGCTTGCCCGACACCTCGGCCAAGAAAAACCGAAGTCCATGGAAGCCCTCACGACGCTCATGACCCTCTTTTGCGTGGGCGAGGACAGCTGGTCGGCTCGCCGTAGCACCACACCAAGAAACTCCAGCACTTCAGTTGACCGTGACAGTAATGGCAAGCCACGGCGCAACAGACATAAGCGTCGGAACAATGGTTACAACACCGAAGACACGGCAGTCAACGCCGTATTCAGTGGCTCAAAATCCGGTCAGCGAAAAAAGCCGTTCAAAAGAAACAATCCTGGATCATCCAGTCTGGACCGCATACTTGATCGCTCGTGCCAAATTCACGGCATCCCTGATAAGCCAGCCAACCACACTAATAGAGATTGCCGGGTGTTCAAACAGGCCGGCTAGATAAATGTCGAAAACAAGGACTAGGGGCTGCACAACAACGATGAGGACGAGCCCCGGTGCCCGAACACTGGGGGACAGAAGAAATTTCCTCCCCAAGTCAAAATGGTAAACATAATCTACGCCACCCACATTCCTAAACGGGAACGAAAGCGAACACTAAGGGACGTCTATGCGATGGAGCCAGTCACCCCAAAGTTCAACCCATGGTCAGCCTATCCGATCACTTTTGATCGTAGGGACCACCCTACCAGCATCCGTCACGGCAATTCAGCCGCATTGGTCCTTGACCCAATCATCGACGGATTCCACCTCACGCGAGTCCTTATGGACGGTGGCAGTAGCCTGAACCTGCTTTATCAGGACACAGTGCGCAAAATGGGCATCGATCCTTCAAGGATCAAACCCACCAAAACCACCTTTAAAGGTGTAATTCCAGGAGTAGAGGCTCGTTGTACTGGCTCCATAACACTGTAAGTGGTCTTCGGATCCCCCGATAA
Source organism: Triticum dicoccoides (assembly GCF_002162155.2). Taxonomy (NCBI): domain Eukaryota; kingdom Viridiplantae; phylum Streptophyta; class Magnoliopsida; order Poales; family Poaceae; genus Triticum; species Triticum dicoccoides. The sequence continues at coordinate 375,958,605 of NC_041387.1, forward strand.
CTTCTGAAGCGAGGAGTTTATCTTTCATATCGTCCCATTCCGTAGTGGCTATCATGCACTACTTGGACAAACCGCATTCGCTCGATTCAATGCGGTACCACACTATGCATACCTCAAGCTCAAGATGCCAGGACCTCGCGGGGTTATAACAGTCAACGGAAACACAGACCGCTCTCTCCGTACAGAAGAGCACACTACGGCCCTCGCGGCAAAAGTACAAAGCAGCCTTCTCCGGCAGACCGCCAATTCGGCGACAACAACCCCGAACACCGCTAAGCGAGTCCGGAGTACCCTGCAACAGGATCGCCAGGCATGCCAAGAGCGCGACTAGTAGTCCGGCCTCCGCCCTAGCCCCATTCAAGCAGCATTTGTGCCGCGCGTACACAATTACGCACTCAAAATACCATGGGCATAGGCAGAGGTGCAACGGTGATGTGGTCCACAGTGCGGTTCAACCACCACATACTTTAATAACCTTCTTTCTCTTTAAGGACCCTACTTTTGGGCAGCCCCTCCAGAGAACCGGATCATCGGACTTATCACAGGAGGGAAAACCAAGGAGGTAAAAGGCTTTGCGCACAAAGGGAATACCCAGGTGGTATCTGTCAATGATTGTTATACCTGTTTTGCATACCCGCATGCGGCCCGCCCTTGGATAGGACATGTCAAATAGTCCTATTTTCTTCTGCTTAACGCATTAATTGTGCACATACGCTTGGACGTATTATTTAACAATGGGAAATAATATATAGCGTCAGCTTATTATTCCTATCTTCACATTTTCCCTATAAATGGTTATTTAATATTGAATCCGTACATTTTGGTACGTTTAGTTTGCCAGGGGCTTCTTATGGTGCCCCATAATATGGCAAGACAAGTCCGAACACTTTCGACAGTGCGGCACCCCGAACTTATAGCATTATATGCATCAGCTCCGAATCATGTCTTGGGTCAACAGTTGGGTTTGCCCGGCTCCCTTGTTTTGGTACCTTACGTTTCGTTATATCGACTAAGGTAGCGCAGGGAGAACTACTGCGATTGTGTCCCTGTTTTTTCGGACGAGCACCTCAGTAGAGAAAGCCGAAAACTGACTGTCATGATGCGGAGAGAGCTGGTCGTTGTTAGAGAGGTCTTAAATCCTTCAAGATTTTTTCCGCTTCAGGTGAGGAATCGGCCTTGTCCGATTTAGGCGTTTATAGCGCCCCAATTCAGCTTTCCGAATTCTAGGGGCTTCGCCAAAATTTAAAATGGTAGACTTCTATGGCTAAGTGAGAGTTATAAAGCCGCATAGTCCGATTGCCTTGTTCGCTGCGCCAAACACCTCCTTAATGGACCAAAAAATTTGGATAAAGAGTGTTTGGGTTTTCCACGAACACTCCAGTACTAGTTACGTGGGGGTGGAAGCCGACGACTGGCCTACTTTAAGAATTTTATAAACAGCTGCACAGAAGGTAATATTTTAAATCAACAAAGCGCCATATAGCGCATACAAACTCGTTTTCATATTACAAAGACGACATGAGTACATTCACTCAAATATTATGTCCTTCGTACATTCAGCGGCCACGAGGCAAGCACCGTTCATAACGCCATCATAATATTTCTCGGGGTAGCGATGCGCCTTGCCCTCCGGCGGTCCATCCTTCACCAGCTTCTCTACATCCAGCTTGGCCCAATGCATTTTCGCACGGGCAAAGGCCCGGTGGGCACCCTCAATACAAACGGATCACTTGATAACTTCAAGCCGCGGACAGGCATTTACCATCCTCTTTATAAGGCCGAAGTAGCTATCGGTCAGGGGCTCACCAGACCACATCCGGACTATGAAGTCCTTCATGGACACTTCGGCCGCCTTGTGGAGTTCAACCAATTGCTTCAGTTGGTCACTCAGAGGCATTGGGTGTTCGGCTCCAGCATACTGGGACCAGAACAACTTCTCCATCGAGATCCCCTTTTCGGCATGATAGAACTCTGTGGCATCCGATATGCTACGTGGCAGATCTGCGAATGCCCCTGGAGAGCTCCGAATTCGGGTAAGTAAAAGAAATGTCTCCTCCACATGTTTTCTTTGCATAATGAATGCCTTACCCGCCGCTATCTTCTTGGCCACCTGGATTTCTTGTTGGGCCTTTTGGGCTTCGGCCCTGGCATCTTTCGCGCTCTGAAGGGCCTTCGCAAGCTCAGACTCTTTCGTCTTGAAGTCACGCTCCAAGGGCTCGAACTTCTTGCCGAGCTCCTAGAGCTCTTGCTGTACCTCGCCCACCCTAGCATCTTGCTTTTCACGCTCAATATGATTCATGGCCGCCTTGTCTTCAGCCTCGGATAGTGCTTTTTCAGGGTCGCCACTTCGGTCATGGCCCCTATTAAAAAATCATGTCGCTTTTTGTTAGCGTGACCAATTGTTTCTCCTCTATATGACACATGAACGGGGTATCACTCACCTCTGTTCTCTTCGAGTTGCCTCTTCGTGAGGCTGAGCTCCTCTTCGGCCTGCTTCAGGTCCCGTTTGAGTCCGGCGACCTCTGCTGTGCAGGCAGCAGTGGCAAGCAGCACCGCCTGCTTATTCACATAGACACATACTGTTAGATTCCTGTGGTTTAGAGTTGACCCTCCGTTTGGCTTTTCTTTCCAAACACCAAACAGAGTCTCAGGGGCTACTGTCTATTAGGTGATAATTTCTCACACCTTTGATTACTTACCTCAAAGCCTGTTTGGAGGCTGGTGCAGGTTTCGGTCAATCTGCTTTTGGCGGACCGAACCCTCTGAATCACCGTACTCATAAGAGTACAGTGCTCTTCATCAATGTAAGCGCCGCGAAGCACTTCCAATAGACTATCCGACGCCTCTGGCGTGACGGAGGTCATCGGCACGGCCGGCTCCCCCTCCCTAGCGAGGGGCTGCCTACCCGAATCCGGAACCTTTGGAGGATCTGGTGTAGTGTCCGACTGGGAGCCCAACTTGCTGCGGCTCTCATCAGCATAATCTATGGGGATCTTACCCCCATGTGCCCGGCGTCTGGAATTTACCTTGCAGCATCTCTAGAACCACCTCCCCCTACTCTGGTACCCCTTGGGACAACACCTCCGTGTCATCCGCAGGCCGAGGGGAGGTGGCCGTCGGGAGCGAATTCATTGCTGAATCACTCAGAGACCCATCCGAAGAGGATACCTCGGGATGGGACCTGGTCGGACTGCATATGCACATTCGGCATTATAACGAACTACGAAGTTAAGTCGCACGAAAAGTATCACAGAGTGCGGATACTTACGATCTTGCCAGGGGCTTGCCCCTGGGCAACCACTCCTCCTCGCTGTAAGCGGCCGTGGTGGAGTGATCCGGAAGGGACGCCTTTCCCTTCTTTGGCGTCTTAGCCCCCCCCCCCTGTGGGGTGGCTTTTCTTTTCTTATCCTCCCCAATGCGGGGAGGGGGAATTTCTTCATATTTCCCCCCGTATCCGCGGGAGGAATCTGCCTCGCCGTCCTCGGACGACGAGTCTATCACGGCCTTGCGCCGGGGACCCTTCCTGGTCCCCGCGGCCGCCTTCTTAGACCCTTCGGCCTCCCCGGATGGGGCGGCCCTCTTCTTCTTCTCCTCCCCTTCAAGAGAGGAGCGCGCCTCATCAACTTCGGACGAGGCGCCCGATGCGACCTTGCGCCAGAGACCCATCTTGGTCCCCGTGGTCTTCTTTTCGGCCTTCTTTTCCGGCACCTTGTAAGGCGCCGGAACTAGCATCTCCGTCAGGAGTGCGGTTGCTGGATCTTCCGGCAACGAAGCCGGACAGTCGATCCGCTCTGCCGTCACCATGTAATCCTGATTAAATAAACATGGTGACTTAAAATCCTCCCATGAATATGCTGGGAAAGGTACATCTGGTGATGGTCAGAAAACTCACCGGATGGGCAAGCCGCGTGGCGTGGAGTTCGCGGTCCTTGGATGGGGGAGGAGGTAATTTGGTGGCCTTGAATAGCACCTTCCATACGTCCTTGTGCGTCGTGCCGAAAAGCTCTTGTAGCGTCTGGTGTTCGGCCGAATCGAACTCCCACAGATTGAATGCCCGTCTTTGGCACGGAAGGATTCGGCAGGAGAGCATGACCTGGACCACGTTGACAAGTTTGATCTTCTTGTCCATCATGTTTTTAATGCAGTTCTGAAGTCCTGTCAGCTTCGCAGGTTCGCCCCAGGCCAGGCCCTTCTTTTCCCAGGAGGTGAGCCGCATGGGGATTCCAGATCAGAATTCGTGGGCCGCCGCCCAGTTGGCGCCGCGCGGCTCGGTGATGTAGAACCACCCCTATTGCCACCCTTTCACGGTCTCCACAAAGGAGCTGTCAAGCCAGGTAACATTGGGCATCCTGTCCACCTTGGCGCCTCCGCACTCCGCTTGCTGGCCGCTCACAATCTTCGGCTTCACGCAGAAGATTCGTTGCCACAAGCCGAAGTGGGGCTTGATGCGGAGGAAGGCCTCGCACACGATGATAAACGCTGAGATGTTGAGGACAAAATTTGGGGCTAGATCATGAAAGTCCAACCCATAGTAAAACATGAGCCCGCGGACAAAGGGATGAAGTGGAAATCCTAGTCCGCGGACGAAATGAGAGAGGAACACTACTCTTTCCCGAGACTTTGGAGTGGGGATGATCTGTCCCTCCGCCGGAAGCCTGTGCGCGATGTTTGCGACCAGGTATCCGGCCGCCCGAAGCTTGGTAATGTTCTCCTCCGTAACGGAGGAGGCCATCCACTTGCCTCTCGCTCCGGACATGCTGTGAATGGTCCTACGGAGGAGGTGAGAACTTGGGCGCTGGGGCTCGAGAGTGCGAGAATGGATGGGCAAAGGAGGAAGAAGGCGTGGGTAAAAATGGGAGATCCTTGTCCCTTTATAGAGGTGTTGAAAACGGTGCGCCTCCCCGCAATGCCTGATGAAATCGCTTATTTTCCAAGCGCCACGTTAATAGCACGGTTGGGTTACCCATACCCGTATTAATGAGGATCCCGTGATAAGGGGACATGATCTCTGCTTCGACAAGACGTGCCGAGGAAACCGCCTCGCAATATGTGCGGTGGCTGGTTATGGGAAAACGGTTCAAAGAATGACTCGACCATGGTGTGATGTCATGTTATCTAAAGTTGTCAGTAGATTATATTTGTGGAATATTGTTCTCTCTAAGGTGGTATGTGAAAATCGTCTTGCAGAGCCGGACACGATTTAAGTGTTCGAGATTTACTTTGGAGTATTCGAAGATGGAACCTGCCTTGCAATGCCGAAGACAATCTGCGTGCCGGACTCATTGTCATTGAAGCCTGGTTCAGGGGCTACTGAGGGAGTCCTGGATAAGGGGGTATTCAGACAGCCCGACTATATACTTTGTCCGGACTGTTGGACCGTGAAGATTACAAGACTCAAGACTTCGTCTCGTGTCCGGATGGGACTCTCCTTTGCATGGAAGACAAGCTTGGCGATACGGATGTTAGATCTCCTTCTTTGTAACCGACTCTATGTAACCCTAGCCTCCTCCAGTGCCTATATAAACCGGAGGGTTTAGTCCATAGGACGACAATAATCATAATCATAGGCTAGCTTCTAGGGTTTAGCCTCTATGATCTCGTGATAGATCAACTCTTGTAATACTCATATCATCAAGATCAATCAAGCAGGAAGTAGGGTATTACCTCCATCGAGAGGCCCCGAACCCGGGTAAAACATCGTGTCCCTTGCCTCCTGTTACCATTAGCCTTAGGCGCACAGTTCGGGACCCCCTACTCGAGATCCGCCGGTTTTGACACCGACATTGGTGCTTTCATTGAGAGTTCCTCTGTGTCGTCGCAGCAAGGCTCGATGGCTCCTTTAAACATCAACAACAACATGGTCCAGGGTGAGACTTTTCTCCCCGGACAGAACTTTGTGTTCGGTGGCTTCGCACTGCGGGCCAATTCGCTTGGCCATCTGGAGCAGATCGACAGCTACGCCCTGTCCATCAGGTCAGATTCAGAAACTTGAACTACACGGCTCATATCCGCGGAGACTTGATCTTCGAGGGATTCAAGCCTGTGCCAGGAGCGCCGAATAGTCACGATGAGCACGGCTTAGATCTGCTGTCAGACAATATTCGGGATATCGCACCTGCAGTAGCTCCAGACCTAAATCCGGGGCAGATTGCGCCGTCCGAGGTCGGGTGGATGGACCCCACCCCGGATGCCGCATACTCATCGGCAGTAGAGCCGAACATAGACTCCACCTCCAAGGAAATCTGTGTCACCGGACCCCCGGACTTGCGTCCGGTTGTAGCTTCCGGACCGTACGCACCCGGGCCCATCAAATCCGATTGGGCTCCCGTAATGGAGTTCACCGCTGCGGATATCTTTCAGCACTCGCCCTTCGCCGACATGCTGAACTCATTAAGGTCTCTCTCTTTGTTAGGAGACTCTTGGCCGAACTATGTCCGGCTCGAGTGGGAAGCAGGCGACGAGGAAATTCGTTACCCACCCACCACCCACTTCATTGCCACTATCGATGATTTAACCGAAGTGCTTGACTTCGACTCCGAAGACATCGACGGTGTGGACGACGATGTAGGAGAAGAACAGGAACCATTGCCCACGGGGCGGTGGACAGCCACCTCCTCGTATGATATATATATGTGGTGGACACTCCCAAAGAAACCAATGGCGATGAGGCAATAGAGGATAACCCCTTAAGGAAGAAATCAAAGCATGGGCGTCATCGGCGCCGCTCTAAGCCCCGCCACAGCAATACCGACACAGGAGACGAAAAATAATCCGGATGGTGCCGAAGATGGATACAATCCCGATCAGCCTGCCTTCGAGCAGGCCGGATAGGAAGACGGGCAGGTTAGCCCAGATGAACAGGCGACGGACAGATACTTGGAGGAGGACAACTACATGCCCCCCTCCGAAGACGAGGTGAGCCTTAGCGACGATGAATTCGGCATGCCTGAGGATCCCGTAGAGCAGGAGCGCTTCAAGCGCTAGCTTATGGCCACTGCAAGAAGCATGAAAAAGAAACAACAGCAGCTCCAAGATGATTAAGATCTGCTCACAGACAGATGGACTGAGGTCCTGGCAGCCGAGGAATACGGACTCGAGCGCCATACCAAAGGTTACTCAAAGCACAAGTTGCTACCTCAACTCGAGGAGGAGGTACTAAAGCCCACACTGCCAGCACAAGACGAGGCTGACCGGCCACCTCGTGGCCTGGATAAAATGGCGTATCAGCCCGAATACCAGCTCGCACCCCCACGCCAATACACTACAGCCTGGGGCAATAGGCAGGACCTGCGAGACATACTGGAAAACAAAGCAGGACAACCAAGATCGATCTACGTATCGCGGGGGCACGCCCCAACACATGACGATGATCGTCATGCCGGATACTCTATCAACACGTCCGGCTGGTCGAACATAGCCGACCAGACTTATTCGAACGGCGTAGTAACATAGCCCGGCATAGAGGCGCCTCACACCCCGGTAATGGATCACGAAGTAATGGATCACGAATTCCCAGAAGGATTTAAACCCATAAATATCGAATCATACGATGGCACAACAGACACCGCGGTATGGATCGAAGATTTCCTTCTCCACATCCACATGGCCCGCGATGACGATCTACATGCCATTAAGTATCTTCGCCTTAAACTCAAAGGAACGGCCCGACACTGGCTGAATAGCCTGCCGGCAAATTCCATCGGCAGTTGGGAAAACCTGGAGGACGTGTTCCTCGACAACTTCCAAGGCACTTACGTGCGACCACCGGATGCTGATGACTTGAGTCACATTACCCAACAGCCCGGAGAGTCAGCCAGGAAATTCTGGACTCAGTTCCTAACTAAAAAGAACCAAATTGTCGACTGTCCGGACGCTGAAGCCTTGGCGGCCTTTAAGCATAATATCCGCGACGAGTGGCTCGCCCGACACCTCGGCGAAGAAAAACCGAAGTCCATGGCGGCCCTCACGACACTCATGACCCGCTTTTGCGTGGGCGAGGACAGCTGGTTGGCTCGCAGTAGCACCACACCAAGAAACTCTGGCACTTCAGTTGACCGTGACAGTAACGGCAAACCACAGCGCAACAGACATAAGCATCAGAACAATGGCGATAACACCAAAGACACGACAGTCAACACCGAATTCAGTGGCTCAAAATCCGGTCAGCCGAAAAAGTCGTTCAAAAGAAACAATCCGGGATCGTCCAGTCTGGACCGCATACTTGATCGCTCGTGCCAAATTCACAGCACCCCTGATAAGCCAACCAACCACACTAATAGAGATTGCTGGGTGTTCAAACAGGCCGGCAAGATAAATGCCAAAAACAAGGATAAGGGGCTGCACAACGACGATGAAGAGGAGCCCCGGCGCCCGAACACTGGGGGACAGAAGAAATTTCCTTCCCAGGTGAAAACGATAAACATGATCTATGCCACCTACATTCCCAAACGGGAACGAAAGCGAACACTAAGGGATGTCTATGCGATGGAGCCAGTTGCCCCAAAGTTCAACCCATGGTCAGCCTGTCCGATCACTTTTGATCGTAGGGACCACCCTACCAGCATCCGTCATGGCGGTTCAGCCGCATTGGTCCTTGACCCAATCATTGACGGATTCCACCTCACGCGAGTCCTTATGGACGGTGGCAGTAGCCTGAACCTGCTTTATCAGGACACAGTGCACAAAATGGTCATCGATCCTTCAAGGATCAAACCCACCAAAACCACCTTTAAAGGTGTAATTCCAGGAGTAGAGGCTCGTTGTACTGGCTCCATAACACTGGAAGTGGTCTTCGGATCCCCGAATAACTTCCGAAGCGAGGATTTAATCTTTGATATTGTCCCTTTCCATAGTGGCTATCATGCACTGCTTGGATGAACCGCATTCGCTCGATTCAATGCGGTACCACACTATGCATACCTCAAGCTCAAGATGCCAGGACCTCGTGGGGTTATAACAATCAATGGAAACACAGACCGCTCTCTCTGTACAGAAGAGCACACTGCAGCCCTCGCGGCAGAAGTACAAAGCAGCCTTCTCCAGCAGACCACCAATTCGGCGACAACAATCCCGAACACCGCCAAGCGAGTCCGGAGTACCCTGCAATAGGATTGCCAGGCACGCCAAGAGCGCGACTAGCAGTCCGGCCTCGGCCCTAGCCCCATTCAGGCAGCATTTGTGCCATGCGTATACAATTACGCAATCAAAATACCATGGGCATAGGCGAAGGCGCAATGGTGATGCGGTCCACAGTGCGGTTCAACCGCCACATACTTTAATAACCTTCTTTCTCTTTAAGGACCCTAATTTCGGGCAGCCCCTTCAGAGAACCGGATCATCAGGCTTATCACAGGAGGGAAAACCAAGGAGGTAAAAGGCTTTGCGGACAAAGGGAATACCCAGGTGGTATCTGTCAATGATCGTTATACCTGTTTTGCATACCCACACCTCTATAAAGAAGGAGTAGATGGTGTTATTAGACATTGTGTACCTGAGCATGAACAGGAACAAATCCTACACAAGTGTCACTCCGGAGCATATGGAGGACACCACGCTGGAGATAGAACTACACATAAGGTATTGCAATCCGGTTTTTATTTGCCTACTCTCTTCAAAGATGCCCGTAAGTTTGTCTTGTCTTGTGATGAATGTCAAAGAATTGGTAATATTAGTCAAGAAATGCCTATGAATTATTCTCTTGTTATTGAACCATTTGATATTTGGGGCTTTGATTATATGGGACCTTTTCATGCCTCTAATGGATATACACATATTTTAGTTGCTGTTGATTACGTTACTAAGTGGGTAGAAGCTATTCCAACTAGTAGTGCTGATCATAACACCTCTATTAAGATGCTTAAAGAAGTTATTTTTCCGAGGTTTGGAGTCCCTAGATACTTGATGACTGATGGTGGTTCACATTTTATTCATGGTGCTTTTCGTAAAATGCTTGCTAAGTATGATGTTAATCATAGAATTGCATCTCCATATCACCCGCAGTCTAGTGGTCAAGTAGAACTGAGTAATAGAGAGCTCAAATTAATTTTGCAAAAGACTGTTAATAGATCTAGGAAGAATTGGTCCAAGAAACTTGATGATGCATTATGGGCCTATAGAACTGCATATAAGAATCCTATGGGTATGTCTCCATATAAAATGGTTTATGGAAAAGCATGTCACTTACCTCTCGAACTTGAACATAAGGCATATTGGGCCATTAAAGAGCTCAATTATGATTTCAAACTTGCTGGTGAGAAGAGGTTATTTGATATTAGCTCACTTGATGAATGGAGAACCCAAGCATATGAGAATGCCAAGCTGTTTAAAGAAAAAGTTAAAAGATGGCATGACAAAAGGATACAAAAGCGCGAGTTTAATGTAGGTGATTATGGTTTGCTTTTCAACTCTCATTTAAGATTTTTTGCAGGAAAACTGCTCTCTAAATGGGAAGGCCCTTACGTTATCGAGGAGGTCTATCATTCCGGTGCCATAAAAATCAACAACTTCGAAGGCACAAATCCGAAGGTAGTGAACGGTCAAAGAATCAAACATTATATCTCAGGTAATCCTATAAATGTTGAAACTAATATTATTGAAACTGTGACCTGGGAGGAATACATAAGAGACACTTTCCAGAATGTTTCAGACTCCGAAAAGGAATAGGTATGTGGTATGGTAAGTAAACCGACTCCAAAATAGTTCTAATAGCAATTTTTCTCCGTTTTGGAATATTTAAGAAAATAGGAAAATAAAAAGTAGTCCGGGAAGGACACGAGGCCTCCACGAGGGTGGAGGGCGCGCCCTACCCTACTGGGCGCGCCCCTGCCTCATGGGCACCTCGTGTGCTCTCCGGACTCCGTTTTCTTGCACGATACTTATTTTGGTCGGTAAAAATTCATTATATAATCTCCCGAAGGTTTTGACCACCGTATCACATAAATTTCTTCTTTTTTGTTTCGAGCCGTTTTTTTGACAGATCTAGAGCACCATGACGTCTTCAAGCGCTCCCAAGGACAAGTTTTTCGAGAGGGTCATCAACCCCTATCTCGCGGAGGTGCTGCATCACCCTCAAACCATTGAGATGCGTGAGGGGGTGCTGCACATCTGCGATGTGGAGGGACCAAGGAGTACCGGAAGCATGGAGACAAAGCTCGAAGCGATGGAACAACAAGTTTTCAAGTGCCAAGGGATGGTGGAGCATGGACTTAACGCCAACCAGATGATGATCGCGGAGTTCACCAACGACCACAAGCTGGATGCCAAGAACATTGGGGAGGCCATCTTCAAGCTTCATGAGAAAATTGAGCACCTCCAAGCCCAGATCTATGACATGCAAAACCAAAACTAAGAGTATGAATATAGATTCAAGAGGATGAGTTTGGCTGCAGATTTGAGGATCCCGGAGACTCGATCATCCTTCTATGATGATGAGCCTATGCCTTGGAAGACGGACGGCAAGCCTACATCATCAGCAACTCCTTCTTCACCACCTCTGAGGACATAATCACATGGGTATGGGCACTCCCCTTGGCAACTGCCAAGCTTGGGGGAGGTGCCCCGGTATCGTATCACCATCACACTCCTATCTTTACCGTTTTACTTAGTTCGATCCTTTTGGTGATATCTTGATATAGTAGAATAAAGTTTTGGTACATATTAGTTTTGAGTTTTGCTTTGAGATCCCTCTATGTAATCGAGTCAGTGAGCTATATATAATAAAGATTAGTGTTGAGTCAAGGGATTTGCTATCTTGCTATGATCTTGAAAAAATAGAAAGAATAAAAAGAAATAAAGGAGTTCATATTGATCTTATGGATAGTAATGACTTCACACATAGAGAGTATGAGGCTTAAAAGTTGTTGAGAGTTGGCAAACATAGTTTTGGTCATCGTTCCAATTAATAGGAAGTAGTAAAGAAAGAGAGGTTTTCACATATAAATATACTATCTTGGACATCTTTTATGATTGTGAGCACTCATTAAAGTATCACATGCTAAAGAGTTGATGTTGGACAAGGAAGACAATGTAATGGTTTATGTTTTCTCACATCTCAGTTAAAGTATATTGTCATAGATCGTCCAACATGTTGAGCTTGCCTTCCCCCCTCATGCTAGCCAAATTCCTTGCACCAAGTAGAAATACTACTTGTGCTTCCAAATATCCTTAAACCCAGTTTTGCCTTGAGAGTCCACCATACCTACCTATGGATTGAGTAAGATTGTTCAAGTAAGTTGTCATGTTGCAAGCAATAAAAATTGCTCTCTAAATATGTATGACTTATTAGTGCGGAGAAAATAAGCTTTATACGATCGTGTGATATGGAAGTAATAAAAGCGACGGATTGCATAATAAAGGTTCATATCACAAGTGGCAATATAAAGTAACGTTCTTTTGCATTAAGATTTTGTGCATCCAACCAAAAAAAGCACATGACAAACTTGGCTTCCCTCTATGAAGGGCCTATCTTTTACTTTAAGTCTTTTACTTTATGCAAGAGTCATGGTGATCTTCACCTTTCCCTTTTTATTTTATCCTTTGGTAAGCACCTCGTGTTGGAAAGATCCTGATATATATATATATATATATATATATATATATATATATATATATATATATATATATATATATATATATCCAATTGGATGTAAGTTAGCATGAACTATTATTGTTGACATTACCCTTGAGGTAAAACGTTGGGAGGCAACACTATAAGCCCCTATCTTTCTCTGTGTCCGATTAAAACTCCATAACCATAAATATTGCGTGAGTGTTAGCAATTGTGGAGAACTAAATGATAGTTGAGTATGTGGACTTGTTGAAAAGCTCTATTCTTGACTCTTTCCGATGTTATGATAAATTGCAATTGCTTCAATGACTGAGATTATAGTTTGTTAGTTTTGAATGAAGTTTCTGAACCATACTTGACATTGTGAATAGATTGTTACTTGAGCATAAGAAATCATATGACAATATATATATATATATATATATGTATGTATATATGTTGCTGTTATAAGAATGATCATGATGCCCTCATGTCTGTATTTTATTTTTATCGATATCTCTATCTCAAAACATGTGGACATATTTTTCGATTTTGGCTTCCGCTTGAGGACAAGAGAAGTCTAAGCTTGGGGGAGTTGATACGTCCATTTTGCATCATGCTTTTATATCAATATTTATTGCATTATGGGCTGTTATTACATGTTATGTCACAATACTTCTGGCCATTCTCTCTTATTTTACAAGGTTTATCACGACGAGGGAGAATGCCGGCAGTTGGGATTCTAGGCTGGAAAAGGAGCAAATATTGGAAACCTATTCTGCATAGCTCCAAAAGTCCTGAAACTCCCCGAAAGTCATTTTTGGAATTAATAAGAATTATTGAGCAAAAGAAGTACCAGAGGGGGCCCACACCCTGGCCACGAGGGTGGGGGGGCGCCCCCACCCTTACAGGGTGCGCCCCCTGCCTCGTGGGCCCCCTAGTGGCCCTTCGGTGCCCCTCTTCTGCTATATGAAGTCTTTCACCCTGAAAAAAAAAATCATAAGCAAGCTTTCGGGACGAAACTCCGCCGCCACGAGGCGGAACCTTTGCAGAACCAATCTAGGGCTCCGGCGGAGCTGTTCTGCTGGGGAAACTTCCCTCCGGGAGGGGGAAATCATCACCATCGTCATCACCAACGATCCTCTCATCGGGAGGGTGTTAATCTCCATAAACATCTTCACCAGCACCATCTCCTCTCAAACCCTAGTTCATCTCTTGTATCCAATCTTTGTACTCAAACCTCAGATTGGTACTTGTGGGTTGCTAGTAGTGTTGATTACTCCTTGTAGTTGATGCTAGTTGGTTTATCCGGTGGAAGATTTTTTGTTCAGATCCTTAATGTATATTAATATCCCTCTGATCATTAACATGAATATGCTTTGTGAGTAGTTACGTTTGTTCCTGAGGACATGGGTGAAGTCTTGCTATTAGTAGTCATGTGAATTTGGTATTCGTTCGATATTTTGATGAGATGTATGTTGTCTCTTCTCTAGTGGTGTTATGTGAACGTCGACTACATGACACTTCACCATTACTTGGGCCTAGAGGAAGGCATTGGGAAGTAATACGTAGATGATGGGTTGCTAGAGTGACAGAAGCTTAAACCCTAGTTTATGTGTTGCTTCATAAGGGGCTGAATTGGATCCATATGTCTCATGCTGTGGTTAGGTTTACCTTAATACTTCTTTTGTAGTTGCGGATGCTTGCAATAGGGGTTAATCATAAGTGGGATGCTTGTCCAAGAAAGGGTAGCACCCAAGCACCGTTCCACCCACATATCAAATTATCAAAGTAACGAACGCGAATCATATGACCGTGACGATAGTTCCCATGTGTCCTCAGGAGCGCTTTTCTCATTATAAGAACTTGTCTAGGCTTGTCCTTTGCTACAAAAAGGATTGGGCCACCTTGCTGCACCTTATTTACTTTCATTGCTTGTTACCCGTTACAAATTATCCTATCACAAAACTATCTGTTACCTACAATTTCAGTGCTTGCAGAGAATACCTTACTGAAAACCGCTTGTCATTTCCTTCTGCTCCTCGTTGGGTTCGACACTCTTACTTATCGAAAGGACTATGATAGATACCTTATAGCATATATGTGCCTAATGACCCCGAGATCAGGAAGTTGATTCTGCAGGAGGCCCATGATTCGCCGTACTCGATTCACCCAGGCAACACCAAGATGTATCTGGATTTGAAGGAAAGTTTCCGGTGGACAGGAATGAAGAAGGATATTGCCGAGTATGTAGAAGTATGCGATGTATGTCAGAGAGTCAAGGCAGAGCACCAGAAGCTAGCAGGATTGCTACAACCATTGCCAATGCCTGAATGGAAGTGGGACAAACTTGGCATGGATTTTATCACCGGATTACCCAGGACTCGTTCAGGCTATGACTCTATTTGGGTTGTAGTTGATCGCTTAACAAAAGTAGCTCATTTCATCCTAGTGAAGACAACTTATACGAGTGCTAAGTTAGCAAAGATATACATGACCAGGATCGTATGTCTGCATGGAGTTGCGAGGACCATTGTATCAGATATAGGATCCCAGTTTACTTCAAAGTTTTGGACTCAGTTGCATGAAACTTTTGGTACCAGGCTAGAGTTCAGTATAGACTTTCATCCACAGACGGATGGACAGACCGAGAGAGTCAATCAGATTCTGGAAGACATGTTGAGAGCTTGTGCGCTATATTATGGATCTAGTTGGGATGACAATTTGCCATATGCAGTGTTCTCTTATAACAACAGTTATCAAGCAAGTTTGAAGATGGCCCCTTTCGAAGCCTTAAACGGAAGGAGGTGCAGGACACCATTATTGTGGGATGAAGTTGGAGATCGACAGTTGTTCGGACCAGACTTAATCAAAGACTCTGAAGAGAAGGTTAAGTTGATTCGTGACAGAATCAAGGTAGCCCAGTCCAGGCAGAAGAGTTATGCAGATACTAAACGTAAGGAGATAGTTTACAAAGTCAGAGATAGAGCATATCTTCGTGTGTCCACACTTTGAGGAGTTAAATGTTTTGGAGTCAAGGTAAAGCTAGCACCACGTTTTGTGGGACCATACAGAGTTTTGGAACGCATGGGAGAAGTTGCATACAAGTTAGAGTTGCCCGAAGGATTGTCAGGAGTTCATGATGTATTTCGCGTTTCCCAGTTGAAGAAGTGCCATGCAGAGATGGCCGATATTCCTCTAAGAGATACAGTGCCACTGGAGACAATTCAGTTAGATAGTGATTTGACCTATGAAGAGAAGCCAGTCAAGATTCTCGAGTCTTCCAGTCGAGTTACTCGCAGCAAGGTTATCAAGTTTTGCAAAGTTCAGTGGATCCACCATACCGAGGAGGAAGCCACTTGGGAGCGAGAAGAAGATCTTTGCAAGTACCACCCAAACCTTTTTGCTGACCAACCGAATCTCGAGGGCGAGATCCATCTTATGGGAGGTAGGTTTGTAACATCCCAATTTTCAATTTGGATGTTATACATATATCATCATATGCATATCATATTTATTCTTGCATTTTGTTGAGATCCTAGAAATCTTAAGCAACTCAAGGACCCAAGGAGAGAGTTGGAGGTTTAACAAAATTCATCTTTGAATTTATTTTCAAATTTGAAAAGAGGATCAATTTGATTTTATTATTTTCTCTCCAATTATTTCTAATATTAAAAATTTATGAGAGAAGATCATATGACTTCTTCAACATCGGTGAAATATTGGAGAAAGAATTTTAAAATCAAATTACAATTTTATTTGTATTTATTTTGCTATTTTATTTGACTTAGAAAAAAATGCATTTTTGAAAATTGCATCTTAGTCTAGAAAAATGTTCATCTTGTCCAAAATATTAGGTTTGGACGGTGAAATTGTTTCTGGATTTTTTAGAATTTTTTATATATTTATTTAGGACATTTTCCTTCACGGTGAATTTTTTAAAAAAAAAAGTTCGGACCGACTGGGCCGAAGCCCGGTCGGCCCAGTAGGCCGCCTTCATTGCGCCGCCACGCCGTGCACGGGAGCCAGACTCCTCAGAGTCCGGGTCGGCCTCGTCGCTCCTCGCCCAGGGCACCCCCCGGGCCTTTATATACGCGGCCACCCCGCTGAGGGAGTCTTGGATTAGGGGGTATCCGGACAACCGGACTATATGCTTCGTCCGCATGGGACTCTCCTTTGCGTGTAAGACAAGCTTGGCGATCCGGATATTATATTTCCTTCCTTGTAACCGACTCCATGTAAACCCTAGCCCTCTCCGGTGTCTATATAAATAGGAGAGGTTGGTCCTTAGAAGGATGATCACAATCATAATCATCATAGGCTAGCTTCTAGGGTTTAGCCTCTATGATCTCATGGTAGATCTACTCTTGTACTACTCATATCATCAATATCAATCAAGCAGGAAGTAGGGTTTTACCTCCATCGAGAGGGCCCAAACCTGGGTAAACATTGTGTCCCTTGCCTCCTATTACCATCAGCCTAAGACGCACAGATCGGGACCCCCTACCTGAGATCCACCGGTTTTGACACCGACATTGGTGCTTTCATTGAGAGTTCCTCTGTGTCGTCGCTGCAAGGCTTGATGGCTCCTTCAATCGTCAACACCATGGTCCAGGGTGAGACTTTTCTCCCCAGATAGATCTTTGTGTTCGGCGGCTTCGCACTGTGGTCCAATTTGCTTGGCCAACTGGAGCAGATCGACAGCTACGCCCCTGGCCACTAGGTCAGGTTTGGAAACCTGAACTACATGGCGGATATCCGCAGAGACTTGATGTTCAACGGATTCAGGCCTGTGCCAGGAGCGCCAGACAGTCACGATGAGCACGGCTTAGACCCGATGTCGGACAATGCTCGGGATATCACCGCCGAAGTAGCCCTGGACCTAAATCCGAAGGAGATTGCGTTGCCCAAGGACGGGTGGATGGACCCTGTCCCGTGGGCCACACATCCATCGACGGTAGAGCTGAACACATGCCTCACCCCCGAAGAAGCCTGTGACATCGGACCCCCAGACTCGTATCCGGCTGTTGGTTCCAGTCCGCGCGCTCCTATGCCCGCCGAACCTGGTTGGGCTCCTGTAATGGAGTTCACCGCCGCGGATATCTTCCAGCACTCACCCTTTGGCAACGTGTTGAACTCATTGAAGTATCTCTCTTTGTCAGGAGACTCTTGGCCGAACTATGTCCGGCTTGAGTGGGAAGCAGGCGCCGAAGGAATTCGTTTCCCACCCACCACCCACTTCATTGCCACGATTGATGATTTAACCGACGTGCTTGACTTCGACTCCGAAGACATCGACGGTATGGACGACGATGCAGGAGAAGATTCAGAATCACTGGGGCGCGGGACTACCACCTGATCATACGATATATACATGGTGGATACGCCTAAGGAGGACGACAGCGACAATCCGGAAGATAAAACCCCCGGGCAAAAACCAAAACGACGATGCAGACGCCGCTCCAAGTCCAGCGCCAGTAAAAATAGCGACAAGAGAGCTAGAAAGATCGACACCCCAGTCAACTCCAAAGGCAACAACGACCATATGGACCCAGCGATGGAGCAGGATGAGCCAGGTCACGCCGAACACAGTTTGGAGCAGACGCCCGATCACAATGATCCGAGGGACAAGTTCATCAAACCGCCCCAGGACAAGAACACAGTCCGGATGACGATGCATTCATCATCCCGGAAACACGTGTGGAACGAGATAACCTCCACACAAGGCTTATGGCAACCGCGAGAAGTCTAAAGAGGTAGAAGCAATGGCTAAAGGCCGCACAGGAAACGCTCAATCTCAGATGGAATAAAGTGCTAGACACTGAAGAAAGGTACGCCGACGATCGCTATACAAAGAGCTATCCAAAACGCAAGCTGCTGCCAGAATTCGACGACGAGCCCGCTCCACCAAAGAACAACACGACTAGGAGGCCGGACGAACCACTTCATAACCACAACAGAGCAGCTACCGACGCCATGCACGATTTACGCGAGCACCTGGATAAGAAAGCCGGCGCGGCTAGATCCATCTACGGGTCAAAAGGACACACCCCGGCATGGGACTATGGTCACCAAAACGATCATACCAATCGGATACCAGTTCGGAATCAACACCGGACACATCAACAGCCGACGGCATGCCACAGCACGTCCAGATACAGAGGGGCGGCTCACTCCCTGTGCTTCACCAAAGAAGTACTGGACCATGAATTTCCATAGGGTTGTAAACCTGTGAACATAGAGGCATACGACGGAACAACAGACCCAGGGGTCTGGATCGAGGATTTTATCCTGCAGATACACATGGCTCGTGGGGACGACCTCCACGCCATCAAATACCTTCCCCTCAAGTTGAAGGGGCCAGCTCGACACATGTTGAAAGGCCTCCCCGAAAACTCAATTGGAAGTTGGAAGGAACTCGAGGACACTTTCAGGGCCAATTTTCAAGGGACTTATGTCCGGTCTCTAGATGCGGACGATTTAAGTCACATAATCTAACAGCCCGGAGAGTCCGCCTGCAAGCTTTGGAGCAGATTCCTCACTAAGAAGAATCAAATTGTCGATTGTCCAGATGCCGAGGCCTTAGCGGCGTTCAAACATAGCATCCGAGATGAGTGGCTCACCAGACACCTCGGCCAAGAAAAGCCAAGGACAATGGCAGCCTTAACAAGCCTTATGACACGCTTTTGCGCGGGTGAAGATAGCTAGTTGGCTCGTAAAGGCACCAGCGACCCAAGCACATCCGAAATAAGGGATGGCAACGGGAAGCCACGGTGCAATAAAAACAAATGTCAAAACAAGGAAGAGAGCCTGGACAACACAACGGTCAACACCGGATTCAGGGGCTCTCGACCTGGTCATCAAAAGAAGCCAGCTAAAGGCAGCAAAGAAGGACCGTCCGGTCTGAACAAAGTCCTGGACAGACTGTGCCAAATTCATGGCACCCCCGACAAACCTGCGAACCACACTCACAGAGAATGCTGGGTCTTCAAGCAGGCCGGCAAATTAAATGCCGAACACAAGGGAAGGGAAACACCAAGTGAAGACGAGGATGAGCCTCGCCAGCCGAACACTGGGGGACAGAAAAAATTCCCACCAGAGGTAAAAACAGTAAACATGATCCACGCGACTCACACATTCACAAGAAGGCACGAATGCACGCTCAAAGACGCATACGCTATAGAGTCTGTCGTACCCACACCTAACCACTGGTCGGCTTGTCCGATCACTTTCGATCACACTGACTGCCTGACTAGTATTCGGCACGGAGGATCAGACGCCTTGGTACTCGACCCAATAATCGACGGATACCATCTTACTCACGTCCTCATGGACAGCGGTAGTAGTCTCAATTTAATATACCAGGACATTGTCCGCGGGATGGGGATAGACTCATCCAGAATCAGCCAAAGCAACACCACCTTTGAAGGGGTGATACCAGGCATTGAAGCCTACGGCAGGGGCTCCGTCGTACTGGAGGTAACATTCGGCTCCCCAGACAACTCCACAAGCGAAGAACTACTCTTCACCATCGCACCCTTCCAAAGCGGCTATCACGCATTGCTTGGAAGAACGGCCTTCGCCCGCTTCAATGCAGTACCGCATTACGCCTACCTCACACTCAAGATGCCCGGTCCACGAGGCGTCATCACCATTAACAGAAATAGAGAGCGCTCTTCAGCACGGAGGAATATGCGATGGCTCCAGCGGCCGGATTCTAAGCGGCCTCCAACACTAGAAAGCATGACTGGTCGTTAAGACCACGGACACGGTTAGACGAGTCCGGCAGCCTGGATAAAACTGATCCAGGGTGCCACGTACGTAATCCCATAGGGGACACCAGGAGCTATAGATATTTAATACAGCCCCACTCTTGGCTCAACCTTATTGGCAGGCCAATGTCTTACACTTTTACTATCCATCGCATGCTAACGTTGTACTCTTCTACACGAGTTCTCTTTCTACAGACAACATCCGTGCGATACCCTTCCAGGACACGGCACAACGGAGACAAAGGCGCAGACGTGCAACACGGCCCCGCTCAAAGGTTTCTCTTTAGATTAAGCCCCTGTGTAAACCTTTTCTATTGCATTTTGCCACGACAAACTAATGCACGTACCTAGAAATACAGGGTTTATAATGAAAGTGCATTCTTCAGCCCATTTTCTGTTATAAAGTCCGAATACCTTCGGGAGTGCTCGGCGTCACGAGTTTGGCCTTATATGCATCAAGTCCGAATCATGACTTTGGTTAAATGTTGGGTTTGTCCGGCTCCTGGGTTTTCCGCCTTACGTTCCGTTCTTATCGGCTAAGGCAGCCAAAGGAGAACTACTGCGATTGTGCCCTGGTTATTCCGGATGACCACCTCAGTAGAGAAAGCCGAAAACTGACTGTCATGATACAACGAGAGACTGTTCAACCAGTCGAAGACTTACTGGAATCTTTAGGATTCCTCCGCATTAACGAAGGGCCGTTTCCCGGTCATGTACATACGCGCCCGTATTCGGATGCACGCAAAAGTACTAGGGGCTACATAGTAGCCCCACCATCAAACTCCTATGGCTAAATGAAAGTGTTACAGCTATATAGTCTGGTTGCCTAGTTCGACGTGCGATCACCTCCTTAATGGACCAAGACGTTGGATCAAGTGTGATTATGCATATTTTTCGCGAACACCCCCGCATTGTATGCGTGGGGGCTGAAGCTAACGACTGCTAACTTTCAGAATTACACATATACATAAAAACGGCCGCACAGGAGGCACAAATAATACTTTCAATCACAAAGTATAAATATAGCCTCATAATCAAAATAACATCGTTTTTACAATGAAGCGATTTGTCACTCGAACATGACATTCTTCGAGCACTGAGCCTCTATTGAGCGAGCACCTTCTGTTACCTGCTCCAAGTAGTGCTCGGCCGGATCCTGGTCTCCCGCTGGATTCTGGGTCGCAATGATGGTGGCCTCCATATCTGTCCAATATGCTTTAACATGGGCAAGTGCCATCCATGCACCCTCTATACACGCCGACCTCCTCATGGCATCGATCTGAGATACAGCACTGAGGAATTGTTGCACCAAACCAAAATAACTGTCCGGCTTAGGCCCCTTCGGCCAAAGATGGTCTATTACAGACTGCATGGCAAACCCGGACAACCTATGAAGCTCCGCCAAAGCATCCATCTTCTCACTCAACGACAATGGACGCGCGGGAGCATTGAATTGGGACCAGAACTACTTCTCCACTTCTTTATCACCTTGATCCTCAAAAAACTTGGCGGCATCAGTTGTACTCTTCGCCAAGTCAGCATAAGAATCTGCAGGACTCCAGCGTCGATCCAGGGGAGCATACTTCGGATCCAAAAACTTCATCCGCAACAAATAGGGGCTCCCAGCCGCGATTTTTCCGGCCTGTCGAAGCTCCTCCCGCACATCCCTGATTTCGGTCTGCATCTCCTTGGCCGCGTTAAGTGCCTTGTTCAGGTTTGTCGAATTAACCTGATTCTCCTTTTCCAAGAGCTCATACCGGTCAGCGGCATTTTTCAACTCCACAGCCATTTCGGCTATCTTGTCTTCGCTTCGGCGATGAGCAGCCTGTTCGGCTCTCAACTCTTCAGCCGCCTTTAAGGCAGCCGCATTGCTAGCCCGAGCTTGTTCCTTGGCCTGGGCAAGTTCCACTGTCATGCCCAAGATGTGACCCTATCCTAAAGGAACTCGAAGGTCCCACCAAGGATAGAAGCGCATCTTGAAGACGCTTTTGCAAGGTGGATATCATTACATCAACATTACATAATAGATAGGGATACATACATAAGGCATACAATGCCACACGAATACAACATCATCTTACATAAGAGAACCATCCGACTACGGATGAAACACAAACAGAACTCAAACGACATCCACCCGGCTAGCCCAGGCTGCCGACCTGGAACCTATCCCCTGATCGAAGAAGAAGCATAAGAAGAACTCCAAAACAAGCAAAAATCGCTCTCGTGTCATGAACATCGCCCTATACCTGCAACTGTTGTTGTAGTAATCTGTGAGCCACGAGGACTCAGCAATCCCATTACCATGGATATCAAGACTAGCAAAGCTTAATGGGTAAGGAAGGGGTAAAGTGGTGAGGTTGCAGCAGCGTCTAAGCACATATGGTGGCTAACATACATAAATGAGAGCGAGAAGAGAAGCAAACAGAACGGTCGTGAAGCTAGCAATGATCAAGAGGTGATCCTGAACTCCTATTTATGTCAAACATAACCCAAAACCGTGTTCACTTCCCGGACTCCGCCGAAAAGAGACCATCACGGCTACACACGCGGTTGTTGCGTTTTAATTAACTCAAGTGTCAAGTTATCTACAACCAGACATTGACAAATTCCCATCTGCCACATAATCGCGGGCACGGCTTTCGAAAGATAATACCCTGCAGGGGTGTCCCAACTTAGCCCATCACAATCTCTCATGGTCAACGAAGGATATTCCTTCTCCCAGGAAGACCCGATCAGTCTCGGAGTCCCGGTTTACAAGACATTTCGACAATGGTAAAACAAGACCAGCAAGACCGGCCGGATGTGCCGACAAATCCCGATAGGAGCTGCACATATCTCGTTCTCAGGGCACACCGGATAAGCTAAGCGTACAGGTACCAACATAACCCAAGTTGCCAAGGGACGGTCCCGCACGGTGCTCTAGTTTGGACCAACACTCGAAGGAGCACTGGCACGGGGGGGGGGTAAAATAAAGATGACCCTCAGGAGCGCGACTCCCAAGGGAAAAAAGGCTAGGTGAGGCAAATGGTAAAACCAAGGTTGGGCCTTGCTGGAGGAGTTTTATTCAAAGCGAACTGTCAAGGGGGTCCCATAAATCACCCAACCGCGTAAGGAACGCAAAATCAAGGAACATAACACCGGTATGACGGAAACTAGGGCGGCAAGAGTGGAACAAAACACCAGGCATAAGGCCGAGCCTTCCACCCTTTACCAAGTATATAGATGCATTAATTAAATAAGAGATATTGTGATATCCCAACATAACCCTGTCCACCACGGAGCAATCTTCAACTTCACCTGCAACTAACAATGCTATAAGAGGGGCTGAGCAAAGCGGTAACATAGCCAAACAACGGTTTGCTGGGAAGGGTGAAAAGGTTAGAGGCTGACATGGCAAATTGGGAGGCTCGAAGAGCAAGAGATAGGTAGCGCAACATAGCGATAGAACGAAGCAACTAGCATAGCAATGATAGTAGTGAGATCCAGGGTAGCGGTCATCTTACCTGAAATCCCGCAAGGAAGAAGAATGAGTCCATGAAGAATATGAAGCCACGAAGACGAACCAAGCGTAGACGAACGAATCCTCACGATCGCAACGAAACGGTAACTATCGAGAAGAAGCACACAACATGGTAAACACACCATACATGGACATGACATGATGCTTAACCAAGCATGATGCAAGACAAGTCTACATGAAGCTACTCATGGCAAGAGATGATGCATACAAGAGCAACACATCAAAGCAACACATCAAAGCAAGGTTAGAAATTGGTCCAGAACTGAATAAAGCTTATGTTCAAGTTGTTAAACAGCAAGTTAAGATGCACCAAGATGATCTACACGAATTTCTAGTCAAGTTACATATAAAGTTCATTTAGTTCGGAGCTACGGCCTAGAAGATATGAGCAAAACAAGTTAAACATGGCATTGATGCAAAATGCATTCAAACATCAAGAAAACACCTCAAAAAAAGTATGCAACATGATAATATGAATCTACATGCAAAATCAAGCAAGTTTCAGAAAGCGCACACTCAAAACGGAGCAACGGTTCAACACATACACATGAAACAAGTTTAAAGGACAAGCTGTCCAAAACAGCAACTAGGCATCTAGCAAGCATCAAAACAACATGCTACAGCATCTCAACATAAGAAAAAAAAGGCATGGGCATGAATTACAGGTAATGCATGACAAAACATGAACACTAAGCTATCTCCAGAAAACACTATAACATGCTCAAAAGGACATGGCAAGATTGTAAATAATAACAGTTTCAGACTTAGCAGAAATAACATCAGGTTGCAATGTTTAGAGCTATCAAACAACATGATACATGAACTTAACATGGCAAAAAAAAGGCATGGCATGCTATTAATAAATACAAAGAACAAAACTCCTTTACTGAACTAATTCCAAAGATCAACAAAAAATATGGTAGCATCCTTGCAAACATGGCATGTGATATGACAGATTCAGACATGGCAGGAACAACAATAAGTAGGCATGTTGGTGAGCTTGTACAACTCACCACATAGAAATACATGGCATGGCAAGGTAACCAACAGTAAGAATACATGTTTAGGAAGCTAAGCATGGCAAGATCAAGTTCATAGGTTGCATGGATCACTAGGAAAGCTCATGGCAAAACTGAACTTAATGTTAACAGGCTGGCAGCAACATTATTTAGCTACTTTGGAGCATGATATGAACAATCTACAGCAAGCTATAAATGCAACCAGAGGCATGTATGGATAGAGCGTGACATGTGTAACAAAACATCTTTAGTGAACATCTCCAGATTATGCATAGAATGACTTGTAGCAGCAGGTTTACATAGCATCATGGTATAGTAGATTCAGCCTATCAAAACAGCAACAGCAAGTACCCAACTTAACAAGCTTGATGCATTCACTACAAGACTCACAAAAATACATGGGTTTCACCACAGTAAAGATGGCATGATGTAGCTGAACACTCATGTAGACATCAAGCTCATACGATGCACACACAAAATGC
The DNA here is from genome assembly GCF_002162155.2 of Triticum dicoccoides. Lineage (NCBI taxonomy): Eukaryota > Viridiplantae > Streptophyta > Magnoliopsida > Poales > Poaceae > Triticum > Triticum dicoccoides. The sequence goes on from NC_041387.1 coordinate 375,983,945, forward strand.
AATGAAAAAGACAAAACAAGTTATAACAGTTTCAGCAGGTTAACATCATATAGCACTCTTGCAATGATTATTAGGGCATCACGATGAGCTCAAACAAGCATGGCACAATGGAATGCAATGGAGAGCATCTCCCAGTGACTATTTTGATATATCATGCACGCAAAACGGAGCAGTATGCTAGGAGATATGGCATGTCAAAGTATGCACCAGAATGTAAAATTTCCAGGACTTACAAGAATTTATACCCCGCGAAAACTGGACGGAGAAGACCCGGGATGGAGAGATCCGGGGACAGGGCAGATGTTTGGATCCGCAAACGGGTGGATCTAATCCAACCCGCCCAGATCCGGTGGGGAGCAAACTCCAGCGAGGTCGGGGCGGTGCCGGAGATGGACGCCGGCGAGGAGCGGCACGCTCCGGCGGAGGTTGGTGGCGGAGGGCGGCGACTCAGGGCCGGCCTGGCCATGGCGGACAGCGGCAGCGAGCTCGCAGTCGGCGAGGCGCGAAGGCGGCGGGGCGGCACCGGCGAGGCGCGCGGTGGAGCGGCGGGCTCGGGCGGCGGGGCGCACCCTACGGCGGCGGCGGTGATGAGGAACGGGGCGGCACTGGCGAACCGGGCCGGGAGGGCCGGCTTCGGGCTCACGGGCCTGCACGCGATGGAGGCTGGTGGCGGCGACGTGGCGCGACGCAGTTGGACGGGGTGGCAGCTGGACGCGTCCGGCGCGGGGTTGGACATGTGCGGCACGGCGCGGAGGGGAAGATTTAGGGTTTCATCCGCAAAATTGGGGGAGGGAGACTAATTTATAGGTAGGAGAGTCCAAATGGGGAGCGGTTTTCGCCCACATGATCGTGATCGAACGACCGAGAGCATGGAGGGGGTTTGGATGGGTTATTGGGCCACTTTGCAGGGGTGTTGGGCTGCACACGAAAGAGGGCTTTGCGGTTCCCCGGTTAACCGATGGAGTATCAAACGGACTCCAAATGGTACGAAACTTGACAGTCGGTCTAACGGTGGTGTACCAAGGCCGCTTGGCAAATCACGGTCCATTCCGAGAATGTTTAACACCCGCTCACAACAGGAGACAAAAGGGGAACGCCGGAGGGCATAGGAGTGTCGGATTGCAAAACGGACAATGGGGAAAATGCTCGGATGCATGAGACAAATACAATGAGATGCACATGATGACATGGCAAAATGCAACACGCAAGCATATGACATGGAAATGACGGTGAATAACTGGCAGACACCTGGCGCATCGAATCCGGGGCGTTACATCCGCCCTCAGGGCTTCCACGGCAGCAGCACCATCTGCAGTCCAAGCATGTCGCATTAATATTATGCCCCTCTCATATTTTCCTATACAACATAATAAGGAAAGCAGAGCACATACCTTGTGACTCGTTCAGCCGCTCGTTCACCAGTGTGATATCGGCATCAATAGATCCAATCTGCCTCCTTAGTTCGGCAACTTCAACGGACTAGTCGGCTGCCAGATCCATAGATACCTATGCATATGTTCAGCGCAATCATTACTTACACAATATGATCCTCCGTTTGCCGCCTAAGGCGGACAACTAGAGTCTCAGGGGCTACTATCCATCTAGAGCACACCTAGCGCATGCCGCACAGCCAGAAATTATGTATTTTTCATTACATACCTCAAAGCCTCTGAGCAGGCTCGTAAATGCTTCATTCAAACCGCTTGTGGTGGATGAAATCTTCTTGAGCACCGTGCTAATTAATGAGCGGTGCTCCTCTGAGAGTGCAGCTCGCTCCAGAAGGCCCGTCAGTATGTCCGGCTGGACACCGAACTATGCCGGACCCTTCTCATCGCCCCCCGTGGGAGCCGAACGCTCCGGGCTCAGGGCCGCTGAAGGATTAGCTTCTGGTTTCGGCAGATCCGGACTCCTCCGTGACGACACCTCGGTGTCGCCCGCCTCATGAGGCGGAGAGGTTGGTGGGGTCTCACTCTCCATCATCTCCGGAGGGAGATCCCCCGAAGACGAACTCTGTTGAGAAGAACTGCTAGCCGGACTGCAAAAAATGAATCCTGGTTATTGTTCTCGGAGAAATACAGTACCTTTGAATTAACGATTACCTCACAGCTCGGTTGAGGGCTGGCCCATCGGCGGGCATGACGTGGTAAGGGCGCCCTTCGGGGCAGGGCCCCCTGGTGACGTTTCCTTCCCCTGCTTGGGCACCTCCGTCTCCAATTCTTCGGAGGCGGCCCTCTTCTTCCCGCGCGGGGAGGAGGCTTTAGAGTCCCCTCCCCGACTATCCTCCTTAGGGGAGGTAGCAATTCCCCCGGTTCGGATGTGCAGTGTGTGAAGTTCGGCTTCTCTGTTTTTCCCTTCGTCTTTCCCTGAGGGCATTTTGCTAAGCACCCGGCCAAGCATCTTGGCTATGGTAGGACTAGGCAAGCCTTCGGGAAGTGGCGCCAGACACCTGATTCTCTCCGCTTTGCTGAGCCATTCCTGGCGCGGAGGATTTTCAGAATGATTATGATAAATATAAACGAAGTGTCCGGTTTCGGGGTTACTTACTTGGGTATCCAGGCGATTGCAGCTTAGGCCCGCATCCTCAGTGGTGTCCGGACACTTTACTTGTGGTCCGAAGAATAATTTACACATCCCTTCGAGCTTCAGGCTGAAGAAGTGCTTAATAGTCCGCGGACCCTCTGGATTGAACTCCCACATCCGGAGAGGCCGGCGTTTGCATGGCAACATCCGTCGGATTAGCATCACCTGAATTATGCTGACAAGGTTAATGTCCCTTTCAAGAAGCTCCCAGATACGGCTCTGCAGTGTTGGTACATCACTAGAAGATCCCCAATCCCGTCCCACGTCGGTCCATGACGCCAGTTGTGACGGAGGGCCCGAGAGGAAGTCGGGGGCAGCCACCCACTTTGTGCCTCTGGGAGCCGTGACGTAAAACCACCAGCGCTGCCATAAATCGGATACCTCTGGGAAAGAACCCTCTGGCCATGGGGCATCGGTGTTCCTGCTTATTATGGCACCTCCGCACTCCGCATGTCACCCCTTGATCATCTTCGGCTTCACATTGAAGGTCTTGAGCCATAAGCCGAAGTGTGGAGTGACGTGGAGAAAAGCCTCGCACACAATGATGAACGACGAGATATGGAGGATAGCGGCTGGAGCTAGATCGTGAAAATCTAACCCATAATACAACACGAGCCCCCTCACAAAGGGATCGAGGGTGAGGCCCAAGCCGCAGAGGAAGTGAGGAACAAATACGATGCTCTCATTAGGCTCGGGAGTAGGGATGACCTGCCCTGGAGCAGGAAGCCTGTGCTGGATGTCGGCAGTCAGATATCCGACCTCCCTAAGCCTCACAATGTCCTCCCTTTGATCGAGGAAGCCACCCACCGGCCTTGAAGGTTGGATCCAGACATATTGGAGAATCTGGGGTGTTTGAGTTTGGGTCTCGGGTGTTAGAACTCAAGATGCGAAAGAGCGCAGGGGTGGTGGAAAAGAGGTATATGCCTCGGCCCCTTTATAAAGGGGGTGAATATCAAGAGTCCTCAGCGTGACCGCTTGAGACTTATCTAAAAACACGGAGTCATACGAACAGTCGTCATGGGGTGGCGCAAGCCCGTATTGATGGAAGATCCCATAATAAGGAGAACACGATCTCTGCTTTGGCAGGGCGTGCCAATAAAACCGCCTCGCAACGTGTATCGAGGTGGGCGAAGAAAAACCGGTTCGTGTTGGGCCGGGCCACGATACAAGGGCATGACGCACAAAGATTGCTAGCAGATCAGATTTATGCTATGCCCCCTACGGTGGTATGTGAAGATCATCTTGCAGATTCGGACATGGTTCAAGTGTTCGATGATTACTTTGGAGTATTCGGAGATGGAACCCGCCTTGCAATGCCGAAGACAAGACTGCGCGCCGGACTCATCGTCATTGAAGCCTGGTTCAGGGGCTACTGAGGGAGTCCTGGATTAGGGGTATCCGGACAGCCGGATTATATGCTTCGTCCGGACTGTTGGAGCGTGAAGATACAAGACTCAAGACTCCGTCCCGTGTCTGGATGGGACTCTCCTTTGCGTGGAAGACAAGCTTGGCGATCCGGATATTATATTTCCTTCCTTGTAACCAACTCCATGTAAAATCTAGCCCTCTCCAGTGTCTATATAAACCGGAGAGGTTGGTCCTTAGAAGGACGATCACAATCATAATCATCATAGGCTAGCTTCTAGGGTTTAGCCTCTACGATCTCGTGGTAGATCTACTCTTGTACTACTCATATCATCAATATCAATCAAGCAGGAAGTAGGGTTTTACCTCCATCGAGAGGGCCCGAACCTGGGTAAACATTGTGTCCCTTGCCTCCTATTACCATCAGCCTAAGACGCATAGATCGGGACCCCCTACCCGAGATCCTCCGGTTTTGACACCGACACCTGCCGCCTCCACCCCACCTCGCCTCGCCCGCCTCCCGCAGCCGCCACCGCCGCATGCCGTCGCCGCCGACCCCACCGCCAGGAGCACCACCGCCTCGCCCGACGCCGTCAGATCCGCCGCCGCCGTCGCTGCCATTTTTTTTGAAGAACCGGTCTAACCCCGAACCGTCCCCGTTTTTTTAGGTTTTCTCAGTTTTTTAGAATAGACCGGGTTCGTTCTTTTAGTTATTAAACGTTTGTTCGTTCGTTCGTTTTAATGAACGATTTTCGTTAGATTAGTTCTGTTAACGAACGTTCGCGCTGTAGTATTTTTTAAGTTTATTTTCGGCGAGGGACTTATCTGTGAATAGTTTTCTCACGTTTTAGCCCCTGGTCTTAAAATTATCATAAATTTTTACTCGTTTATCCAAATTAGATGAAACCAGCGCCTAATTCTTCGTATCATTCTGTTCTTTCCAGTTAACCAACTTGAACATGATTTTGACACTGTAAAATTTAAGTTTAGTTTAGATTAGTAAACGATCTTGTTTCGTTCGTATTTTGAGTTTCGTTTCTCCGTTTGAGTTTTTTCTTCTTGCAAATCATAGCTAATCACTTGTACCTACTGTTAAGATCTAATTCACATGATAATAATGTTGTTAGGTTTTACTTTTTGTTAGTCTAAGCCATTGCTTGCTTCGTGTTTGATTTGGATCTTTTCTCGGTTTTCTCGTTGTTTCGCTTGAGTGATTGCTTATGTATGCTATTGTTTGTCTACGCTAGATTACCCGGAGTGCGAAGCTTGTTACTATGAATCTCTAGAGTTTGCAGATCGTCAGCATGGCAAGTTACACTTTGATCATACTCTTCTATACCTAGTTTTTACTATGCATGAGTATTACCCCTCAAACAATTGCATGAGTAGGATTGGGAACATGTGGTTTGGTTGTAGTGCTTGAGGTAGGAAGCTAATACCTTTTGATCAACCCGGGAATATACGTTATACTTATTTATTGCTAGCCATGCTCGTAGGCGGGGATTGGATCGTGATTTACACATGGAAGTTTGAGAGTTATTTAATCATGGATAACATTAAGGTGGAAACTTTAATATACATTTGGGTGGATTGCTTGAGGCACCTGGGGAACACAGTGTTGCCAATTTAAGGAAATCCCAGAGTACCCGTGTGATTTTTCTTTGGTTCGCCACCCATGCTCAAAGGGATCATAAGATTATTCATGCTAGAAACTTTCGTGTGCAGCCAGAAGCCATTATGGGCTCAGGCATAGTTGAGTAAGTTGCGTGAGCTCTTGAAGAGGTGGACTAGCAGATGTAGGGGAAAATAGGTGTACCGGTCCGCCCGGAGTAGAGAGTAAGTGCTTCAGAAAGACTATGTCTCGATCATCCGATCATGGATGCGGTCGAGTCTTGTGGGGAAAAGTGCGCAAACTCTGCAGAGTGTATAAACTAATCATGGTTAGCCGTGTCCCCGGTTATGGACATCTTGAGTACCTGATACTTGAATTATTGATTTGATCTCATCACTCCTTAATGAATTTATTGGGTTAAATGATGATATTTTTAATTGGGATTTGAGTTAGGGTTACCTTCTCAAATATTGGGCAACTTGGGAGTAGTTAAATAAATTTATTCCTTTGTTGTAGGGAAAAATCAGCTTTATGCAAAAATTAAACTTGGAGCCTCCACCAGCCAAATATTGCTTGTAGATATAGTATTTGCATTTCATTGCTTTACAGTGTAACTCTGCCAGCATACTCAATGTGCTGACCTACACGGCTGCAACGTCTCATGTTGCAAACTACTCAGGCGACGAATAAGGTGCGATAGGTCGTTGTTTTGCACTCAGCTTTGCCATTGGAGTTGATGGACTCATTTACCCTCGAAGCTTCTGCAGTTGTTTAGTTTAGATGGCATCCAGCCATGATATTTTGTGTAATCATACTCTTTATGAGGACTCGATGTAAAAAGTGTGTGACTGAACTCTATTATAAATCCTCAAGTATTGTGCCTGTCAGCATTACCGATCCAGGGATGACACTGATGCACAGAGACTTCGGTCCATTCGGATCGTGGTCACTATAGTAGTCCACCCTCGGGGCTGAGGGTTTGTACCAGTAGATATGTGTTTAATCTATCTTTCTCGCGATTTTGAGAGATGTCACGATCTTGATGTATCATGGGCTTTGTTAACATAGATGGATCATATGGTGTTTCTCCACTCTCTACTCTTGTTGTGATGAATTGAGTCTTTACGCTATGAAGTTTTGTCTTGTCGGATTGATTGTTCAGATCTAAGAACACATGATATATGTCTTGCATATGAATACCCATGGTGACAATGGGGTATTATTTTGATTCACTTGATATATGTTATGGCACTCAACTTACGGATTCCCGGGGTGACTTTGGGGTAATCTATGCATAGGGGTTGATGCATGCTTTTATTATCTTTTCTCCGATAGAAACTTTGGGGTCCCCTTGTAGTTCTTTGTGTTGGATTGAGTATTATGAATCTGAAATTGTTTGATACATATCGTATAACTAACTCACAGGTACTCGTGGTGACATTGGGGTATCTAGGTGACATTAGAGTTGGTTGATATGCATCATATGGTGTTATTTTAGTACAAACACTTTATTAGATCGATCACAAAGAATAGCTTGCTGTTATTTTAGTATGAACTCTAGGATAGATTGATCGGAAATAATAGCTTTGAGGTGGTTTTGTACCCTACAAACAATTTCTATCTTTTGTTCTCCTCTAATAGGAACTCGGGAGTGATTCTTTATTGCACTTTGAGGGGTAATCATACGATCCAACTATGTCAGAATTGTTGAGAGATTGCACTAGTGAAAGTATGCACCCTAGGCCTCATTTTCCATCATTGCAATACTGTTTGTGCTCCATTTTACTATTTACTACCTTGTTGTTTTTATTGTTCGCACTACAAAAACTCATATCTACTATCCATACAACACTTTATCACCATCTCTTCGCCAAACTAGTGCACCTATACAATTTGCCATTGTATTGGGTGTGTTGGGGACACAAGAGATTTCTTGTATTTGATTGCAGGGTTGCTTGAGAGAGACTATCTTCATCCTATGCCTCCCACAAATTCATAAACTTTAGGTCATCCACTTGAGGGAAAATTGCTACTATCCTATAAAACTCCGCGCTTGGAGGCCCAACACGTGTCTACAAGAATAAAGTTGTGTAGTAGACATCAAGCTCTTTTATGGCGCCGTTGCCGGGGAGGCTAGGTAAGCGGCACTCACATCCCGTCAACGAAGCTCTTTTCTGGCGCCGTTGCCGGGGAGGTGAGTGCTTGAAGGTATATCTTTAGATCTTGCAACTGAATCTTTTAGTTTCTTGTTCTATCACTAGTTTGGTTTATAAAAAGAAAACTACAAAAAAATGGAATTAACATTGCATCATATTATTGTTCATCTTTATAATGTCTTTCATGAAAATGATGGAAAGGAAAATTGTTCTCAATTGATAGAAGAAGAATTCAATAGAATGTTTGGTATAAATGATGAGCATGATTGCAATGAATTCTTTGAATATCCATGATGCTAATGCTATGCAAAGCCACAAGCTTGGGGATGCTATGTTTGATGAAGATGATATTTTTAGTCCCCCAAGATTTGATGTGCATATTTCTTATAATGATTGCATGCCTCCTATTTATGATGATTATAATGATGAAAGTGGATTTGGAGAGGTCATGAATTTATTTAATATTGAATCCATTATTTTGGAAGAGGTTTCAATTGATTATGATAGAACAAAGTTGCTATCTATGATGATTATGGTGATGACATGTATGCTATAAAGAGTAATGATAACCATGAAACTTGTCATCATGATTTTAATTTTCAATCTCATGATAGTTATTTTGTTGAGTTTGTTCCCACCACTATTCATGAGAATAAATTTGCTTAGGTGGAGAGTAACAAAATTGCTATGCTTATGTGTCATGAAAATAATGCTTTTATGTGATGGTTATATTGTTGAATTTCTTCATGATGCTACTGAAAATTATTATGAGAGAGGAACATGTGCTTTTACATATCTCAATAATATCAAGTTTCCTCTCTATGTGTTGAAAGTTTTGAAGTTATGCATGTTTTGCCTTCCTATGCTAGTTGATTCTTGTTCCCGTGAATTATTTGCTCACAAAATCCCTATTCATAGGAAGTGGGTTAGTCTTAAATGTGCTTGCCATGTGATTCATGATGCTCTTTTTCATGTTTCAATTCTTATCTTTTATGCGAGCATCATTGATATCATCATGCCTAGCTAAAAGGCATTAAAGAAAAGCGCTTGTTGGAAGACAACCCAACACTTTTATCTACTATTTTTGTGTGTTCACATAATTATGCTACTGTAGTAATAATGTTTTATTGTTTTTGTTTCAATAAAGTGCCAAGTAAAGCCTTTGGGATCATGTTGGGTGATAGTTGATTTGATCTTGCTGAAAAACAGAAACTTTTGCGCTCACGAAAATAACTCTCATTTTTAACATAGGAGTGCTTTTGAGTTGATTATTTTTTCAGAAGATTAATATACAAATTTCTCAGGTGGTCCTAATTTTTTCATAATTTTTGAAATAGCATAAGTATGGTTTGAGTACAGATTACTACAGATTACTACAGATTACTACAGATTGTTGTGTTTTTGATAGATTCTGTTTTCAATGCATAGTTTGCTTGTTTCCTTGTTTCTATGACTTATATTGCTCAATATAAATTGTGGAAATGATATGATACAGTAGGAATTATGTGGAAACAATTATGAATCTTGTTTTTGACAGTACCAAAGTGAAATGGTTTGCTATTTATCATACTAACCTATCTCACGAAGTTCCGTCAAGTTTTGTGTGATTGAAGTTTTCAAGTTTTGGTTGAGATGTAGATATGAGGAGAATAATGAGTGACAAGATCCTAATCTTGGGGATTCCCAAGGCACCCCGAGGTAAGATTCAAGGAATATCCAAGCAACTAAGCTTGGGGATGCCCCATAAGGCATCCCCTCTTTTGTCTCCAATATTATCGGTAACCTCACTTGGAGCTGTGTTTTCATTCATCACATGATAGTGTTTTGCTTGGAGCATCAATTTATTTTGTTAGGATTTGCTTGATGCTATTTAGAATAATGTTTTGCATCTTTTATTTCAATAAAAGTGGCAATGATAGCCTTTGCCATGCTTATTTTGCAAGTATATATGTTGCTGTTTCAAAACAGAAAGATTATTATTGTTGCAAAAATTCCCTTGAAGAGTAAGAATGTGATAAAATGCTGAAACTTTTTGAAAAATAAGCTCTGATTAATTCTCTACAGTTTGGTATTTTTTTTATAATTTTTGGAGTTAGGGAAGTATGATGAATATTTCATTCTTTATAGACTGTACTATTTTGGTAGATTGCTGTTATGTTTGCATTGTTTGCATATTTTTGCTTGTTTAATGATTCTATTTGATGATAGGAGTATTAAATATGCAGAGGCATTAGTATGCAATGTTGGATAATAATTTTAGTAATTTACTACAGTAGAGAATGATAATGTTTTGCACTGAGTTATACTAACTTATCTCACGAGTTCTTGTTGAGTTTTGTGTGGATGATGTTTTTGAGATTTAGGGAAACCGTGATTTGAGAGGAATTAAGGAGACAAAAAAGCTCAAGCTTGGGGATGCCCAAGGCATCCCAAATTTATATTTCAATAAGTCTCAAGCATCTAAGCTTGGGGATGCCCTGGTAGGCATCCCACCTGTCTTCTTCAACAATTATCGGTTAGTATCGGTTGAGCCTAAGTTTTTGCTTCTTCACATGATGTGTGCTATCCTTGGAATGTCATTTTGTTTTGCTTGTTGTTTTAATAAAATACTTAGATCTGAAAGTTTTAAATAAAAGAGAGTCCTCAATTAGCTACCTATTTACTTAACTACTCGCTTGATCTTCACTTATATCTTTTCGGAGTAGCTTGTTATTTACTCTTGTGATTCACTTTTATCCTATGAGTAAAGTGTTGAATGAATTTAATATCATGAAGTTGAAATTATATGTTCATATCATGCCTAGTAGTAGCTTCACATTGGGTTTATAAAGCGAAATCTTTTGAAGCTTGACAATCACAATATTGGTCATACAAGCAATTCCTGAATGTTTAATATAAGGAAGAGAACTTTCACATGCAAATGCACTATCTTGGAAATCTTTTGAGCCCCCATCAAAATATTATATGCCAAAATTGTTGATGCTGGACAAGGAAGACAATGTAATGATTTATGTTTGTTCATATTCACATAGAATTTATATTGTCATGGATCCTTCAACATGTGGTGCTTGCCCCTTATCTTTGCTAGCTAAAAATTCCGCACCAAGTAGAGATACTACTTGTGTATCCAAAACCCCTTAAACCCAAATCTTGTTTTGAGAGTCCACCATACCTACCTATGGATTGATCAAGATCCGTTAAGTAAGTTGTCATCGGGTGCAATAAGGCAATACAAATTGCTTCTAAAAGTGTTATATCATTTAGCGTAAGAGAAAATTGAGCGTTGTACGAACTTGTGATGGCCAAGAATAAAAGCGACAGACTGCATAATAAAGGTTGCTATCATAAGGGCCAATAGAACGTGACGTTCTTTTGCACCAAGGGGTTGAGCATACAAACAAATAAGCGCATGGCAACCTCTGCTTCCCTCTGCGAAGGGCCTATCTTTTACTTTTCAGTATTTACTTTTATGCAAAGAGTCAAAGTTTTTCTCTCTATTCCTTTTTATTTTTCTATTTTGGCAAGCATCATGTGGTGAGGAAAGATCTAGGCACATATAACCAGTTGGATATGGGTAGCATGAGTTATTATTGTTTAGATCACCCTTGAGGTGAATACATTGGGAGGCGAAATGATAAGCCCCTATCTTTCTTTGTGTCTGGTTGAAACATTTTGCTCATGTGTACGCGGTGAGTGTTAGCAATCATAGAAGACTATATGATGGTTGCGTATGTGGAGCTCTTACTTAGACTTTGTTGAATAAGTTGAATTGCAATTGCTTGGTGACTGAGAACATAGGTTGTTGAGTTTCAAGAGAATTCATTGTTTGAACCTTAACATGTGAATTGGTTGCTACTATGACATGAGAAGTTTTATAAGAAAGAATTGCTGTTATGATGCTAGGAGAAGTGATTGAAATTGTCATTGATCAAACTTGTGCGCTTTGCTAGCATTCCCACTTCATAAATTATTTCTTTTATCATTTACCTACTCGAGGACGAGTAGGAATTAAGCTTGGGGATGCTGATATGTCTCCAATGTATCTATAATTTATGAAGTATTCATGCCATGTTTACAATAATTTTATATGGTTTTTGGTATGATTTGCATGGAACTAACCCGGACTGACTCTATTTTCAGCAGAACTACCGTGGTGTTGTTTTTTTGTGCAGAAATCAAAGTTCTCCAAACACCGCGAAACTTTTTGTGGATTTTTATGGACCAAAAGACCACCAATGAGCCACAGCAGCACCTGGGGGTGCCCCGAGGGGGGCACAACCCACCAGGGCGCGCCTGGGCCCCCAGGCGCGCCCTGGTGGGTTGTGCCCACCTCGGTGGCCTCCCATACCCCTTCTTCGCCCTATAAATTCCCAAATATTCTGAAAACCCTCGGGGAGACCCTAGATCGGAAGTTCCGCCGCCGCAAGCCTCTGTAGCCACCGAAAACCAATTGGGACCCCGTTCTGGCACACTGCCGGAGGGGGCAATCATCACCGGCGGCCATCTTCATCATCCCGGCAGCCACCACGATGAGAAGGGAGTAGTCCACCCTCGGGTATGAGGGTTGTACCAGCAGCTATGTGTTTAATCTCTCTCGCGTGATCTTGAGATGTCACGATCTTGATGTATCATTAGCTTTGTTAACGTAGATGGATCATATGGTGTTTCTCCCCTCTCTACTCTTGTTGTGATGAATTGAGTCTTTACCCTTTGAAGTTTTGTCTCGTCGGATTGAATGCTCAGATATGAGAACACATGATATATGTCTTGCATATGAATACCCGTGGTGACAATGGGGTATTATTTTGATTCACTTGATATATGTTATGGCACTCAACTTGCGGATTCCCGGGGTGACTTTGGGTAATCTATGCATAGGGGTTGATGCATATTTTTATTATATTTTCTCCAATAGAAACTTTGGGGTCCCCTTGTAGTTCTTTGTGTTGGATTGAGTATTATGAATCTAAAGTTGTTTGATACATATCGTATAATTAACTCATGGGTACTCGCGGTGACATTAGGGTATCTAGGTGACATTAGAGTTGGTTGATATGCATCATATGGTGTTATTTTAGTACGAACTCTTGATTAGATCGATCGGAAAGAATAGCTTGCTGTTATTTTAGTACGAACTCTAGGATAGATTGATCGGAAAGAATAGCTTTGAGGTGGTTTCGTACCCTACACATAATTTCTACCTTTTGTTCTCCTCTAATAGGAACTCAGGAGTGATTCTTTATTGCACTTTGAGGGATAATCATATGATCCAACTATGTTAGCATTGTTGAGAGATTGCACTAGTGAAAGTATGCTCCCTAGGCCTCATTTTCCATCATTGCAATACTGTTTGTGCTCCGTTTTACTATTTACTACCTTGCTGTTTTTTATTGTTCGTACTACAAAAACTCATATCTACTATCCGTACTACACTTTTAACACCATCTTTTCATCGAACTTGTGCACCTATACAATTTGCCATTGTATTGGGTGTGTTGGGGACACAAGAGATTTCTTGTATTTAATTGTAGGGTTGCTTGAGAGATACTATCTTCATCCTATGCCTCCCACGGATTGATAAATCTTAGGTCATCCACTTGAGGGAAAATTGCTACTGCCCTACAAAACTCTGCGCTTGGAGGCCCAACACGTGTCTACAAGAATAAAGTTGTGTAGTAGACATCAGCCACCTTGCTGCACCTTAGTTACTTTTTTTACCCATTATGAACTATCTTACCACACAACTATATGTTACTGATAATTTCAGTGCTTGCAGAGAATACCTTGCTGAAAACCACTTGTCATTTCCTTTTGCTCATCGTTGGGTTCGACATTCTTACTTATCGAAAGGACTACAATAGATCCCCTATACTTGTGGGTCATGAAGACTCTTTTCTGGCGCCGTTGCCGGGGAGTGAAGCTCCTTTGGTGAGTGGAATTTCGTAAGGAAACATTTATATTACGTGCTGAAATTTACGATCACTTGTCACTATGGAAAATAATACTTTGAGGGGCTTGTTCGGGGTATCTTCACCTCGACCAGTAGAGCAAAGAGTTGCTCCTCAACCTATTGAAAATATTTATTATGAAATTCCTTCGGGTATGATAGAGAAACTGCTAGCTAATCCTTATGCAGGAGATGGAACATTACATCCTGATATGCACCTAGTCTTGTGGATGATGTTTGTGGATTATTTAAGCTTGCAGGTTTGCCCGAGGATGATGTCAAGAAGAAGGTCTTCCCTTTGTATTTGAAGGGAAAGGTATTGACATGGTATAGGCTATGTGATGATATTGGATCTTGGAACTACAACCGATTGAAATTGGAATTTCATCAGAAGTTTTATCCTATGCATCTGGTTCATCGTGATCGGAATTATATATATATAGGCCTCGTGAGGGAGAAAGTATCGCTCAAGCTTGGGGGAGGCTTAAGTCAATGTTATATTCATGCCCCAGTCATGAGCTCTGAAGAGAAATTATTATTCATAATTTTTATGCTCGACTTTCTCGTAATGATCAATCCATGCTCGATACTTCTTGTACTGATTCTTTTATGAAGAAGGATATTGAATTCAAATGGGATTTATTGGAAAGAATTAAACGCAACTCTGAAGATTGGGAACTCGATGAAGGTAATGAGTCAGGTATAAACCTTAAGTTTGATTGTGTTAAATCTTTTATGGATACCAATGCCTTTCATGAATTTAGCACTAAATATGGACTTTACTCTGAGATAGTAGCTTGTTTTGTGTATCATTTGCTACTCATGTTGATCTCCCTAAGGAGAAGTGGTTTAAATATCATCCTCCCATTGAAGTGAAAGTAGTAGAACCTATTAAAGCTGAAGAAGAAACTATTATTTATAATGTTGATCCTATTGTTCCTACTGCTTATATTGAGAAACCACCTTTTCCTTTTAGAATAAAGGATCATGCTAAAGCATCAACTGTGGTTCGTAAGAATTATACTAGAAGACCTACACCCCCTGAATAAATAAAAGTTGAACCTAGTATTGCTATGGTTAAAAATCTCTTGGTTGATAATATTGATGGGCATGTTATTTATTTATGTGATGAAGCTGCTAGAATTGCTAAACCCGACATTAAAGATAAACATAGACCTATTGTTGGCATGCCTGTTGTTTCTGTTTAAATAGGAGATCATTGTTATCATGGCTTATGTGATGTGGGTGCTAGTGTGAGTGCAATTCCTTTTACCTTATATCAAGAAATTATGAACGATATTGCACCTGCTGAGATAGAAGATATTGGTGTTACTATCAAGCTTGCCAATAGAGGTACTATATCATCAATTGGGATTGTTAGAGATGTTGAAGTCTTGAGTGGGAAATAAAATACCCTACTGATTTTCTTGTTCTTGGCTACCCACAAGATGATTTTTGGCCCATTATATTTGGTAGAGCTTTCTTGAATACTGTTAATGCTAAGATAGACCGTGAGAAAGAAATTGTTACTGTAAGTTTTGGGGTTATGTCTCATGAGTTTAATTTCTCTAAATATCATAAAAAACCATGATAAAGAATTGCTTACTAAGGATGAAATTATTGGTCTTGCTTATATTGTCGTGCCTCCTACTGATCCTTTAGAACAATATTTGCTAGACCATGAAAATGATACGTTTATGAATGAAACAAAGGAATTATATGAAATATTATTTAATCAAGGGCCTATTTTGGAACACAGTTTGCGAAATCCTTGGGGATCCTTCTCCACCCAAGGGTGATCCCGTGTTTGAGCTTAAACAATTACCTGATACTTTGAAATATGCTTATCTTGATGAAAAGAAGATATATCCTTTTATTATTAGTGCTAACCTTTCAGACCATGAAGAAAAGAAATTATTGAAAACTCTGAAGAAGCACCGTGCCGCTATTGGATATACTCTTGATGGTCTCAAGGGCACTAGTCCCACACTATGTCAGAACAAAATTAATATGGAGCCTGATGCTAAACCAGTTGTTTATCACCAATGATGGTTAAATCCTAAGATGAAAGAAGTGGTAAGAAAATAAATACTAAAGCTTCTTGAGGTAGGTATAATTTATCCTATTGCTGATAGTAGATGGGTAAGTCCCGTTCATTGTGTCCCTAAGAAGGGAGGTATTACTGGTGTTCCTAATGATACGAATGAATTGATCCCTCAAAGAATCATTATAGGTTATAGAATGGTAATTGATTTTCGCAAATTAAACACAGCTACTAGAAAAGATCATTACCCTCTACCTTTGTAAGTGCATCTAGTAGCCCTTAGTGATTTTGGTGTATTGAAGACTTATAGGTTAAGGGACTGATGCGTTTGTGAGTGTAGACAGGTCTATAAGTCTATGAGGAGTTTGATAATTACAGAGAAAGTCGTCCCCTAAAAATGGAGTTCTTCAATTGAAGACTTTGGATCTCTGAAGACTTTCTAAAGACTTTGAAAGTGAAGAAATTGGTGTGACCTTGAATACTTGGTAATCATTCGAGGAACATGAAGCGTGAGGACTTTTGTTTTTGTAGTTTCATTTTCTCTTTCTTGAGTCATAGGAAACACCATACTGTTAAAGGGGGTCGAGGAAATACTAAGGAAAAATTTCCATGTGATGCTCAACTGAAAATCCTACACCTACCAATCCCCTCGAGTGAAGCCATTGGAAATCTCATACAGTTCAGTCAAATTTCTTCAGTGACAGAGACAAAGTTCTTTTGGTCGCTGAGGAATTTGTTCTGACTAAGGAGTTAGGAATTCGCTAGTGCAGATTGCCTACATAGTGAGGAACATGATAGCCCTGAGGAATTTGAGAGTCAAAATTCCGACCGTTGCTGTGCTATGCGCCAGTTGTCCCAAAATATCTACCCACCTAACGGTCATATCATTGAAGGGCATTTATGTCTTATCATGTTGGGCTGCTCCCTAGGCTATAAATAGTCGCCCCCTGCAACCACTAGCTGAATGGCTGCTCTGAGAGAAACTGACACTTGTCATTTGAGAGCATCCCATCCTCCGAGGACTTTGAGCGAAAATCATCAAGTGAGGAAAACCCAAACCCAACATACCTACAACCCAAAGTGATTGAGCATCACTGAAGAGATTGATCCTGCGTGGATCCGATGCTCGTTACCTTTGAAGACTGTGCTTCTTCCATATGGTTAGGCGTCATGGTCTAGAGCATCCAAGAGGAATTGTGGATTGCCGAGTGACCTAGTCTGTGAAGGTTTGGAAGTCACATGAAGACTTACCATGAGTGATTGGGCGAGGTCTGTGTGACCTTAGCTCAAGGATAATACGGTGAGGACTATGTGTCCGGGAGTGTGTGTCCTTGAGTTTAAATACTCAGCCGCTCCAACCAGACGTACAACTAAGAAAGCACTTGGAACTGGTCTACCAAATCATTGTCTTCACCAAGCTAACTGGTTCTATTTCTTCAACTCTTTCATTTCATCATTTATGTTGTTGTGTGCTTGTTCATATCTGTTTGAAGACTTTAATTGAAGGCTTTCTCTATTTCCTCAGTTCAATTTCTTCAGTCTGTCCGTCTTCATCCTGTGTTATCCTATGCTTACGCTTTATGTACTCTGTGCTTGTCTTCATTTCATCATGATGACTATGTTTGTGTTCTGCTGTGTTTACTTTTGAGTACTTATTCCGCTGCAAGTAGTTCTTCATTTAGGAATTTCCTCACCAACAAATTCCTTAGTGAAGAATTCATAAAAATCGCCTATTCACCCCCCCTCTAGGTGATATAACGCACTTTCAATTGGTATCAGAGCAAGATACTCCCTTGTTATGTGTGATTTTAGTTTAACCGCCCGGAGTTTTAGTTATGTGGACCGCAGGTATGAACAAAGTGACATGCCCCATCTTTGACGATCATGATTATCCCAAGTGGAAGGCCATGATGAGGAAATGCCTCATGGCAATGAACAGCGAGCTGTGGACCGTCACTGAGATTGGTCTTACTGATCTATGCAAGATGGTGGACGCTGATGATATTCGCAAGTACACTCGACTTGACATCATGGCGAAGGATATCATCTGTTCCTGCCTATCTAGAGATGAATTCAGGCGCATTATGCATCTTTGCAATGCAAAGCTTATCTGGGACCGAATCTCTGACGTCTATGAAGGTCATCAAACTTGTCATGATCCCTGGTTTGAGGATTTCAAGGAATCACTCAAAACAATGACTTTCGAACCTGGACCATCATCTTCTACACCATGCCTCATGGCAAAAGGTTCCAAGGTAACCGAATGTTCCTCATCTGAGTCTAGTGATGATGAATCTGATGATGATTTTGGACCTAGCTATATCAAGCTTGTTTGTATTGCCACTAAACAACAAAAGGCCTTCGAAAAGGTTCAAAACATGCTAGACAAGAGCGATGATATGTTGGGTGAAGAAATGGATCGCACTAAAACTTTGATTGGAGATCTTCAGAGACTTCAGTCCAAGTTTGACAACCTTCAAAGTCATCATAACACTCTCTTATCTGATCATGAGAAGCTTTCTTATGAATTTCTTCAAAGAAAGCAAGATCTTGACAAGCTAAGATTGTGTTATGAAGATCTTCAGAAGGAGCGCAATTCATTACTTGCTCAACATATCAGCGCTACTTAGGAAGAATTTGTTCCTCCATGTCTGAAGTGCATTGAACGTGAATCTGCTAATTCTACACCTGAATGTTCAAATGCTTCTAATGCTACAAATTC
Organism: Triticum dicoccoides; assembly: GCF_002162155.2. Lineage (NCBI taxonomy): Eukaryota > Viridiplantae > Streptophyta > Magnoliopsida > Poales > Poaceae > Triticum > Triticum dicoccoides. The sequence goes on from NC_041387.1 coordinate 376,002,371, forward strand.
TTCATCTGTCTCTGCTATCACTAATTCCTCATCTGAGGACATTGCTAGTATCACTAATGATGCAGGGCTGAAGGAATTGTACATGATAGACATGTACAAAAGCCTCAAAGGGCATCAGACTCTTTGTGATGTGCTTAAAAAGCAGATCCTCAACAGGAACCCTAGGAAAGAGGGTATTGCCTTTGAGAGGACACTCAATGCTGATGGAACATATTGGAAGCCTGAGCAGTATCCCAAAACCTCATGGGTTGCTGCAAAGGGACCTCCAGTTGATCCATCCAATTTATTTGGCTTTACATGTGAATCTCCTCATTCTTCTGATGAGTCATTTGACTCCAACTATAAACTGTTCAAAAATCAGAATGGTGAAGTATTTGCTAGATATGTTGGCACTAACTGCAGGAACGGTTCCCCTATGAAGAAAATCTGGGTTCCCAAAAGTTTCCTTGAAAGTCTTCAGGTGAATGTCCTCATGACACCACCTGTGAAGAATAGGAACTCCAGATCAAATTCTTCATATGGACTAAATTCTTCATATGGATCAAATTCCTCAAAAGGATCAAAGTCCTCATATGATCATTATCGTGCTAACCCCTCTGTTTTGCAGGGTAGAGCTAAGGGCTATGAATATGAGCATTATTCTTCTAATCATTATGTTCATAAGTCCTCGAAGAATTTGTTTGCTTATTCATATGCTTATCCTAACCCCTCTTATGTGAAACAAAGTGGACTGGCTTCTATGCCACCTTTCTCATATGGTGCTCGCAGAGTGTTGAATTCTTTGCCACCCCTTCAGATGTGGGTGGTGAAGAAAAAGAACTAATCTCTTATGCAGGGTCAGGTCTCCAGACGTGCTTAAAACATCTGAAGAGTTTGCTGGAGACCTGAACATTGCCTGAAAGGATGTAGGCTAATCATGATGAAATGAACTTTCATTTCACACGTCCTCATACTGTTTATCTGTTCTATTGTTTGATGAAATTGATCTGATGATATTGATGTCATATTCTTCACTAATGAAGTATAGGAGTTCGTAAGTTGCACTAATTCATCTGCAGGATGATCAACCCAAAGCAAATGAGTGGGTCCTCGATAGTGGATGTACAAATCACATGACTGGTGAAAAGAATCTATTGATGGATGCTCCTTTATCACCGTCACATCTGAAGCATATCATCTTTGCTGACAAAGGCAAAAGTCAGGTATTGGGTCTAGGTAAGGTTGTGATCTCAAAGGATCGACACATGGACAAAGTCATGCTTGTCGAGTCCTTAGGATACAACCTCATGTCTGTCTCAATGCTTTGTGATCTCGATATGGTTGTTGTCTTTGGCAAATATCATTGTGTTGTGATCACGGAAGCTGACAATTCCAAAGTCTTCGAAGGCTTTAGGAGAGGAGACTTGTACATTGTTGATTTCTCTACAGGACCACAACTGGCTGTATGCCTACTTGCAAAAGCTTCAGAAGGCTGGCTATGGCATCAACGACTTGGTCATGCTGGCATGAGGAATTTGCACGCGCTTGCGAAGAAGAAGCATGTCATTGGCATTGAGAATGTCAAATTCCTCAAGGATCACTTATGCGGAGCCTGTGAAGCTGGAAAGCTGACAAAGGCCAAGCATCCAGTGAAGACTATCATGACTACCTCTCGGCCATTTGAATTGCTTCACAAGGATCTCTTCGGTCCCAATCATTATTCTGCTGTTACAAATGATGCATCTCTATATGGCTTTGTTATTTTTGATGATTATTCTCATTACACGTGGCTGCACATTGTCACTTACAAACATGAAGTGCAGGAAGTCTTCAAACAATTTTCCTCGAGGGCTTCAACCATCTTTGGTGTGAAGATCAAGCACATCAGAAGTGACAATGGGACTGAGTTCAAGAATTCCGGTCTTGATGACTATCTTGATGAACTTGGTATTACTCATGAGTTATCTGCTCCTTATACTCCTCAGCAGAATGGCGTCATGGAGCGCAAGAACAGAACTCTTGTTGAGATGGCTTGCACTATGCTTGATGAATACAAGACGCCTCGTCGTTTCTAGATTGAGGCAATTGATACTGCATGCCACATCATCAACAGAGTATATCTTCACAAATTCTTCAAGAAGACTGCTTATGAACTCCTCACTGACAAGAAACCCAATGTGAGTTACTTCAAAGTCTTCGGTGCTAAATGTTGGATTAGAGATCCTCATCACAATTCTAAATTTGCACCAAAAGCGCATGAGGGTTTTATGCTTGGTTATGGAAAGGACTCGCACACCTACAAAGTCTTCAACAACGTTCTTCACAAGGTTGTTGAAACTGTAGATGTGCGGTTTGATGAAACTAATGGCTCGCAAAGAGAGCACCTACCTTCTGTGTTAGATGAACCAGCACCTGAGGAATCTATCAAGTTCAAGGCTACTGAGGATGTCATTCCTACCAAAGAATCTGCTGAAGAATTCATTCCAGAACGTGAAGAACGTCGAGCTGGGGCACCTGAAGAAAATGGTGCTGAGGAAAATGCTCCTGAAGAAAATGCGGATCAAATTCCTCGAAGACAACCGCTCATCCTCGCATTGCAAACAAAGTGCAAATCGAGAAGATCATCGATGACATTGAAGCACCAGGTCCTCTCACACGCTCAAAAGCTTCACATTTGTCTAACTTTTGTGGGCACTTTGCTTTTGTCTCTATCACAGAGCCCACTAAGGTAGATGAAGCATTTCTGGAGCCTAAGTGGATTCAAGCTATGCAAGAAGAATTACATCAGTTCGAGCTCAACAACGTCTGGGAACTAGTCAAACGTCCAGATCCTCACAAGCACAACATTATTGGCACAAAGTGGATCTACCGCAACAAGCAAGATGAAAATGGCCTTGTGGTGAGGAATAAGGCACAGCTTGTAGATCAAGGCTACACACAGGTTGAAGGAATTGATTTCGATGAAACTTTTGCACCTGTTGCTAGACTTGAGGCTATTTGCAAATTACTTGCTTATGCTAACCATCATGATATTATCTTACAACAAATGGATGTGAAAAGTGCATTCCTCAATGGTAAGCTTGAGGAAGAAGTATATGTTGCTCAACCCCCAAGTTTTGAAGATCCAAAGCATCCTGACAAAGTCTTCAGACTCAATAAGGCCCTATATGGCCTCAAGCAGGCCCCTCGGGTGTGGTATGATACTTTGAAGGAATTCCTCATGAAGAAAGGCTTCAAACCCGGTTCACTCGACCCAACTCTTTTCACTAAATCTTATGATGGTGAACTGTTTGTGTGCCAAATTTATGTTGATGATATCATTTTTGGCTGTACTAACCAATGTTACAGTGATGAATTTGCCCATATGATGAGTGAAGAATATCAAATGTCTATGATGGGAGAATTGAAATTCTTTTTAGGTCTTCAAATTCATCAACAGCGCAATGGCATATTCATATCTCAGGAGAAATACCTCAAGGACGTATTGAGGAAATTCGGCATGCAAGATTGCAAAGGGGTCAAAATTCCAATGCCCACAAATGGCCATCTATGCACTGATGAAAATGGTAAAGACTTTGATCAAAAGGTATACCGCTCCATAATTGGCTCTTTATTGTACCTATGTGCATCTAGGCCGGATATTATGCTTAGTGTTTGCATGTGTGCCCGATTTCAAGCTACACCAAAGGAATCACAACATAAGGCTGTGAAACATATTCCTCGATATCTAGCTCACACACCAACACTTGAACTATGGTATCCCAAGGGCTCTTCGTTTGATCTCATTGGATATTCAGACTCTGAATATGCTGGTGATCATGTGGACCACAAGTCAACGCCAGGCACATGCCATTTCCTCGGACAATCTTTGGTCTGTTGGTCCTTGAAGAAACAGAACTGCGTATCACTCTCCACTTCAGAAGCTGAGTACATTGCTACTGGATCGTGTTGTGCTCAATTACTATGGATGAAGCAAACACTCAAGGACTATGGCATCAACGTGAAGAATGTGCCTCTTTACTGCGACAATGAGAGCGCTATCAAGATTGCTCATAACCCAGTTCAGCAATCGAAGACAAAGCACATACAAATTCTTCATCATTTTCTTCATGATCATGTGTTGAAGGGCGACATCTCCATCGACCACGCAAGCACTGAACACCAGCTTGTCAATATCTTCACTAAGCCCTTGGATGAGAAGAGATTTAGCAAGTTGCGGCGTGAGCTAAATATCCTAGAATCTTCGAATGTTCTATGAAATGGACACACATCCTAACACTTATGTTGACTTGATGACTAAGATGCGCAACACACAAAGTAACGTTTTTCTTCAATCAATGAAGACTAACCCTCTAAGTGTGAAGAAATTAATGAAGAAATTGATTCTCAGAGCCCTACGACAATTGTATGCGGTGTCTGAAATCAGCTTTCTTATACTGTGGGTTACGCCACCAACCAAAGTTGAAAATCTTCAATTTGAGTTTTTCTTCGTTTTTGAAATTCCTCAGTTTTTCAAATTCTTCAACTTTGCATTGTCTTCACTCTTTCCGTAGTTATTTTTCATTGGCTATATATTTATATGAGTTTATGTCCTCTACAGCATTCACTTATTGCTAATTCTTCAAGTTGATTTCTTCTGCTAAGTGAATGTGATCGGACCCTTCCCCCTCTATGCTAAACTCAACCAAGTCTGTTCACAAATTCTTCATGTGCATTCTATTTGAAACTCGTTCAAAATCTTCACTGTGTCCTTGACAGCTGAAGAAATTGCGAACGGAACTTTTAACTTATCTTATCTGGATTTTCGGCTTTGCCGCTCAAACCGTTCCTCATCCCACGACAAATACTTATCTATTCACCCACGATCCCAAACGATCTCCACCTCTCAGTACTTGGGTGACACATGTCAAGAGAATGAGAAGGGCCAGGGGCACGTTCGTCCGATTCCCTCGGGCGTACAGTTTTTCACTGCCACTATAAATACCCCCGCCTCTTCCTCACTTCGTTTGTACTCTGCTCACTCTCACTCCCGCTCGAGCTCCTCAAACCCTAGCGCCACCGCTACTTCATCGTCGCCGGTGAGGAAGAGCTTCACTGCCTCGACCTCGTCGCCGTCGTACTCGTGCCGGTTGCGGATTTCTTCACGCCGCCGCCACCGTAGCCATCTTCCTCTGCCGAGTTAGGGCGTGGAAGATCTAAACTGATGAACTTCACATCTACTCTTCCCAGTTTGTAGTGTTCTTCATCAAGGGTAATTAAAAGTTACTTTTACTGCCCTCTTCGATTCATATGTTTTTTTGAAAATCATCAAAGGTGTTTATTCTTCAAATCTTCACACACATGAACACCTCACATGTCATCTGCTCTTGATTCGTTTCTCTAAGCAATGATTTTCTTCAAGATTCCTCAATGGTGTGGATTTTCAATCTGTACAACTCTGGAACCTAAGATTAAGAACACTTAGTGAAATTCTTCAAGACTCATCTGGTCAAATTCCTCAAACCTATTCTTTTTGAAAAACCTTCTAAGAACGCATATGACCTCTCAAAATTCCTTGCAACTATACTCTGTTCACATGTACAAATGTCCACTGTTGAATCACTAGGTTCTCATCAACTTAACTCATTTGCAGCGTTCCTCGAAGAAAAGTTGCAGACCTCTTCATAAACTTTAGTTGTTCATATTCCTCAGCTAAAGAAAATGGCTAATGGAAAGAAGCCACAGAAGGGTGGAAAGAGGCCTGAGGTCAACACTGCTTTTGAAATCCCTGAGGACATATACAAGGATTACTGCACTCCTGATGAGGCCAAACTTGGCAAGGAGGACAAAAATCAGCGCAAGGTGCGCATACAGAGGATAGAAAGGAGATGGGCACGGGAATGGAGGGAGTACAGATATGTTACTCCCAAGTATATGAAGAAATTTGAACTCAACCCTCCATGCCCAAGACCTCCATTGGCACCTGGCCAATTGGCAGATCCCACCAGCCTCAAGCGCGGTGAGGATTATCCTGATGAATGGGCCAACGCTACTGGATCCAAAGTTGATCCTCGACTTCATTGACGTATGGCACAAGGACCCAAACACGCCTTTGCCTGAGATGAACCTCACTCCTGGTCGAAGTCATGTTTTGACTGCCTTCACTGAAGAAGAGAAGTGGAAATTTGAAGAAGGCAGAAGACTGAAGAAAGCGCAGTACAAGAAGCAGCGCTACCTCAAGGACAATGTCCTCACTCTTACCCCTGATCAACTTGTTGCCTTGCAAGCTGAGATCAAGCAACTGAGTGATGAATTCAATCGCTACTATGCTGATTGGAAGGGTGCCAAGGTCCGGTTCGTCAATCTTACGAAGAAATTCACTTCAAGTGCTGCTGCTCCTGTGCACATTGAAGTTACTCCGGCTGAAGCATCTGCTTAGCCTACTGAAGAACATGCCAGCACCACTGATGACAATCAGGCTGCTGAAGAAAATGAAAGTACCAGGGCTGATGACTGATTCCAGCCACTGAAGAAATTGCCAGGACATCCACTAGTGGTGCGCCTGAAGAAAGTGAAGAAGTCAGGGCAACTGCATCAGTTGCGCCTGAAGAAACTGCACCAAATTCCTCTTCTCCTCCTGCGCCTACACCAACTCCGATCCTTCCATCTGCATCAGATGCGAAGAAGACCAAGGCTGCAGAGTATGCAACTGTGAAGAAAAGGAAGGCATCAACTTCATCAGATTCTTCAGCTTCGAAGAAGATGAAGCCTTTGACAAGCTCAATTCAAAACCCAATTGATGTCGTTCCTGTCTCATTCATGCCATCAAAGGACCTTGTTCCTTTTGGTGAAGATTATGTAATTCCCAGTGAATCCGATGAAGAGAATCCTTCTGTTGCTTCATCAGAGCAGTTGGATGAAGAAATTGAAGTGGATGCAATCCCTTCAACCCCAGTTGTCTCCTCTCCTATGCCTCAGTTCACTGCTGAAGAGGCCGGCGTTGAAGAAATGGAAGATGAGGATGTGGACATTGGCTGTACCACACTTGTGCTGAATGATGACTTTTGGGAAAGTCAGCACCCCAAATCTCCAACGTTCACTCCACTTCAAGCAATTCCTCAGTCCCCTGCTGCTACTGAAGTACAAATGGGATCTGAAGAACCTCATGCAACCCCATCTGTCCATGAAGAAATTCCAGCCACTAGTGCTGAAGAAAATGTAAATGAAGAATTGAAGACCCAGGCTGCAGCTGAAGAAGAACCTCCAATTCCTCAGTCTGTGGACCCTAAGATTGTGATTCCTGAGGTGGTGATGCAATTGACTGACACTCATCAGCCCAAGCTAAAGGATCCCTTCTCAAAGAAGCAGAAATTCACGGCTGATGACTTCTTCAGCGAGCATGTGTTCTTCACTGATTTCAACCCTTATGACAATGCTCATCTTAGAAGGAAGCACTTCTGGACTGCCAACCAGGCCAATTTCTACTCTTCTCTGCTTTTCAACAAGGACAAAGTCTTCAACCACGAGCATATTCCTCACGTGGACATGGAATCAAGCCTTGCTTCTCTCAAGTCCTCAATATGCTTCATGATGCAGGCTTGCTCAACTTTTGCTCAGACATAGTTGATTGGAATGAAGAGCTTATTCTTCAGTTATATGCAATGCTGCACATCACAGGTGATGCTAATGATATCAACTCTTGGGTGTTGGACTGGATGACCGAAAACACTCACTATAAGGCACCGGCCTCTGAATTACTTCATGCCCTGCCAATCAGTCCTCCACCTGAAGGTGCTCGTTGTCTGTACCAAGAGCCTGAACTCACTGCTCATTACATGCAAGTGCTCATGAAGCCTCTGAAGCCTGGTCAAGCCCCAAAGACCAAATTCCTCGTGAAGGAATTGTCGTATGTGCCAAGAACCATCTATCGCATTCTGACGAAGACTATGAGTCCTATCAAAGGCCATGACTCATCCGATGAGGAAATTATTGGCATGATGAAGACTATGCTATTCAACATCATGCATGGAATCCCTATCAATTATCACGATTTCTTCATGAGGACTCTAGCGAATGTTGCACTTTCACCGTTTGAGCTGAAGCCTTATGCTCCTTGGATTATGAGATTCCTCAGAACAAGGTCTTCACTCAACTATAAAGCTGACTTTCATAATCACCTCAGCTACTTGCCGCCGATTGAAGTCCTCAAGCGAACATATTCCTCAGCTGATGAGAAGGGCAAGGCACCAGCCATTATTGATGAAGGTATTCGTCCATTGGATGGTTAGTTCCGCAAAGCTGCATCTTATTCCGCCAATGATGACTTTGCCACTCATGATTCTGCTGCAAATGCATCCAAGCCAAATCCTCAAGCCACTTCCCCTCGTGTGATGATTGACCGTGAGCTGCTTCTTAGTCTTCACCAGAAGGTGGATCGAAACCACATGTGGGTTAAGCGTCAGTTTGGCTCTATTCTTCACAACATGACTTCTACACATAATGCAGTGAACAAAAATCATTACTACCTCCATGAAGTTTTTGATCGCACCTGGGCTATTCTGTCACATCTCTATGGTGAAGAAGATCTGAAGCAAATGGGTTTCAAGGAAGATTTTGACTGGTCTACTCCTCCACCGAAGAAATACAAGAAGGTCAAGGTTCCTTCCTTGGTAGCCAGTTCATATTCTTCATCACGCGACACGGACGAGTATGAAGACTTGGACGACACTGTGGCAGGCCCTACAACGACACACGACCCCATCAACACTGGCGCTCCTCCATCATCATGATATTCTTCAGGGGCGTTAGTCCTCATTTTCAACCCTTTTGATCATTTGATGACAAAGGGGGAAAAATTTGAGTTAGTCTTCAAGCGGGTCTATCTTATATGGGCGTTTTTTTCTAAGTTACGACTCTCATTCTTTTGATGACTTTGCTGGATCGAGTTGTAATCTTAAACTCTATGGTGGCCTGATACTTTTGTTGAGTTCTTCTGCATGCTTATTCCTCATTAATGTTAATGCACGCATGCTGAATTACATCAGTCACCATATTTCATCATGCGTTTCAAATTCTTCATACTATATATCAAATGCATGTATAAATTACAAGATATAGGGAGATCTCCATGATTATACTCTTCAAGTGTGCATCGCTTCAAAAGCAAATTACTCACTATGCACACCTTCAGGGGGAGTTCTTCTATATCTTGCAATCAAATTCCTCAACATCAGTATTTACACTTCATATATTTATCCCCGTTGAAAACTTAACCTATATTGTCATCAATCACCAAAAGGGGGGAGATTGTAAGTGCATCTAGTGCCCCTTAGTGATTTTGGTGTATTGAAGACTTATAGGTTAAGGGACTGATGCATTTGTGAGTGTACACAGGTCTATAAGTCTATGAGGAGTTTGATATTTACAGAGAAAGTCGATCCCTAAAAATGGAGTTCTTCAACTGAAGACTTTGGATTTCTGAAGACTTTGAAAGTGAAGAAATTGGTGTGACCTTGAAGACTTGGTAATCATTCGAGGAACATAAAGCATCAAGACTTTTGTTTTCGTAGTTTCATTTTCTCTTTCTTGAGTCATAGGAAACACCGTACTGTTAAAGGGGGTCGAGGAAATATTAAGGAAAGTTTCCATGTGATGCTCAACTCAAAATTCTACACCTACCAATCCCTTCGAGTGAAGCCATTGGAAATCTCATACAGTTCAGTCAAATTTCTTCAGTGACAGAGACGAAGTTCTCTGGTCGCTGAGGAATTCGTTCTGACTGAGGAGTTAGGAATTCGCTAGTGCAGATTGCCTACACAGTGAGGAACATGATAGCCCTGAGGAATTTGAGAGTCAAAATTCCGACCATTGATGTGCTATGCGCCAGCTGTCCCAAAATATCTACCCACCTAACGGTCATATCATTGAAGGGCATTTATGTCTTATCATGTCGGGCTGCTCCCTAGGCTATAAATAGCCGCCCCCTACAACCACTAGCTAGTTGGCTGCTCCGAGAGAAACTGACACTTGTCATTTGAGAGCATCCCATCCTTCGAGGACTTTGAGCGAAAATCATCAAGTGAGGAAAACCCAAACCCAACACACCTACAACCCAAAGTGATTGAGCATCACTGAAGAGATTGATCCTGCATGGATCCGACGCTTGTTACCTTTGAAGACTGTGCTTCTTCCAGATGGTTAGGCGTCATGGTCTAGAGCATCCAAGAGGAATTGTGGATCACTGAGTGACCTAGTCTGTGAAGGTTTGGAAGTCACCTGAAGACTTACCACGAGTGATTGGGCGAGGTTTGTGTGACCTTAGCTGAAGGAGAATACGGTGAGGACTGTGTGTCCGGGACTGTGTGGCCTCAAGTTTAAATACTCAGCCGCTCCAACCATACGTACAACTGAGACAGCAGTTGGAACTGGTCTACCAAATCATTGTCTTCACCAAGTTAACTGGTTCTATTTCTTCAACTCTTTCATTTCCTCATTTCTGTTGTTGTGTGCTTGTTCATATCTGTTTGAAGACTTTGACTGAAGCCTTTCTCAATTTCTTCAGTCTGTCCGTCTTCATCCTGTGTTATCCTATGCTTACGCTTTCTGTACTCTGTGCTTGTCATCATTTCATCATGATGACTATGTTTGTGTTCTGCTTTGTTTACTTTTGAGTACTTATTCCGCTGCAAGTAGTTCTTCATTTAGGAATTTCTTCACCAGCAAATTCCTCAGTGAAGAATTCATAAAAATCGCCTATTCACCCCCCCCTCTAGTCGATATAACACACTTTCAACCTTTTATTGATCAAATGCTAGAAAGATTGTCCAAACATACACATTTTTGCTTTCTAGATGGTTACTCTGCTTTCTCTCAAATACATGTGTCAAAATAGGACCAAGAAAAGACCACTTTTATCTGCCCTTTTAGTACTTTTGCGTATAGACATATCTCTTTTAGTTTATGCAATGCACCTGCTACCTTTCAAAGATGTATGAGTGCTATATTCTCTGACTTTTGTGAAAAGATTGTTGAGGTTTTCATGGATGATTTCTCCGTTTACGGAACTTCTTTTGATGATTTCTTAAGCAACCTTGATCGAGTTTTGTAGAGATGTGAAGAAAGTAATCTTGTCTTGAATTGGGAGAAGTTCCATTTTATGGTTAATGAAGGTATTGTCTTGGGGCATAAAGTTTCTGAAAGAGGTATTGAAGTTGATAAAGCTAAAGCAGATGCTATTGAAAAGATGTCGTGTCCTAAAGATATCAAAGGTATAAGAAGTTTCCTTGGTCATGCTGGTTTCTATATGAGGTTTATTAAAGACTTCTCTAAAACTTCTAGGCCTCTCACTAATATCTTGCAAAACTTAATAAAGCCTTGATTTATGCTCCTATTGTTCAACCACCTGATTGGAACCTACGAGGGAGTCCTGGATTAGGGGGTATCCGGACAGCCGGACTATATACTTTGGCCGGACTGTTGGACCATGAAGATACAAGACTCAAGACTTCGCCCCGTGTCCGGATGGGACCCTCCTTTGAATGGAAGACAAGCTTGACGATCCGGATATTAGATCCCCTTTTTTGTAACTGACTATGTGTAAACCCTAGCCCCCTCCGTTGTCTATATAAACCGGAGGGTTTGATTCGTATAGGGACAATCATAATCATCATAGGCTAGCTTCTAGGGTTTAGCCTCTATGATCTCGTGGTAGATCAACTCTTGTAATACTCATATCATCAAGATCAATCAAGTGGGAAGTAGGGTTTTACCTCCATCAAGAGGGCCCGAACCTGGGTAAAACATCATGTCCCTTGCCTCCTGTTACCATTAGCCGTAGACGCACAGATCGGGACCCCCTACCCGAGATCCGCCGGTTTTGACACCGACATTGGTGCTTTCATTGAGAGTTCCTCTGTGTCATCGCTGCAAGGCTCGATGGCTCCTTTAATCGTCAACAACAACGTGGTCCAGGGTGAGACTTTTCTCCCCTGACAGATCTTCATGTTCGGAGGCTTTGCACTGCGGGCCAATTCGCTCGACCATCTGGAGCAGATCGACAGCTACGCCCCTGGGCATCAAGTCAGGTTCGAAAACTTGAACTACACGAATGATATCCGCGGAGACTTCATCTTCAACAGATTCGGGCCTACGCCAGGAGCACCGAACAGTCACGACGAGCACGGCTTAGACCTGTTGTCGGACAATACTCGGGATATCGCACCTGCAGGAGCTCCGCACCTAAACTGGGGCAGATCGCGTCGTCCGAGGACGGGTGGATGGACCCCGCTGATGTCTACTACACAACCTTCTTCTTGTAGACATTGTTGGGCCTGCAAGTGCACAGGTTTGTAGGACAGTAGCAAATTTCCCTCAAGTGGTTGACCTAAGGTTTATCAATCCGTAGGAGGCGTAGGATGAAGATGGTCTCTCTCAAGCAACCCTGCAACCAAATAACAAAGAGTCTCTTGTGTCCCAACACATCCAATACAATGGCAAATTGTATAGGTGCACTAGTTCGGCGAAGAGATGGTGATACAAGTGCAATATGAACAGTAGATATCGGTTTTTGTAATCTAAAATAATAAAAACAGCAAGGTAACTAAAGGTAAAAGTGAGCGTAAACAGTATTGCAACGATAGGAAACAAGGCCTAGGGTTCATACTTTCACTAGTGCAAGTTCTCTCAACAATAATAACATAGATAGATAATATAACAAGCCCTCAACATGCAACAAAGAGTCACTCCGAAGCCACTAATAGCGGAGAACAAACATAGAGATTATGGTAGGGTACGAAACCACCTCAAAGTTATTCTTTCGGATCAATCTATAAAAGAGTTCGTACTAGAATAACACCTTAAGACACAAATCAACCAAAACCCTAATGTCACCTAGATACTCCATTGTCACCTCAAGTATCCGTGGGCATGATTATACGATATGCATCACACTATCTCAGATTCATCCAACCAACACAAAGTACTTTAAAGAGTGCCCCAAAGTTTCTATCGGAGAGTCAAGAACGTGTGCCAACCCCTATGCATAGGTTCCCAATGTCACGAAACCCGCAAGTTGATCACCAAAACATACATCAAGTGGCACATGATATCCCATTGTCACCACATATAATCACGGCAAGACATACATCAAGTGTTCTCATAAAAGACTCAATCCAATAAGATAACTTCAAGAGGGAAACTCAATTCATCACAAGAGAGTAGAGGGGGAGAAACATCATAAGATCCAACTACAATAGCAAAGCTCGGGATACATCAAGATCGTGCCATAGAGGGAACACGAGAGAGAACACGAGAAAGAGAGAGAGAGAGAGATCAAACACATAGCTACTGGTACATACCCTCAGCCCCGAGGGTGAACTACTCCCTCCTTGTCATGGATAGCACCGGGATGATGAAGATGGCCACCAGTGATGGGATACCCCTCCGGCAGGGCGCTGGAACAGGCTCCTGAGAGGTTTTTGGTGGCTACAGAGGCTTGCGGCGGCGGAACTCCCGATCTATCTTCTGTTCTGGAAGTTTTAGGGTACGTAGGTATATATGGGTGCAAGGGGTATGTCGGTGGAGCTTCAGGGGCCCCACGAGGCAGGGGGCGCGCCTGGGAGGGTCGTGCCCCCACCCTCGTGGGCAGCCTGTATCTCCCTTGACGTGCACTCCAAGTTCCCTGGGTTGCTTTCCTTCCAAAAATAACTCTCCAGTTGATTTCATTCCGATTTGACTCCGTCTGATATTCCTTTTCCTCGAAACACTGAAATAGGCATAAAACAGCAAATCCGGGCTGGGCCTCCGGTTAATAGGTTAGTCCCAAAAATAATATAAAAGTGGATAATAAAGCCCAATATTGCCTAAAACAATAAATAATATAGCATGGAGCAATCAAAATTATAGATACGTTGGAGACATGTCAAGCATCCCCAAGCTTAATTCCTGCTCGTCCTCGAGTAGGTAAATGATAAAAAAGATAATTTTTGATGTGGAATGCTAGTTGGCATAATTTCAATGTAATTCTTCTTACTTGTGGCTTGAATATTCAGATCCAAAAGATTCAAGACAAAAGTTCATATTGACATAAAAATAATAATACTTCAAGCATACTAATCAAAGCAATCATGTCTTCTCAAAATAGCATGGCAAAAGAAAGTTCATCCCTACAAAATCATATAGTTAGGCTATGCTTCATTTTCGTCACACAAAGATGTTCCCAACTTCTATACCCCCGATGACAAGCCAAGCAATTGTTTCATACTTAAATAATCTCAAACTTTTTCAACCTTCACGCAATACATGAGCGTGAGCCATGGATATAGCACTATGGGTGGAATAGAATATGGTGATGGGGATTGTGTGGAGAAGACAAAAAAGGAGAAAGTCTCACATTGACGAGGATAATCAACGGGCTATGGAGATGCCCATCAATTGATGTCAACATGAGGAGTAGGGATTGCCATGCAACGGATGCACTAGAGCTATAAATGAATGCTCAACAAAAGAAAACTAGTGGGTGTGCATCCAACTCGCTTGCTCATGAAGACCTAGGGCATTTGAGGAAGCCCATCGTAGGAATATACAAGCCAAGTTCTATAATGAAAAATTCCCACTAGTATAAGAGACAACTTATGAGACTCACTACATGAAGAACAAGGTGCTACTTTGAAGCATAATATATGAGACTCACTACATGAAGAACAAGGTGCTACTTTGAAGCATAATATATGAGACTCACTACATGAAGAACAAGGTGCTACTTTGAAGCACAAGTGTGGAAAAAGAGATAGTAGCATTGCCCCTTTCTTTTTTTTCTTTTTTTGGCCTTTCTTTTTTGGGAACAATGCTCTAATAGTGATGATCATCACACTTCTATTGATTACATCATAAGGATTACAACTCGAAACTTAGAACAAGATATGACTCTATATGAATGCCTCCGACGGTGTACCGGGATGGTGCAATGAATCAAGAGTGACATGTATGAAAAATAATGCATGGTGTCTTTGCCACAAATACGATGTCAACTACATGATCATGCAATGGCAATATGACAAAAGTAATGTATGTCATGATGATGAACGGCATGGTGGAAAGTTGCATGGCAATATATCTTGGAATGGCTATGGAAATGCCATGATAGGTAGGTATGGTGGCTGTTTTGAGGAAGATATAAGGAGGTTTATGTGTGATAGAGCGTATCGTATCACGGGGTTTGGATGCACCGGCGAAGTTTGCACCAACTCTCAAGGTGAGAAAGGGCAATGCACGGTACCGAAGAGGCTAGCAAAGGCGGAAAGGTAGTAAAAAGAACTCATATACTTATTGCAAAAATTTAGAAGTCATCAAAAACCAAGTACTACGCGCATGCTCCTAGGGGGATAGATTGGTAGGGAAAGACCATCGCTCGTCCCCGACCACCACTCATAAGGATGCACAAGCCAGGTACACTTCATGTTTCAAATTTGTTACACAACTTTAACCATACATGCATGCTACGAGACTTGCTAACTTCAACACAAGCATTCTTTAAATTCACAATTACTAGCACGACTTTGATATTATCACCTTCATATTTCAAAATAATTATCAAGCATCAAACTTATCTTAGTATTCAACTCACTCAAAAGAAAGTTTCACATATCTTGAATACCAAGTATCAAGATCTGAAATTACCATGCTATTAACGACTCTCAAAATAATCTAAGTGAAGTATGAGAGTTCATCTATTTCTTCAAAATAAAACTACCACCATGCTCTAAAAGGTATAAGTGATGCACTAGAGCAAATGACAAACTACTCCGAAAGATATAAGTGAAGGTCAATGAGTAGCTAAATAATTATGCAACTATGCGGAGACTCTCTCTCATTTAATAATTTCAGATCTTGATACTTTATTCAAACAGCAAGCAAAGCTAAAGAAAAGTACATTGCAAGGATAGCACAACTCATGTGAAGAAGCAAAAACTTAGGCTCAACCGATACTAACCGATAGTTGTTGAAGAAGAAAGGTAGGATGCCTATCGGGGCATCCCCAAGCTTAGATGCTTGAGACTTCTTGAAATATTATCTTGGGGTGCCTTGGGCATCCCCAAGCTTGAACTTTTGTGTCTCCTTAATTCCTCTCATATCATGGTTTCTCTTTTTATCAAAAGCTTCATTCACAACAAACTCATTTTCTACTGTAACAAATTACTAAAATTATTATTCAACATTGAATACTGAATGCCTCTGCATATTTAATACTCCTATCCTCAAATAGAATCATTAATTAAGCAAGCATATGCAAACAATGCAACCATAATAGCAATCTGCCAAAACAGTACAGTCTGTAAAGAATGCAAGAGTATCAATACTTCCTTGACTCAAAAAATTATGAACTAAAATTCCCATTGTAATAAATTTATCAGAGCTAAATATGTAAAAATATTCAACATTATACCACTCTCTGACGTTTCTAGGGAATTTTTGCAACAGCGGTAAACTTTCTGTTTTTCAAACAGCAACATGTATACTAGCAAAATAAGCATGACAAAGGCTATCCTTGACGTTTTTATTGAAACTAAAGATGCAAAACATTATTCAAACTAACAGCAAGCAAATACTAAAAAGAGAAAATGACGCTCCAAGAAAAACGGATATCATGTGGTGAATAAAAATATAGCTCCAAGTAAAGTTACCGATGAACGAAGACGAAAGAGGGGATGCCTTCCGGGGCATCCCCAAGATTATGCTCTTGGTTGTACTTGAATATTACCTTGGGGTGCCTTGGGCATAACCAAGCTTAGGCTCTTGCCACTCCTTATTCCATAGTCCATCGAATCTTTACCCAAAACTTGAAAACTTCACAACACAAAACTCAACAGGAAATCTTATAAGCTCCGTTAGTGAAAGAAAACAAAACCACCACATTGGTACTGTAATTAAATCATTCTAAATTCATATTGGTGTAATATCTACTGTACTCCAACTTATCTATGGTTCATACCCTCCGATACTACTCATAGATTCATCAAAATAAGCAAACAACACAACGAAAACAGAATCTGTCAAAAACAGAACAGTCTGTAGTAATCTGTATCAAACGTATTCTTCTGGAACTCCAAAAATCCTACCAAATTAGGAAGTCCTAAGAAATATGTGTGCCAATCCAAAGCAAAAAGAATCAGATCAGAAGCACGTTTCTGTGAATTAACAAAACTAATTTACTGGGTGCAAACGCTTCTGATTTTCAGCAGGATCAACACAACTATCACCGTAAGCCATCCTAAAGTTCTTACTTGGCACTTTATTGAAACAAAACCTATAAAACATGATTACTACAGTAGCATAATCATGTGGACACACAAAAACAGTAAGGATAAATATTGGGTTGTCTCCCAACAAGCGCTTTTCTTTAATGCCTTTCTAGCTAGGCATGATGATGACAATGATGCTCACATAAAAGATAAGAATTGAAACATAACGGGAGCATCATGAAGCATATGACTAGCACTTTTAAGTCTAACCAACTTCCTATGCATAGGGATTTTGTGAGAAAACAACTTATGGGAACGATAATCAACTAGCATAGGAAGGTAAAACAAGCATAGCTTCAAAACTTGAAGCACATAGAGAGGAAACTTGATATTATTGCAATTCCTACAAGCATATGTTCCTCCCTCATAATAATTTTCAGTAGCATCATGAATGAATTCAACAATGTAACCAGCACCTAAAGCATTCTTTTCATGATCTACTAGCATAGAAAATTTACTACTCTCCTCATAAGCAAAATTCTTCTCATGAATAGCTGTGGGAGCAAAATCAACAAAATAACTATCATATGATTTAAAATTAGGATCAAGATGACAAGTTTCATGGTTATCACTACTCTTTAAAGCATACGTGTCATCACAATAATCATCATAGATAGGAGGCATGCTTACATCATAGTAAATTTGCTCATCAAAACTTGGGGGACAAAAAAATATCATCTTCATCAAACATAGCTTCCCCAAGCTTGTGGCTTTGCATATCATTAGCATCATGGATATTCAAGGAATTCATACTAACAACATTGCAATCATTCTCATTATTCACATATTTTATGCCAAGCATTCTATGTAATTCTTCTTCTAGTACTTGAGCACAATTTTCCTTCCCATCATTTTCACGAAAGACATTAAAAAGACGAAGCATATGAGGCATCCTTAATTCCATTTTTTGTAGTTTTCTTTTATAAACTAAACTAGTGATAAAACAAGAAACAAAAAGATTCGATTGCAAGATCTAAAGATATACCTTCAAGTGCTAACCTCCCCGACAATGACGCCAGAAAAGAGCTTGATGTCTACTACACAACCTTCTTCTTGTAGACGTTGTTGGGCCTGCAAGTGCACAGGTTTGTAGGACAGTAGCAAATTTCCCTCAAGTGGATGACCTAAGGTTTATCAGTCTGTAGGAGGCGTAGGATGAAGATGGTCTCTCTCAAGCAACCCTGCAACCAAATAACAAAGAGTCTCTTGTGTCCCCAACACACCCAATACAATGGCAAATTGTATAGGTGCACTAGTTCGGCGAAGAGATGGTGATACAAGTGCAACATGGACAGTAGATATAGGTTTTTGTAATCTAAAATAATAAAAACAGCAAGGTAACTAAAGGTAAAAGTGAGCGTAAACGGTATTGCAATGATAGGAAACAAGGCTTAGGGTTCATACTTTCACTAGTGCATGTTCTCTCAACAATAATAACATAGATAGATAATATAACAAGCCCTCAACATGCAACAAAGAGTCACTCTGAAGCCACTAATAGCGGAGAACAAACATAGAGATTATGGTAGGGTACGAAACCACCTCAAAGTTATTCTTTCGGATCAATCTATAAAGAGTTCGTACAAGAATAACACCTTAAGACACAACTCAACCAAAACTCTAATGTCACCTAGATACTCCATTGTCACCTCAAGTATCCGTGGGCATGATTATGCGATATGCATCACACAATCTCAGATTCATCCAACCAACACAAAGTACTCCAAAGAGTGCCCCAAAGTTTCTATCGGAGAGTCAAGAACGTGTGCCAACCCCTATGCATAGGTTCCCAATGTCACGAAACCCGCAAGTTGATCACCAAAACATACATCAAGTGGCACATGATATCCCATTGTCACCACAAATAATCACGGCAAGACATACATCAAGTGTTCTCATAAAAGACTCAATCCAATAAGATAACTTCAAGAGGGAAACTTAATTCATCACAAGAGAGTAGAGGGGGAGAAACATCATAAGATCCAACTACAATAGCAAAGCTCGGGATATATCAAGATCGTGCCATAGAGGGAACACGAGAGAGAACACGAGAGAGAGAGATCAAACACATAGCTACTGGTACATACCCTCAGCCCCGAGGGTGAACTACTCCCTCCTCGTCATGGATAGCGTCGGGATGATGAAGATGGCCACCGGTGATGGGATCCCCCTCCGGCAGGGCGCCGAAACGGGCTCCCGAGAGGTTTTTGGTGGCTACAGAGGCTTGCGGCAACGGAACTCCCGATCTATCTTCTGTTCTGGAAGTTTTAGGGTACGTAGTTATATATGGGTGCAAGGGGTATGTCGGTGGAGCTTTGGGGCCCCCACGAGGCAGGGGCGCGCCCGGGGGGGGGGGGGCGCCCCAACCCTCATGGGCAGCCCGTATCTCCCCTGACGTGCACTCCAAGTTCCCTGGGTTGCTTTCCTTCCAAAAATAACTTCTCCAGTTGATTTCGTTCCGTTTTGACTCCGTCTGATATTCCTTTTCCTCGAAACACTGAAATAGGCATAAAACAACAAATCTGGGCTGGGCCTCCGGTTAATAGGTTAGTCCCAAAAATAATATAAAAGTGGATAATAAAGCCCAATATTGCCTAAAATAGTAGATAATATAGCGTGGAGCAATCAAAAATTATAGATACGTTGGAGATGTATCACCCGCCCCGGAGGCCGCACACTCATCGGCGGTAGAGCCGAGCACAGACTCCACCCCCAAGGAAGCTTGTGACACCGGACCCCCGGACTCGTGTCCTTCTGTAGGTTCCAGTCTGCGCACCCCCATGCCCGCCGAATCCGGTTGGGCCCCGGTTTGGGGTTCACCGCTGCGGATATCTACCAGCACGCGCCCTTCGGCGACATGTTGAACACATTAAAGTCTCTCTCTTTGTCAGGAGACTCTTGGCCGAACTATGTCCGACTCGAGTGGGAAGCAGGCGACGAGGAAATTTGTTGCCCACCCACCACCCACTTCATTGCCACTCTCAAAGATTTAACCGACGTGCTTAACTTTGAATCTGAAGACATCGACGGTGTGGATGATGATGTAGGAGAAGAACAGGAACCACCGCCCATGGGGCACTGGACATCCACCTCCTCATATGATATATATATATGGTCAACACTCCCAAAGAAACTAATGGTGATGAGGCAATGGAGGATAGCCCCTCAAGGAAGAAGGCGAAGTATGAATGTCATCAGCACCGCTCCAAGCCCCACCACAACAATACCGGCACAAGAGTCAAAAACAATCCGGATGGTGTCGAAGATGAATACAATCCCGATCAGCATGCCCTCGAGCAGGCCAGACAGGCGACGGACGGATACTGGGAGGAGGACAACTACATGCCCCCCTCCGAAGACGAGGTGAGCCTCAGCGACGATGAATTCGGCATGCGTGAGGATCCCGCAGAGCAAGTTTGCTTTAAGCGACGGTTTCTGGCCACGGTGAAAAACCTGAAAAAGAAGCAACAGCAGCTCAAAGCTGACCAAGATTTGCTCACAGACAGATGGACCAAGGTCCTGGCAATCGAGGAATACGGACTCGACCACCCCACCAAAAGGTACACAAAGCACAATTCGCTACCTCAACCTAAGAAGGAGGACCTAAGGCCCACACCCCGACGCCAATACACCACGGTCCGGGGCAACACGCAGGAAACGCGAGGCAGCATCCATAAACCTCGACGCAACAGACATAAGCGTCACAAAAATAATGATGACGACCAAGACAAGGGAGTTGGTGCCGAATTCCGCGACCCCCAGTCCGGTCAGCGGAAACAGAACAGCTCAGGCCCATCTGGCCCGAGCAGCATACTCGACCAACCATGTCAAATTCATGGTACCCCTAGAGTGGCGGCCAAACATACCAATAGAGAATGTCAGATCCTCAAAACAAAACGCCCGGTCAGGCGCCAGAAACAGTGAAAGGAGGTCTCAAACAACGAGAAGCCCAGACCACCAAACATGGTGAGGTCAAAGGAAGATCCTTCGCAGTACAAAAATACGGCCAACCATCTCCGATCTCATCGACCGTCCGGACAATATCCACCATAGCAATTTGATTGCACTTACTATCAACCCAATAGTTTGTGGGTTCCATCCCACACGAGCCCCTATGGGCATAAACAGCAGCCCAAACTCGCTGCAAAATTTGCCAGACAGGTATTGACCGCTGGAGGATCAAACCCATCAATAACATCTTCTAAAAGATGTCGTCCCAGGTGCAAAGGCCAAGTTTTACAGGCCCACCACCCTGGAGGTTGTCTTCGGATCACCAAACAAATACCATGCCAAATAATAAGTCTTTGGCACTGTCCCCTTATACAGTAACTACCATATACTATTGGGACGAACCACGTTGGATAGACTCAACGCGGTACAACATCAGGCCAAACCCACGTGACATGGTCACAATTATGGGCAAGGCCGCACTCTGCCCTAAGAGTGGAAATTATACCGCCGCTGATATAGCGAGTTGTACCCGTTTATCGAACTTTGATTCGGCAGCCAACCATCCGGACACCAATCGAGGAGTCCAAGCTACTTTACGGCATGATAGCCCGACTCGACGAGACCCCGATCAGGCACCCGCGGTTGAACCACCATATGGCAGGTAACTGCCTCTAAGCATTTGCACTTACAGACTGACTTTTGCGCAGAATAGGACTGGCGACATGGAATCAGCTTGGGCGCACAAGGCGGGAACACATAACTACCCCCCAAGGAGACAGTCCAGATACACTTCGGATCCACACACAACATCCTCCAGTCCGGCCACGACAGGTTCCACCAGCACACCTCTTTTAATACGCATAAACCGTATTCATACGCATAGACATGTCACTTTACTACAATACGTAGACTAAAATAACACTCACTGGCCGTTGTTCCTCATTGACGCTCTTTTCTTCGTCATAACGGCACCCGCACATAGTGTCATGCCCCACTATGCCAGGGGCTTCATAGTACTCATAATATGGCAACAAAGTCCAGCCACCTTTTCGGTCGCTCGGCACCCCGAACTTATAGCACTATATGCATCAGCTCCGAATCATGTCTTGGGTCATTAGTTGGGTTTGCCTGGCTCCCATGTTTTGGTACCTTACGTTCCACTCCATCGGCTAAGGGAGAGCTGGGAGAACTACTACAATTGTGTCCCGATTCTTCCGGACGAGCACCTCAGTAGAGAAAGCCGAAAACTGACTGTCATGATATAGCGAGAGCTGGTCAGCTGTTCGAGAGGTTGTAAAATCTTTAAAGATTTATTCCACATAATGCCATAACAAATGCAAAGTGCGATGGATCGGTCTTCCGATTAGGTGCCGTTAGAGCCCCTCGTACAGTCTTCCGAGCACCAGGGGTTGCGCCTACCATACTCGAATTCCTATGGCTAAGTGAGAGTGATAAAGCCCTATAGTCTGATTGCCTAGTTCGCGGTGATGAACACCTCCTTCAAGGACCCAAAGATGGGATAAAGAGTGTTCAGGTATGTCCCGAACACCCCCGTACTTTCTACGTGGGGGCAGAAGCCGACGACTGGCCAACTCTCAGGCTTCATATATACTAAACGGCCGCACAGGAAGGAAAAATGTTCATATAACAGGCAATAAACAATTACAGTGCCAGTATCCCACATTACAAAGGACAAAATGACTGCCTTCAGGTAAATATAGTGTCTTTGGTACACTGTTCCGCCACAAGGCGGGCTCCTTTCAGGACACCTTCATAGTATAATTTGGGCTTGCGATGCTCCTTTCCCTCTGGCGGTCCCTCAATCATCAGCTTCTCAGCATCAAGCTTCCCCCAGTGCACCTTCGCATGGGAGAACACCATGCGTGCACCCTCTATATAGACCGATCGCTTAATGACGTCGAGCCGAGGGAAAGCACCAACAATCCGCTTCACGAGTCTGAAGTAACTGCTTGGAATTAGCTCAGCGAGCCACAGCCGGACAACTAAGTCCTTCATGGCTAGTTTGGCCGCCTGGTGCAGTTCGACCAGCTGCTTCAGCTGATCGATAAAGGGCACCGGATAATTCGGCGCCAAATACTGTGACCAAAAATGCTTCTCCGCAGACTTCTTCTCCTCAGCCCGGTAGAATTGGGCAACATCAGATATGCTATGCGGCAGGTCCGCAAACACCCCTGGAGAAACAAGAATTCAGCTCGTCGCTTAGAGATCCTCACATTACTATGTAAAAATTGCTTTGAGCACAAAAGGCCTTACCAGCCGCAACCTTCCGCGCCTCCTGAATGTCCTTCAGAGCACCTCGGGATTCCTCCCGAGCATCATCGGCGGCTTGGAGAGCTTGGGCGAGTTTGGATTCTTTCCCTGCTAAACTCTGCTCCAAGGTCTTGCTTTTCCTCATGGCCTCCTGGAGCTCTCTCTCAGCTTTGATGACCCTGGCCTCATGCTTCTCGCGAAGAGCCTGCTCGGCGGCAGCCTTCTTGTCGGCTTCGGCCACAACCTTCTTCAGTGCCTCAATTTCAGCACTTGCTCCTAGAGCATACAATACAAATAATTTCATCACGCACAACTATTAATTCGTGCTCAACTTAGCAAAAGGTTTCGACATACCTTGCTTGTCCTCCAACTGCTTCTTCACGCGGCCAAGTTCTTCTTCAGCCCGTTCCAGACTCCGCTTTAGTCCGGACACCTCCGCATTATGAGAAGCGGTCGTCGCTAGAGACGCCTGTTTTCAAACAAAGGGATATATGTCATTAACTAAGTCTCCTGCAAAGCGGAAATTTGATCCCCTGTCCGGCTCTCTCTCTCTCTCTCTCTCTCTCTCTCTTTTACCGGACAGTGCATCAGGGGCTACTACTCATACTATGTCAATCTTCCAAAGGTTTCTAAAAATATACCTCAAAGCCTTTTATAAGGCTAATGCAGGATTCATTCAGTCCGCTCTCAGCGGACTGAATCTTTTCAATCACCGCACCCATGAGGGCGCGATGTTCATCGACGACGGTCGCACTCTTTAGCGCCGTAGATAGGCCGCCCGGCAACTCTCCTTGGACTGAGGTTGCTGGCGGAGCGGGCTTGCCTCCCTCCGTCGAGGGGGGCTGCTCGCCCGATCCTGGAGCTTTAAAGGTCTCCAGGACCGTGTCCGGCTGTGGGCCGAATCTAAGATCCCCCCTGTCGTCGACGATCATGGGAACTGTTGCTCCCGTGTATCCGGCCCCAGAGGTATGCCCTCCCTGGTCCGGGTCTCACTGAGACGACACCTCGGTCTCGTGCCTAGGCTTCGGAGAAGGGGCCTCTGGAGGCGTCTCGCTCTCCAGGGCATCTGAGCTCAGCGAATCCTCTGATGAGGACTGTCCGGCATGGGACCTCGCCGGGCTGCACCAAGTACGGCGACAATTAAGACTACTACACCCTAATAACTGATATGTCTCCAACGTATCTATAATTTTTGATTGCTCCATGCTACTTTATCTACTGTTTTGGACTATATTGGGCTTTATTTTCCACTTTTATATTATTTTTGAGACTAACCTATTAACCAGAGGCCCAGCCCAGAATTGCTATTTTTTGCCTATTTCAGTGTTTCAAAGAAACGGAATATCAAACGGAGTCCAAACGGAATGAAACCTTCGGGGACATGATTTTCCAACCGAACGTGATCCAGGAGACTTGGACCCTACTCCAAGAAGTGCCAGAGGCGGTCACAAGGGTGGAGGGCGCGCCCCCCTGGGCACGCCCCCTACCTCATGGACCCCCTGACGCTCCACCGACGTACTCCTTCCTCCTATATATACCTACGTATCCCCGAACAATCAGAAGTGGAGCCAAAAACCTAATTCCACCGCTGCAACCTTCTGTATCCACGAGATCCCATCTTGGGGCCTGTTCTGGAGCTCCGCCGGAGGGGGCATCCACCACGGAGGGCTTCTACATCAACACCATAGCCCCTCCGATGAAGTGTGAGTAGTTTACTTCAGACCTTCGGGTCCATAGCTAGTAGCTAGATGGATTCTTCTCTCTTTTTGGATCTCAATACAATGATCTCCCCCTCTCTCATGGAGATCTATTCGATGTAATCTTCTTTTTGCGGTGTGTTTGTTGAGACCGATGAATTGTGGGTTTATGATCCAGTATTATCTATGGAAAATATTTGATTCTTCTCTGAATTCTTTTATGTATGATTGAGTTATCTTTGCAAGTCTCTTCGAATTATCCTTTTTGGTTTGGCCAACTAGATTGGTAGTTCTTGCAATGGGAGAAGTGCTTAGCTTTGGGTTCAATCTTGCGGTGTCCTTTCCCAGTGACAGAAGGGGCAGCAAGGCATGTATTGTATTGTTGCCATCGAGGATAACAAGATGGGGTTTTTATCATATTGCATGAATTTATCCCTTTACATCATGTCATCTTGCTTAAGGCGTTACTCTGTTTTTAACTTAATACTCTAGATGCATGCTGGATAGCGGTCGATGAGTGGAGTAAAAGTAGTAGATGCAGAATCGTTTCAATCTACTTGTCTTGGACGTGATGCCTATATACATGATCATTGCCTAGATATGCTCATAACTATGCTCAATTCTGTCAATTGCTCAACAGTAATTTGTTCACCCACCGTAGAATATCTATGCTCTTGAGAGAAGACACTAGTGAAACCTATGGCCCCCGGGTCAATTCTCATCATATCAATCTCTATCACTTTATTTATTTGCTTTGCTTTTACTTTGCCTTTTACTTTTTACTTTGCATCTATCTATCAAAAATACCAAAAATATTATTTATCATCTCTATGAGATCTCACCATCGTAAGTGACCGTGAAGGGATTGACAACCCCTAATCGCGTTGGTTGCAAGTTGCTATCATTTTGTGTAGGTACAGGGACTTGTGCGTGGTCTCCTACTGGATTGATTCCTTGGTTCTCAAAAACTGAGGGAAATGCTTACGCTACTTTGCTGCATCATCCTCTCCTCTTCGGGGAAATCCAACGCAGTGCTCAAGAGGTAGCAAGAAGAATTTCTGTCGCCATTGCCGGGGAGGATCACGCAAGCAAGTCAACTATACCAAGTACCCATCGCAATCCCTATCTCTCGCATTACATTATTTGCCATTTGCCTCTCGTTTTCCTCTCCCCCACTTTCACCCTTGCCGTTTTATTTGCCCTCTCTTTCCCAATCTCCTCCTCTCTTTCCCGTTTCCCTTTTTCCCGTTGCCTTTTTGTTTGCTCGTGTGTTAGTTTGCTTGTCGTCGTGACTAGTTTCATATCTTCTCCGTTATCTCCCGAGAATGAAGTCCTAAATTTTAAGCAAAGGGAGGGAGAAAATCTAAAAGATGCTTGGTATAGAATTTGCAATGCTCAAAATAAATCTACCAGGAAGCAATCTACTTTAGTTCTTCTCCGCAATTTTTACGTAGGTGCTAATCCTTGGTATAGATATATCCTTGATACCATTACTGGAGGGAATTTTTTGGGTAGACATACTTTTGATTCTTATAATGCTTTAATAGATATATTTGGCTCACCACCCCCTTTGATTAATGGAACTACGTTAACTTTGGAGCATGTTATGCAAAGGCTTGAAACTATTGAAAATAAAGTTGCTACCATTGAATCAATTGAAAATCTTGATAAAAAGATCCACAATCAAATTACCCAATATGGATCTAAGGTAGGAATGACTTTGAAAAATATTAAGGAAAAAGAACCCATAGTTAATGAGAAAATAAATCTAGATTCCACAAGAATCGATAAACTTGAGGGTATCATTACCAACTTGGGAACCGCTTTTTCTTCCGTTCAAAACACTCCAAGTTCTTCCACTAAAAATACTAAGCTTATTTATGTTCCTAAGAGTAAGGGTGAATCATCTAGTAAGGAAACTGCGGATCTTAAATCTATAAGTGTTCATCCCAATCTTTTTACCATCATTAAGGAACCATTTGCTATAGATGAATTTTTTGATCTTTTGCCTGAAAATTTGAAAATTACTAGGAAGAAAGAAAATTCTAAAGGAGGTAGATGCCTCATTGAAGAATTGCCTACCAAAGATGGCAATACATAGATCTATCCTTGCTTTTATGCCTAGCTATGGGCGTTAAACAATAGCGCTTGTTGGGAGGCAACCCAATTTTATTTTGTGTTTTTTGTTTTTTCTTATGTTTAGGAATAAATAATCCATCTACCTTCTGTTTGGATGTGGTTTTATGTTTTAATTAGTGTTTGTGCCAAGTAGAACCTATAGGATAACCTACGATGATAGTTGATTTGATTCTGCTGAAAAACACAAACTTTGCACGCACGAATATAATTTTGTTAAATCACAGGAACGTGCTTTTTCGTTGATTCTTTTTTCTTATGTTCAATAAACAAATTTTCCAGGACTTCCTATTTTGGTAGAATTTTTAGAGTTCCAGAAGTTTGCGTTAGTTACAGATTGCTACAGACTGTTCTGTTTTTGACAGATTCTGTTTTACGTGTGTTGTTTGCTTATTTTGATGAATCTATGGCTAATAAAATAGTTTATAATCCATATAGAAGTTGGAATACAGTAGGTTTAACACCAATATAAATAAATAATGAGTTCATTACAGTACCTTGCAGTAGTCTTTTGTTTTCTTTCTCTAACGGAGCTCACGAGATTTCTGTTGAGTTTTGTGTTGTGAAGTTTTCAAGTTTTGAGTGAATTCTTTTGATGGATTATGTAACAAGGAGTGTCAAGAGCCTAAGCTTGGGGATACCCATGGCACCCCCAATATAATCCAAGGACACCAAAAATTCAAAGCTTGGGGATGCCCCGGAAGGCATCCCCTCTTTTGTCCACTTCCATCGGTAATTTACTTGGAGCTATATTTTTATTCACCAACATGATATGTGTTTTGCTTGGAGCGTCTTGTATTGTTTGCGTCTTTGCTTGTTAGTCTACCACAATCATCCTTGCTGTACACACCTTTTGAGAGAGCCATACATGAATTGGAATTTGTTAGAATACTCTACGTGCTTCACTTATATTTTTTGAGCTTGATAGTTTTGCTCATCGTGCTTCACTTATATCTTTTGAGCTTGATAGTTTTGCTCATAGTGCTTCACTTATATCTTTTGAGCATGATAATGTTTGCTCTAGTGCTTCACTTATATATTTTAGAGCACGGTGGTGGATTTGTTTTAAAGAAACTATTGATCTCTCATGCTTCACTTATATTATTTTGAGAGTCGTTAATAGCATGGTAATTCGCTTAATATTAATATACTTGGTGTTCAAGATATGTGAACCTTTCTTTTGAGTGTGTTGAATACTAAGATAAGTTTGATGCTTGATAATTGTTTTGATATATGAAGATGGTGATATTAGAGTCATGCTAGTTGAGTAGTTATGAATTCAAAGAATACTTGTGTTGAAGTTTGTGATTCCAATAGCATGCACGTATGGTGAATCGTTATATGATGAACTCGGAGCATGATTTATTTATTGATTGTCTTCCTTATGAGTGGCAGTCCGGGACGAGTGATGGTCTTTTCCTACCAATCTATCCCCCTAGGAGCATGCGCGTAATACTTTGCTTTGATAACTTCTAGATTTTTGCAACAAGTATATGAGTTCTTTATGACTAATGTTGAGTCCATGGATTATACACACTTTTTCCCATCCTTCCACCTTTGCTAGCCTCTCTAATACCGCGCACTTTTCGCCGGTATCATACACCCACCATATACCTTCCTCAAAACAGCCACCATACCTACCTATCATGGCATTTCCATAGCCATTCTGAGATATATTGCCATGCAACTTTCCACCGTTCCGTTTATTATGACACGCTCCATCATTGTCATACTGCTAGCATGATCTTGTAGTTGACATCGTATTTGTGGCAAAGCCACCGTTCATAATTATTTCATACATGTCACTCATGATTCATTGCTTTTCCCGGTATACCATCGGAGGCATTCATATAGAGTCATACTTTGTTCTAAGTATCGAGTTGTAATTGTTGAGTTTTAAGAAAAATAAAAGTGTGATGATCATCATTATTAGAGCATTGTCCCAAGTGAGGAAAGGATGATGGAGACTATGATTCCCCCATAAGTCGGGATGAGATTCCGGATGAGAAAAAAGAGGCCATAAAAAAGGAGAAAGGCCCAAATAGAAAAAATGAGAGAAAAAGAGAGAAGGGACAATGCTACTATCCTTTTACCACACTTGTGCTTCAAAGTAGCACCAAGATCTTCATGATAGAGAGTCTCTCATTTTATCACTTTCATATACTAGTGGGAATTTTTCATTATAGAACTTGGCTTGTATATTCCAATGATGGGCTTCCTCAAAATGCCCTAGGTCTTCGTGAGCAAGCAAGTTGATGCACACCCACTTATTTTCTTTTATAGAGCTTTCATATACTTATAGCTCTAGTGCATCCGTTGCATGGCAATCCCTACTCACTCACATTGATATCTATTGATGGGCATCTCCATAGCCCGTTGATACGCCTAGTTGATGTGAGACTATCTTCCCTCTTTTTGTCTTCTCCACAACCACCCTTCTATTCCACCTATAGTGCTATATCCATGGCTCACGCTCATGTATTGCGTGAAGATTGAAAAAGTTTTGAGAATGTCATAAGTATGAAACAATTGCTTGGCTTGTCATCGGGGTTGTGCATGATTTAAATATTTTGTGTGGGGAAGATGGACCATAGCCAGACTATATGAATTTGTAGGCATAACTTTCTTTTTCCATGTTATTTTTAGAAGACATGATTGCTTTGATTAGTATGCTTGAAGTATTATCATTTTTTATGTCAATATGAACTTTCGTCTTGAATCTTTCGGATTTGAATATTCATATCACAATTAAGAAGATTTACATTGAAATTATGCCAAAGTATCACCTCCGCATCAAAAATTCTTTTTTATCATTTACCTACTCGAGGACGAGCAAGAATTAAGCTTGGGGATGCCTGATACATCTCCAATGTATCTATAATTTTTTATTGTTCCATGCTACTTTATCTACTGTTTTGGACTGTATTGGGCTTTATTTTCCACTTTTATATTATTTTTGGGACTAACCTATTAACTGGAGGCCCAACTAAGAATTGCTGTTTTTTTGCGTATTTCAGTGTTTCAAAGAAACGGAATATCAAACGGAGTCCAAACGGAATGAAACCTTCGGGAACGTGATTTTCCAACTGAACGTGATCTAGGAGACTTGGACCCTACTCCAAGAAGTGCCAGAGGCGGTTACGAGGGTGGAGGGCGCCCCCGTGGGCGCGCCCCCCTACCTCGTGGGCCCCCTGACGCTCCACCGACGTACTCCTTCCTCCTATATATACCTATGTATCCCCGAACGACCAGAATAGGAGCCAAAAACCTAATTCCACCGCCGCAACCTTCTGTATCCACGAGATCCCATCTTGGGGCCTGTTCCGGAGCTCCGCCGCAGGGAGCATCCACCATGGAGGGCTTCTACATCAACACCATAGCCCCTCCTATGAAGTGTTAGTAGTTTACTTCAGACCTTCGGGTCCATAGCTAGTAGCTAGATGGCTTCTTCTCTCTTTTTGGATCTTAATACAATGATCTCCCCCTCTCTCATGGAGATCTATCCGATGTAATCTTCTTTTTGCGGTGTGTTTGTTGAGACCGATGAATTGTGGGTTTATGATCCAGTATTATCTATGGAAAATATTTGATTCTTCTCTGAATTCTTTTATGCATGATTGAGTTATCTTTGCAAGTCTCTTCGAATTATCCTTTTGGTTTGGCCAACTAGATTGGTAGTTCTTGCAACGGGAGAAGTGCTTAGCTTTGGGTTCAATCTTGCGGTGTCCTTTCCCAGTGACAGAAGGGGCAGCAAGGCACGTATTGTATTGTTGCCATCGAGGATAACAAGATGGTTTTTTTATCATATTGCATGAATTTATCCCTCTACATCATGTCATCTTGCTTAAGGCGTTACTCTGTTTTTAACTTAATACTCTAGATGCATGCTGGATAGCGGTCGATGAGTGGAGTAATAGTAGTAGACGCAGAATCATTTCGATCTACTTGTCTTGGACGTGATGCCTATATACATGATCATTGCCTAGATATGCTCATAACTATGCTCAATTCTGTCAATTGCTCAACAGTAATTTGTTCACCCACCGTAGAATATCTATGCTCTTGAGAGAAGCCACTAGTGAAACCTATGGCCCCCGGGTCTATTCTCATCATATCAATCTCTATCACTTTATTTATTTGCTTTGCTTTTACTTTGCCTTTTACTTTTTACTTTGCATCTATCTATCAAAAATACCAAAAATATTATTTATCATCTCTATCAGATCTCACTATCGTAAGTGACCGTGAAGGGATTGACAACCCCTAATCGTGTTGGTTGCGAGTTGCTATCGTTTTGTGTAGGTACGAGGGACTTGTGCGTGGTCTCCTACTGGATTGATACCTTGGTTCTCAAAAACTGAGGGAAATACTTACGCTACTTTGCTGCATCATCCTCTCCTCTTCGGGGAAATCCAACGCAGTGCTCAAGAGGTAGCAATAACCCCAGGCGCGTAGGCGTGTTCGGATTTCGTGTACTCACGACTTTACCAGGGGCTGGGCCCTGGGGTCTCACTCCGGGCTGCTATTGGCAGCCGTGGTGGATGCCTCCGGGAGGGAACTTTTCCCTATCTTTGGCGATTCGGCCTCCAGGGATGAGGAAGCCGTCCTTTTCTTCCCTCCCCCCGTGGAGGACTCGTCTTCTTCCTCCTCCTCTTCATCTTCGGAGGAGGGACAATCGCTGGAGTTTTCAGATTTTGCGTCCAAACCGTCGCGGCGATGGAGGCCGCTCCGGGTCTTCTTGACCTTCTTGGAGGCCTCTTTCTTCGACGCCTCATAAGGCTCTGGGACCAACATCTTCGTCAGAAGAGGTCCTGCCGGTTCCTCCGGCAGCATGGCCGGACAGTGTATCCGCCCCACCTTCTTAGTCCATTCCTGGGATTATTGAAGAAAGCATGCATCTCCCTCGGGATATGCCAGCAAAACATGGATAGACAGAACATAGCAATGACTTACCGGACTTGCAGAGCGGGACAGTTGATACCCGCGGTCTTTGGCGGAGCCCGGCCACGGTTTGCCGGACTTGAAGAGCACCTTCGAGACGTCCTTATGTGAGGAGCCGTAAAGCTCCGTAGGGTCTGGTGCTCGGTTGGGTCGTATTCCCACAAACTACAGGCTCGGTGCTGGCAAGGGAGAACCAGGCGAACTAACATCACCTGGACTACATTGATGAGTTTGACGTCCTTGTCAACCACGCTCTGGACGCATGTTTGGAGCATCGATAGCTCATCATATGAGGACCAGTTCAGGCCTTTCTTGGGCCAGGACGTGAGCCGCAGCGGGGCTCCAGATCTGAATTCAGGAGCAGCGGCCAACTTTTTACCGCGCAGCTCGGTGACATAGAACCACTGCTGCTACCACTCCTTGACGGAATCATTGAAGGTGCCCGTAGGCCATGTGATCTTGGGCATCTTGCTCACATGGTGCCGCCACACTCAGCATGCTCGTCGTTAACCGCCTTGGGATTCACATTGAAGATCTTCAGCCATAAGCCGAAGTGGGGCAAAATGCGGAGGAAGGCCACACACACGACGATAAACATCGAGATATTGAGGTAAGAATTAGGGGACAGATCATGAAAATCAATCCCGTAATAATACATGATGTTGCGAACAAATGGGTGGAGGGGAAACCCAAGTCCGCAGACAAAATGAGGAAGAAACACGACCCTCTCGTGAGGCTCTGATGTGGGGATGATCTGTCCCGTCGTCGGGAGACGGTGGCCGATTTTCTTGGCCAGGTACCCGGCCTCTCGGAGCTTTTTGATATCCTTCTCCCGGACGGTAGAGGCCATCCATTTGCCTCCTGCTCCGGATCCGGACATCTTCGGAGAACCACTCTTCGGTGAAGAAGACGAGTGCTTGGGCGCTAGGGCTTGAGCAAAGGGGAATGGACGAGCGGAGGAGGAAGGCGTGGGTAAAGAGGAAGAGACCTTATCTCTTTATAGAGGCGATAAAAGCTTTTGCGCCTCCCCACTTGCCTAGTGGAACTCGCTCATTCCCGACTCGCCGCGATTGGCGGTGCGATTGGGCTGCCCATGCCCGTATTAATGAAAGCCCCGCGATAAGGGTAACACGATCTCTGCTTTGACGAGACATGCCCGAGAAACCGCCTCGCAAAATGTACGGTGGTTGGTTGTGGAGAGACGGTTCAATAATGACTCGACCATGATGTTATGTCATGTTATCTAAAGATGTTAGCAGGTTATATTTGTGGAATATCATTCTCCCCATGATGGCATGTGAAGATCGTCTTGCATATCCGGACACGATTTAAGTGTTCGGTAATTACTTAGGAGTACTCGGAGATGGAACCCGCCTTGCAATGCCGAAGACAAACTGCACGCCGGACTCATCATCACTGAAGCCTGGTTCAGGGGCTACTGAGGGAGTCCTGGATTAGGGGGTATCCGGACAGCCGGATTATATACTTTGGCCGGGCTGTTGGACCATGAAGATCCAAGACTCAAGACTTCGTCCCGTGTCCGAATGGGACTATCCTTTGCGTGGAAGACAAGCTTGGCGATCCGGATATTAGATCCCATTCTTTGTAACCGACTCCGTATAAACCCTAGCCCCCTCCGGTGTCTATATAAACCAGAGGGTTTGATCCATATAGGGACAATCATAATCATCATAGGCTAGCTTCTAGGGTTTAGCCTCTATGATCTCGTGGTAGATCAACTCTTGTAATACTCATATCATCAAGATCAATCAAGCAGGAAGTAGGGTTTTACCTCCATCGAGAGGGCCCGAACCTAGGTAAAACATCGTGTCCCTTGCCTCCTGTTACCATTAGCCTTAGACGCACAGATCGGGACCCCCTACCCGAGATCCGCCGGTTTTGACACCAGTAACCTACCCTTTGAAATTATGTGTGAGCAAGTGATTATGCTGTTGGTGCTGTTCTAGGGCAAAGAGTTGATAAGAAATTGAATGTTATTCATCATGCTAGTAAAACTCTAGGCAGTGCCAGAGAAATTATGCTACTATCGAAAAAGAATTTTTAGCAGTTATATTTGCATGTGATAAGTTCAGATCTTATGTTGTTGATTCCAAAGTAACTGTTCACACTGATCATGCTGCTATTAAATATCTTATGGAAAAGAAAGATGCTAAACCTAGACTTATTAGATGGGTTCTCTTGCTACAAGAATTTGATTTGCATATTATTGATAGAAAGGGAGCTGAGAACCCCGCTGCAGACAATTTGTCTAGGTTAGAAAATGTTCTTGATGACCCACTGCCTATTGATGATATCTTTCCTGATGAGCAGTTAGCTGTCATAAATGCTTCTCGTAATACTCCTTGGTATGCTGATTATGCTAATTACATTGTTGCTAAATTTATACCACATAGTTTCACATACCAGCAAAAGAAAAAGTTTTTCTATGATTTAAGACATTACTTTTGGGATGACCCACATCATTATAAATAAGGAGTAGATGGTGTTATTGGACATTGTGTACCTGAGAATGAACACGAACAGATCCTACAATAGTGTCACTCCGAGGCTTACGGAGGACACCATGTGGGAGATAGAACTGCACACAAGGTATTGCAATCTGGTTTTTATTGGCCTACTCTCTTCAAGTATGCTTGTAAGTTTGTCTTTTCTTGTGATGAATGCCAGAGAATTGGCAATATTAGTAAACGTCAGGAAATGCCTATGAATTATTCACTTGTTATTGAACCATTTGATGTTTGGGGATTTGATTATATGGGACCTTTTCCTTCCTCTAATGGGTATACACATATTTTAGTTGCTGTTGATTACGTTACTAAGTGGGTAGAAGCTATTCCAACTAGTAGTGCTGATCATAACACTTCTATTAAGATGCTTAAAGAAGTTATTTTTCCGAGGTTTGGAGTCCCTAGATATTTGATGACCGATGGTGATTCACATTTTATTCATGGTGCTTTCCGCAAAATGCTTGCTAAATATGATGTCAACCATAGAATTGCATCTCCATATCATCCTCAGTCTAGTGGTCAAGTAGAATTGAGCAATAGAGAGATTAAATTGATTTTGTAGAAGACTGTTAATAGATCTAGAAAGAACTTGTCTAAGAAACTTGATGATGCATTATGGGCTTATAGAATTGCTTATAAAAATCCTATGGGTATGTCTCAATATAAAATGGTTTATGGAAAGGCATGTCACTTACCTCTCGAACTAGAACATAAAGCTTATTGGGCAATCAAAGAGCTCAACTATGATTTCAAACTTGTCGGTGAGAAGAGATTATTTGACATAAGCTCGCTTGATGAATGGAGAACCCAAGCCTATGAAAATGCCAAGTTGTTTAAAGAAAAGGTTAAAAGATGGCATGACAAAAGGATACAAAAGATGTGACTTTAATATAGGTGATCATGTTTTGCTACACAACTCTCGTTTAAGATTTTTTGCAAGAAAGCTTCTCTCTAAATGGGAAGGTCCTTACATTATCGAGGAGGTCTATCATTTCGGTGCCATCAAAATCAACAACATTGAAGGCACAAATCCGAAGGTGGTAAATGGTCAAAGTATCAAACATTATATATCAGGTACTCCCATAAGTGTTGATAGCAATATAATTAATACCATAACACCAGAGGAGTACATAAGGGATACTTTCCAGAACATTTCAGACTCCGAAAAGGAATAGGTATGTGGTACGGTAAGTAAACCGACTCCAAAGTTGTTCTACTGGCAATTTTTCTCCATTTTAGAATATTTAAAAATTAGGAAAACTAAAAGTAGTTTGAAGAGTGCACGAGGAAGCGGCAAGGCAGGAGGGCGCACCCTTGTACCTTACCGCCACCTCGTGTGCCCTCCAGACTCTGTTTTCTTGCATAGTACTTCTCTTGGTCAGTAAAAATTCATTATATAATCTCCCGAAGGTTTTGACCACCGTACCACAACAAAATCCCCTGTTTTTGTTTTGAGTTGTTTTCTACCAGAGTTTTCAAGGCCAGGCATCATGTCATCCCCCTCCTCCAACAATGCGTATGGCGATGCTTGGTTGATGCAGATGGAACTTAGAAGGGAGGATGCCGAGGGATCCACGATGGAGGTGGATGAAGGAGATTTGTCTGAGGAACAATCTCCGGCATCGGAGAGAGGTACTTTGGCGGGTATCTCCACTATTCCAAATCCCCATCAAGCAATAGGGACTACAAATAACCATGAAGACCAAGAGGTTCGAGAAGGGCTTCCCCCTAGGAGGCCCTTACACAGGTTCCATCGGAACAACTTTCATAATTTGGTTCATAATTACGGAGTGGAGAACACCCCTCGTACACATATACCCTTCAATTGGGACATATCCCGTCCAAGTGAAAGCAATGCGGGAAAAGGTTCTTGGTGGCCTGAAAATAAGCATCTTTTGGAGGAAATCCAGAAGAATGCAAATATTCTCCAACGTGTGCTC
The DNA here is from genome assembly GCF_002162155.2 of Triticum dicoccoides. Lineage (NCBI taxonomy): Eukaryota > Viridiplantae > Streptophyta > Magnoliopsida > Poales > Poaceae > Triticum > Triticum dicoccoides. Next base: position 376,039,090 of record NC_041387.1, read on the forward strand.
CAAGAATTGCAAGTTCTGAAAGGTGCCTTAATAAGGCTGACGGATACATCAACAACTCCATCATCACCACCTCCAAACAAAGAGACATAAATACATGAGTATGGGCACTCCCCTTGGCAACTGCCAAGCTTGGGGGAGGTGCCCCGGTTCGTATCACCATCACACCTTTACCTTTATCGTTTTTCTTAGTTCAATCATGTTGGTTATATCTTGATCTAGTAGAATAAAGTTTTAGTATGATCCAGCTTTGAGTTTTATTTTGAGATCTATCTATGTAATTGAGTCTGTGGGCTATATATAATAAAGAGTAGTTTTGAGTTTAGGGCTTTACTTTCTTGCTATGATCTTGAGGGAATAAAATTAGAGAAAAGAATAAAAAGAAATAAAAAGATCATATAATGATCTTATGGAGAGTAATGACTTCACATATAAAGAGTATGATGAATAAAAGTTGTTGAGAGTTGAAAAACATAGTTTTGGTCATTGTTGCAATTAATAGGAAGTAATAAAGAAAGAGAGGCTTCAGATATAAATATACTATCTTGGACATCTTTTGTAATTGTGAGCACTTATTAAAATATGACATGTTTAAAAGGTTGATGTTGGACAAGGAAGACGACATAATGGTTTATGTTTTCTTATATCCAAATAGAAGTTATATTGTCATGGATCCTCCAACATGTTGAGCTTGCCTTTCTTTCTTATGTTAGCCAAATCCTTTGCACCAAGTAGACATACTACTTGTGCTTCCAAACATCCCTTAAACCAGTTTTGCCATGAGAGTCCACAATACCTACCTAAGGATTGAGTAAGATCCTTCAAGTAAGTTGTCATCGGTGAAAGCAATAAAAATTGCTCTCTAAATATGTATGATTTATTAGTGTGAAGAAAAATAAGCTTTATACGAACTTGTGATATGGAAGAAATAAAAGCGACAGACTGCATAATAAAGTTCTTTATCACAAGCGGCAATATAAAGTGACGTTCTTTTGCATTAAGATTTTGTGCATCCAACAATAAAAGCACATGACAACATCTGCTTCCCTCTGCGAAGGGCCTATCTTTTACTTTTATTATCTACCCTTATACAAGAGTCATGGTGATCTTCACCTTCTCTTTTTTACACTTTTTCTTTTGCCAAGTATTATTGTTGACATTACCCTTGAGGTAAAAGATTGGGAGGCGAAACTATAAGCCTATATCTTTCTCTGTGTTTGATTGAAGTTTTGAACCCATAAATATCGCGTGAGTGTTAGCAATTGTGAAAGACTAAAAGATAGTTGAGTATGCGGACTTGCTGAAAAGCTCTTGAGTTGACTCTTTCCGATGTTATGATAAATTGCAATTGCTTCGATGACCGCACAGTTTGTTAGTTTTCAATGAAGTTTTTGATTCATACTTTACCTTGTGAATGAATTGTTACTTTACCATAAGAAATTATATAACAATATATGTTGCTGTTCTAAATATGATCATGATGCCCTCATGTCCGTATTTTATTTTTATCGACACCTCTATCTCTAAACATGTGGACATATTTTTCGATTTCGCCTTTCGCTTGAGGACAAGCGAGGTCTAAGCTTGGGGGAGTTGATACGTCCATTTTGCATCATTCTTTTATATTGATATTTATTGCATTATGGGCTGTTATTACACATTATATTATAATACTTATGCCTTTTCTCTCTTATTTTACAAGGTTTACATGAAGAGGGAGAATGCAGGCAGCTGGAATTCTGGACTAGAAAATGAGCAAATATTAGAGACCTATTCTGCACAACTCCAAAAGTCCTGCAACTTCACAAAGAATTATTTTGGAATATATAAAAAAATTGGGCGAAGAAAGCACCAGAGGGGGGCTACCATCCATCCACAAGGGTGGGGGTACGCCCTGAGCAGAACCAATCTGGGGCTCTGGTGGAGGTATTCTGCTAGGGAAACTTCCCTCCCGGAGGTGGAAATCATCGCCATCGTCATCACCAACGATCCTCTCATCGAGAGGGGGTCAATATCCATCAACATCTTCACCAGAACCATCTCCTCTCAAACCCTAGTTCATCTCTTGTATCCGATCTTTGTCTCAAAACCTCATGTTGGTACCTGTGGGTTACTAGTAGTGTTGATTACTCCTTATAGTTGATGCTAGTTGGTTTATTCGGTGGAAGATTATATTTTCATATCCTTAATGATAATTATTACTCCTCTGATTATGGACATGAATATGCTTTGTGAGTAGTTATGTTTGTTCCTGAGGACATGGGAGAAGTCTTGTTATAAGTAATCATGTGAATTTGGTATTCGTTCGATATTTTGATGAGATGTATGCTGTCTCTCCTCTAGTGGTGTTATGTGAACGTCGAATACATAACACTTCACCATGATTTGGGCCTAGGGGAAGGCATTGAGAAGTAATAAGTAGATGATGGGTTGCTAGAGTGACGGAAGATTAAACCCTAGTTTATGCGTTGCTTCATAAGGGGCTGATTTGGATCCATATGTTTCATGCTACGATTAGATTTATGTTAATTCTTCTTTCGTAATTGTGGATGCTTGCGAGAGGGTTAATCATATGTGGGAGGCTTGTCCAAGGAAGGGCAGCACCCAACCACCGGTGCACCCACATATCAAATTATCAAAGTAACGAACACGAATCATATGGGCATGATGAAAAGTAGCTTGACAGTAATTCCCATGTGTCCTCGGGGGCGCTTTGCATTATATAAGAGTTTGTCCAGGCTTGTCATTTGCTACAAAAAGGATTGGTACACCTTGATGCACCATAATTACTTTTGGTACTTTTTACCCGTTACGAATTATCTTACCACACAACTATCTACTACGAATAATTTTAGTGCTTGCAGAGACTACCTTGTTGAAAATCGCTTGTCATTTCCTTCTGCTCCTCGTTGGCTTCGACACTCTTACTTATCAAAAGTACTACGATAGATTCCCTATACTTGTGGGTCATCATGGGCCTGTTGGCTTTGACCAGAGCTTCACGCGCATCCGGCTACATTTTAGGATCGAGTGAGCCAATCGAAAAGCCAGCCAACCAGCGAATTAAAGAAAACACTTCGTGATTTTTATCTCTGATCGGGGCCCCTTCGATTTTGGGGGCCCTGTGCGATCGCACAGCCCCCTCGACGGGCCTGCCTCTCCTTCCCACGGCGGGCCGCCCGTTCCCGGTGGGACTCATAATGTGCCCGACCGGTGATGGGGAAGGAGAGGTGTTCCGGCAGCCAGGACGGCGAGGATCCAGCAGCCAGAACCCAAGCGCCCGGTAAGCCGACGCTATGGAGTCATGGCAGACGGATCCGTCCGTCGACTGGGCACTTTCCTCCCGGGAGCGGCGGAGTGCAATGCGAACTGCCATTGCCTCCTCCAACCCACACGGGATGACACCCCAGTCGACGGATCCGGAGTGGTCGGAGTCCGGTCTACTGCCTGCCATGCCGGAGTTGGTCGGAAACTGTCGGAGGTGAACTCGAGTGGCGGAGGGGAGATGAGTGAAGTGGCTAGGGTTTGCTCCAGCCAGCGGATCGGGACAAATATATGTGAGGTTGGATGGACCAGCATGGGCCGGGTCCAACGTGGTGGGCGTGCCCGAGTGCCCCCATATCCACCCCATATTTGGGCTAGATATGAGGGGTGCCGATCAGCCCGGGTGTTTGAGGCCCGTTTGAGGCGTCCGTCTGGATCGAAAACAATGACGGGTCAGTGACGGGGCGGCCCCCCAGACGTTTGAGGAGGGTGTGAGGCGCCCGGTTATAGATGCTTTTAGATTCATCATGAAGTATACTTTTATATTTTATTTTTTAGTATTTCAGATGTCGATAGTTTATGGGACATGCTACGTGTCGCCGACTATTCATTGAAAATCGGCCGGGCCGCGACTCGCCTAATGTGTTCGATGTCACCCGTGCGATCGCTCCTCTCGGCTACTCAACCCTCATTGCAACAAGACTTGCAGAAGCAGTAGTCATTGAATGGCGTCCCCGCAACATCCCATGTTTCAGAAACATAACGTCCTCTAAAGTGGTCCCCGTGTTTGAGAAATACGGCCAATGCTGCACGAGACAACCGTTGGATGACGTTCTCCGTAACATCTCCATGTCTCAAAAACATGGTCGGTATTACACGAGACGACACTGCAACTTTCTCGTGTTTTGGAAGCACATCCATTGAGCACTGTCATCGTCGTCATTGTAGCCCCCACAAAAAAATGACTAGAGTTGCGAGCAATCCCTGCTCCGCCTGTAGCAGCACGATGACGTGTTCCCCTGCAGTAGGCGGCAACAGCGGTGTGCTCCGCATGAGTCGGTGCTTCGCCTTTAGAGACACATACCTAACTAGTAGGCCTCCACTGGAGCACACATGGAGTTCCAATACCCACGGTAGGCAGGTAGACCCACCCCAACCGTTCGCAACCCTAGTGATCTGCTGTGTCTAACGGCCATAGTTGACTACTAATCGTTTTGTACGTAGGCCACTTTCAATGCATATATGCTTAGATGAGGTGCTAAGTATATTAAAAAGTTTAGCAACTAATGTCCACAATGCATAAGTGCTTGACTTGTGGTTCTAAGCTCTCCTAATTTAATATTTTAGCAACTAAACTATTCCATGCATTGATGAGTTTCTTTCATTTAATTGCTTTTGCCTAGGTTCATGTGCTTGGCATTGGTTTTTCCTAGATCACCAAACCAACCTCTCTCCTCTTTATTACTTTGCCACATCAGTTGTTTGCCTACATGGCAGCCTTAACACCTGTATAAGGTGGAGCATTGAAAAGGGTCTTGGGGCCCAAGTCTAGATCCTTTACATTGTGTACACCAAGGCCCCAAAAAATGCACGACTATCTCACTTACAGCAAGACGTATGCTCCCCTCGCCTGAATCTTTCCCCTGCATGCTAAGTACCGCATGAACCATTTCCATTTGTTCCCTCGCGCGCTTTCAGCATGCTTCGCTCGTTCGTTTTTTCCCTTTTCCCTGATATTTTTGCTTTTTATTAGTTTCTTTGCTAGTTTTTACTGGTTTTCTTCGAATTTCCTTTTTATTTTCCTTTTCTTTAGTTTTCTATGTTTCTTTCTCGGCTCTTATCGCTTTTTATTTTTTATTTTTCTTTGGATTTTACTATTCCCTTTGTTTTGCAGCGATTTTACTTTGGTTTTTCCCTTTCCGTCGTTCCTTTCGTTTTTCTCCGGTTCTCTTTGTTTCTTTTTTTAGTTTTTTATTTTCCTTTTCTTTCTTGGTTTCGATGATTCCTACAGTTTCTTTGTTTATTTCTCACTTTTCTAAAAAATTCTTTCTTCATTTTTCTTAGGGTTTTTTATTTCTTTTTTGGGTTTCTTCATTTTTCTTTATTTCTTTCTCAGTTTTCACCATTTTCATTCTTTTTCATTTGCTTTAACCGGTTTTCTTTTTATCTATTGGGTTTACTTGTTTCTTTTTTGTTTTTCAATAGTTTTAATTCTTTCTCTTTGTTTCTTTGTCAGTTTTCATCGGTAATTTTTTGTTCAACACATGTCTATTTTTTTTACAATTCACAATGTACATTCTTAGTGTACACGGGGAAATTTTGTTGATACATGTTGAACATTTTTTAGATATATGATGTACATTTTTCTTAAATACACTTTTTGAACTTTTTTTGAATACATGGTCAACATTTATTTTTCAAAGACACTGTGAACAATTTTGTAGTGGCACTAAACACCTTTTCACACAAAATGTACATTTTTTGTATACATTAGGAACATTTTCATATACACTTTTAATATTTTTAAATATATAGTTAAACTTTTTCTAAGTATATGTTTTTTATGTCTACTATTATTTAATTTATGTTGTATATTTCTGCATACATCAGGAACATTTTCCAAAACAAGTTTATTAGTTATAAAATAATGATCAACATTAAAAAAAATTGATGTCTACATTTTTTTATTACAAATAGTACCTTTTGTGTACAATATTTTTTCTTTGCGTAGTAATACGTGACTTATTAATAAAATTAAGATTCACTTACAAGCCACGCAAACATCGATATTACAGGATTGAAAAGATAGGATAATCCTATGCAAAAGACCAGTGCATGTCCCTCTCCACTAAGGAAAATGAGACATATCACCTCTTCACCCGAGCTCGACGCGCCTCCATCGCTGATCAACAGCTTTACGGACCTCCAAAGTAGTTTGCCCGAAGCAAAACCATTACCGTTGAAAGAATCAGACTAGGGCAACGTGTCCCCGGACACGCCATCGAACTTCAGAACTGATACCCCCGCACGACTACAGCGTCGGAGAAGGAAACCAGAACTGTCAGCCTCCAACCGCAGACCCAGCACAAGATGCACCATCTTCCAGCTGTCACTTGCGTAGACAACCGTCTGCGCGTACTCTTGGATGACAAAACCTCCCTGCTCCACCATGATGTCGGAGACAACACCGCAGCAACGGGGATAGAGCAGAAGGAGAGACACACCTGATGGAGTCGCCGCCACCGCCTCGTTGACACTATCCATGAACCCTAACGCCGCCGATCTGAAGGATCGGCAAACACACGATGACATCAACTCCGAGACGCCGCCATGAAAGACACCACCGGTGTGGGAGTGAAGTTGAGGCAGATTTATTCGTCCGGGCACCGCTCCCACCACCCAAACGACGCACCATGACCTACAAAATCCAAACCCTAACTACAGAGCAGAGGAACAGGGTCCCCCATCCCTCCTGCCGCTGGAGCAGCAGCCGGAGGGAGAGGGGGCCAGCGCCCTCGCAGTGGAGATCGGTGGAAAAAGGGATCGCCTCCCTAGTCGCCTCCTGGCGGCGGCTAGGGTAGGAAAACGTTTCGTATTAGTCTACCTTTTGTGTACAATAGAACATAGTTTTATACTCATTAACATCTTTCTAATACACGATTAACATTATTAACATTATTTCAGATATATGTTTTGATGTCAAGTTTTTTTATACAGATTGTATATTTATTTTTGTACATAAGAAACATTTTTCTCATACACCTTATTTTTTTGAAATACATGATTAACATTTTTTTGAATGGTAGGAATATTTTTCAAATACATGATGTATATGCATCAAGTTTTCAAATAAAATTTATTGTCTAACACATGATGAAGAAAATATATACTTTTTTAGTTTAAGGTGAACAATTTCTGAAACACGGTGACCTTGTTTTGTAACTGATAATGTGCAATTACGTGATGAACATTTCTTAATACTGGATGAACACTCTTGTGTATTTGTGAACAGTCTTTTGAATTAGATCAACAATTTTGACATATACGATGAACAGTTTTCTAAC
>NC_041387.1:376046833-376049898 GCF_002162155.2 Triticum dicoccoides
CACTACTCCCCCACCGGCTGCTCGCCATACGGCATCCCACCGGCCGCCCAGAAACTATGCGCCGCCGGCTGCTCCTGCCTACCCCAGCGCGAGCCCGCCCCCTGATTCCTCCGCCTCCCACCCAACCACCAGCGTTGCGCCTCCTCCCGCACACGACCACCAGCGCCCGGATCCGGCCGCCATGAGGCTCCTGCGCCGCCAAGAACCGGCTACCGCGCCGGATCCGGTCTCCCCTGGCAACCACCTCCTGCTTCCCCATCTAAATCCAGCGCCTCGATGACGCCCGCTGCCGGCCACCCCGCGTTGGCCCGCCGTCGGATCGGCGATTTGCCGACCCCTGGGCATCGTCGGGCTCAAGGTCGCCGGTAGTGCAGCTAGGGTGCACCGGCAGTGTAGTCTGCTCCATGGGCGTCACAGTCCACATTATGTGGTTGACGTCGGCGAGCTCGAGGAGACCCGGCTGAGAGGAGGAGGAGGAGCTTTACCACGTGCAGTCCATAGGAGGAGATCCGGCCGAGAGGAGAAGGACACAGGATGTGCGGGTGTCATGCAATCCACTGGTGGTGCACGAGACCTTCTCCACCGACGGCCACCACCAACGCCAAGCTCCACCATCCCTTCCCCTGCTGTGCCACTCTGCTGTGCGACGAGGATCCCTCCGTGCACTGCGCCCACATCAGTTCTCCCCCAAACGCAGTTCACCTCCCATTCATGGATTCGTGGATGGTGAGATCCCGTTGACTCTTTTTCTCCGCGTCATGGATCCGACGAGCGTTTAGGCTTCAGGGAGAAAATCACATCTCTACCATGATGTGCAGGAACCAGGAGGCCACCTACCTTCCTCTACCGAGCTTCTCTGCAGCTAAGCAATGGGAGAGCCTCCTAGAGAGGACTTGCTCTAGCCGTGGGATCTCAACTCCTCCCTCTGTCATGGATCCATGATGGGGCAGCATGGTAATGCAGTTCGGCATGCGCGCGTGTGTAGCACGCTTGTGGCGGTGAGGCAGCTCGTGTAGTGTCCTTCAGGTGGTGGAGCGTTGCCCTTTAGTTCAGAAAAATAATTGTTCAGAATTTGTCGATGATGCAATGCGGTGAGCAATTCAATTGTGTGTTTCCCAGATTTTGACTTCAGCTTGGTTTGTGTGCATAGTGCAGTTTGCTACTATGGGTGGCTGGCATCAACGTGCCTCCAGAAGCAGCTCTCTCCTCAACTCGTCGCAGTTCCCCGGCGGTGGGAGAGAAGTGCACTGCTCTAGGGTGCTCTCCTTTATGGGGGCAGGTGGTCACCCGCTATGGTGCATCTCAGAAACGTATGCCAGGGGGTTTGGTGCTTTGGCCAGGACGGTGACAAGTGCTTTGGCCAGCTCAAAAACTGCAGCGTGGCGTGCAGCTCATCGCGACTCAAATTGCAGCTCGGTATGCCGGGGCTTGCAGTCCGCTCGCTTGGGCGCACCATTTGTCGTGCAGATTGGCGTGGTTGGTCTCCCACCTCTCCTACAGTCGTGCCGTCCGGCGACCATAGTCGTGCAGTCTGCGACCGCGGCTGTGCAGCTCGGTCAAGCACGCAATGAAGTTCCGTCGCGTGCTGTTCGACGAACACGAGTGCACTGCAGCTCCTGGATGGTGAACTGCGGAAGGTGCAATGCGGCTGGCGCACTCTTGAAGTACAGATTTTTCTTTTTGTGCCTTTTCATATTGCTTTCGGGCACAAACAATGCAGTTTGCCTGGGTCGTCTGTGCGGTGCGGCTAGGTGTCTAGTGCTTGTTTTTTTTCAGGTTCCAAAGACATCTGTGGTTCGCTCTGAAAAAAATTCACGTGGGACCACTTGTTTGTAGGAGCAGCTCACTTCAACCGTGTGTGGTTATTAGATTTTCCGGTAGAGGGAATATCTATGCAGTTCATTATAACAAGCAAGTAGTTCCTTTTGTAAAGGAGCAATTTGTAAGGCACACATTTACTTCAGTAAAGTTTTGTCTGATGCAGTTTGGAACACACATTAAAACGGTGTAAAAATGCACTTCATTAGTCTTCCTCTCGGCGGTGAGTGAGGAAAACACGGCGGTGAGTGAGAAAAAGACAACAGAAACATGAAAAAGGTTCAAAAAAGCCTAAGTTAAAAAGAAAATCATGAAGTTTGCTTGCTCGTCTGATGCGGTGCGGTTTTTCATCTGATGCAGTACGTTTTTCTGTCCGATGCAGTTTACTCGTTGATTTTGAGAACATAAAAAACAGAGTATCCGCATTTTAGTAGTTTCGAAACTGCTCTTAAACCGTAGAGAATTAGAGTGTTCTACATGAAAAAATTGCGTCTCGTCGATATCTTTCCAACGGAGTATGATTTGAATTATTCCGACCAGCCGTTCGTAAAAATTTCACGAAAAAACAGTCGCTGCCTCTCAAAGTCAGCCGCACGATTTTCAAAATTAACTAAAAACCGTAAGGAATCTCAAAACCATTTCAACATATGAAAGTTGCGCCTTGTCCGTAGCTTTCCAACGGCGTATCATACATCTCGTTCCGACAAACAGTTAGAAAACTGGAGAAAAAACAGTACCGAAAATTTCAAAAAATTTAAAAAACAGAGTTCCGCGATTAAGTAAATTTGAAACTGCTCTTAAAACGTAATGAATTAGAGAAAATTTTTTATATAAAAAAGATGCGCCTCGACGATATCTATCCAACGGCGTATCGTTTGCTTTATTCCGACGAGCGGTTTAGAAAAAATCGTGAAAAAATGCTCGCTGCCACTCGTCGTCCGCCACGCTGTTTTTGAAACTGCTCTTAAACCGCAAGTAATCTCGAAAAGTGTTCAACATGGCAAAGTTGCGCCTAATCCATAGCTTTCCAACGATATATTATACGCCTCGTTCTGATAAACGGTTAAAAAACTAGAGTGAAAACAGTACCAGAAAAACACTGCATGCAATTTTTTTTGACGCGAAGTTCACTAGTCTCTATTGCAGTTCTCGTCGTCAAAATGATGCAGTGCACTTGCGTTCAGCGTGCAGTGCCGAAGTGGTGTGTATGATAGTTATTCTGCTAATATTAGCAGAATAGACCGTCT
>NC_041387.1:376050128-376094689 GCF_002162155.2 Triticum dicoccoides
TATAACGTGTAGGCAGTTTTTAAATAAATACATGAACATTAAAGATAAATTAGGTTTTGATGTATCTCTAAAATATACAAGAATATATCGTTTATGAGAAAAAAAGTTCTTGCGAGAAGTAAAAGACCAAAACCTATCTGAATGAAGCGAACGGAAAGAAGGAAAGAAGAAAAGACGAACGGAGGCTAAGCCTTCCCAAACAGAACGATGCTATCGTACACGAATGGAAAGAAGCTAGGCTACACGAAGGGAAAGACAAAGGGAAAGAAGCTAACGGGAAGAATGGGGATGCAGAGGGTTGCTTCATTGGCGTTGATGATAATTATAAACTAGCCATACCTACGCGGCAGCACGCCGCGCCTCATCGATACGGCACGTGTGTATGTCATATTTTTTGGCCCGGTTCTTGTATGTATCTACTGTAGAATGTGTACTCTTCTTTTGAAATATTAAATATATGTTTTTTTTACATGGGTCGAAAAGAGGCTAAAGTTCAAAATATTGCTTAGACTATAAATTGTAGGTAAATATGGTGGATAGAAAGGGTAAATGTTTTAATAGTAATTGTATTGTGTAATTTGGGAAAAATTGCAGCTAAGTCACCTGTTTTTTAGTGTGCCATAAGAATGTAATGGAGGTAACAAAAATTTTAGGGAGTACCAAAAATAACTTTATATTTTTTTGGAGAGATTTACACTTGCGAGGGATTTTTGTCTAGTTTCTAGTATAGAAGATAGGTATGATGTAAATACAAAAGTATTGTTCTTTGGAAGACAACAACAATGGGATTCATGATATGGAGATGTAAAAAGTGCACTGATGGATAAATCATGTCTAGTGAAACATAACATAGATTTATTCAGTGAAGTACACACAGCACATTACATGAATAAAAAAGGTCATCTATTTCATGATACTAAGTTGACAGTCCTATAGGCTTGGGCAAATTTATTGGAGTTGTGGTTAGTCGACAGGGCGGCGGGCAGTGAGATTGAAATATGCATCTTGAGTCTTCCAGAGAATCTACTAGAGAATATTCGAGCACAACCTCTTCACCATCCAACATCCCAAAGGCGTCCGCAATCTTCCTGTACCTCTAGCCACAATTTGAGCACTGAGCCGAGCCTACCGAGATAGTTGTCGACCTCATCCTGGCATTGTTGTCCATTGGATGGAAGGACTACTCCATGTAAAGAAGTGGACGCCATCGAGGTCATCATTGCAAAGCACGCGGTCATCGGTGGCAGAGAACTGAAAAGAACGGGATTTCCGCGGGGCAGCATCTGCAGGGCAGATATCATTGATAACAAACAACATCGCGCACCGTTTGACGGAGCGAGCGAGCCGGCTCGAGCTGTCAGATTGGCCGGTCCCTTTGCCTAGCAACGTGGCCATAGCACACCCCTCGTGATCTGGAGGGACGGGGCTGTGGCAGACACATCTGCGCGGAGCCCTGCACGGGAGTGAAACTCGTGCTTCGACGTATGGTAGCCAAAGGGCCAGCACCAAGGCCATGTTTCAGTGTATAGAAACTGCAAAAATTAGTGCGCATAGAAACTGCAAGGCAACTATGCTCAGCGGGGAGATGAACCAGCGCAAGAACACATACACACCATGCACGAACATGTATGAACACGGCGTCCTCGTACATCAAGAAGAAGATTATACTCGCCGAAACACACTGGCCTCGACGATGAGCCTGCGATTGGGCTGCCAACACAACACATCTAAGCTCACCACCACCACCTCTTCTACGACCATGGTGTCATGGACACAGAACTGCCCCATCTCCATCTCTGACGTCGTGCCTTCCTTCCATCACTCCATCGCCGTCCGCATAGTCCACGGTTCTTGCCCATGAACTTGCATGCTTCATCCTCGCCGGATATGATGCACACGGCCTGGCGCAACACAACATGGGCCTCCGTCGACGGGAGCAGATGGAGAAACAGAGAAAGCCATGTCCGACTCTGATGCCGACATGTGGTCTGGAGTTGCTGCCGACACATCGTAGGGCGGATGCCGCGATGCTCTACCTGTCATGTTACCGCCATGTCCGGTCTCCTACTGCCGCCATGCCCGTGCTACGCTGCGGCGCTACGGCCTCCGTCCGCCACGACACCACTCCATTTCTTTGCTTGAACTGCGATTTTGAGGAGCAGAAGCATGTGGAGTTGGTGCATCCGCCACTGCTGAACGACCATGGCATGGTGGAGGGCGTGGAGGGCTACACCGGTTGCCCCTCGGTGGCGGACCTCGTGGTGATCCTCGGCATTGTCGACGACAAGACGGCTAGCAAGCTGACCTCGAGCTTGTCCGGCATTGTCTTCTCGCATGCAAGCACATACGTATACTAAGCCAAAGTTTCCCATACAAAGGGAGAATAAATTTGAAGCCGCATTGCCAGCTAGAGCGACTCACAAAGAAGAAGAAAAAGTGAAATGCCACACGGTGAAACAACCTACACCCTAGAGCGGCGCATCCCAAAAACTACACGGTGGAACAACCTCCAAACCAAGATGCCAATGCCAGAGCTACACGGCGATGAGGCAACCACGTTTAAAAAAATTCAAACAAAAAACTGAACACACCACTCATTTCTACACAGCCAGGTACCAAAAAAAGGGCACGTGCCACATCCCAAATTCACCATGGGTCACTTTCAACCAAGTGTATCAATAATAGAGCGAAAACCTTGCCGGATATAGAGGCTTGGGTATGTAACCATGAAAAAAATGATGGCTTCTTTGGTCATCTGAATATTAGAGTCACAAGTTGCATAAGGGTTAAAATCGTCATTTCGTGCGTCATTTAACACCGTTACTAGTTAAAATGGATGAAAGTGTTATGAAGGGAATAAAATTTAGAGTTTGTGTTATAAGGAAGAAAAAAATACAGTTTCAAATAGGGGACACAATTTTAAGGTAATGTTAAATAAGGAATTCTCTCAAAGAGCAAACAGATCAGACTCGAAACTATACTATTGGCCCAAAATACACGGTTGTTGTAGGCGAGGTGAGCTTCCCCTCGCGACAAGCGAGATATGGAAGTACCTCCAAAAAAGCTAGTCCCTACAATCCAAATTATTTGCAGCTTTAGTAATTTATCCCGTGAAATCCGAGAGCAACTAATCAAGGGTTACCCTGAAGGGTCACTTTTGGTGGCCTGAGAGCACTCCCCCACGTGTCGCATGTTGGGCGCTCCTTCGTGATTTTGTTTTTTAATTTTCTCTATGCACGTTTTCTGGTTTTAGATGGCTTTTTTATTTTTTTTGGCTTTTCAGTTTTTGACCAGTTTTACCTCGGATTTTGACACAATTTTTTTTGATATTTTGTGTGAAAAAACACTTTTTTTTTCTCCTGCGAGAGGCATAGATTTGCTTCTTATGGAGGCAAAGCTTTGCTTCCGTGAGCTGTGCTCTCAGAAAGAAAAAAAGCACGTTTCATTTTTTCCTTTTTGCGAGAGGCGTAAATTTGCTTCTCGTGAAGGTACAGATTGCTTCCCGCAAGAGGCACAACCATGCTTTTCGTAAAGAGAAAAAGACACATTTTTTTATTTCGCGAGAAGCACATATTTGCTTTTCGTTGAGACACGGTTTTGCTTCCGCGAGAGGCGCAATTGTGCCTCTCGAAAAGGGAAAAAACTTGTCTGTTTTCTTTCGTGAGAGACACATATTTGCTTCCACGAGAGGCTCGCGGAAAGGATTTTTTTTCATGTGAGGCACAGTTTTTCTTCGCGTGGAGATATGGATTTGCTTTCGCGAGAAGCACGGTTGTGCCTCTTGAAAATGGGAAAAAGTGAATAAAAAATCATGCTTCCGGTTCGGTTTTCTTCTTACATTTTTTCCGTCAAAAAAAGTTTGTTGAAACCTATTAACATGAGATATACTTTCGAAGATCTCGACGCGAGAAATCCAACAGTGAAAACAACTCATGATTTGAAGGCACACTTTAATAGATACAACGTTTTGAATAAACAAATCTATGAAAAAACACTCCAGGTTGCGACAATTGGCACACATGTAGTGCGCCACTTGTTGCAATCTTTTTTTTAAAACGAAGACGCTAGAAGCGTCCGGCTTTAAATTAATAAAGCCCACACAAAACAGGCAGAGTAGCAAACGATCAGACATTACACAAAAAACCAAAAGCCCAAGACGCTACTAGAAACATAGTCTGGGAGGGGTTCAAAGCCGGGCAACGGGCACGTTACAAGGCCGGAGCCTATGAAAGAGAGCACGCGGGCTTGCAAACAAAAGATCACTCCCACCATTAGGTAGGCATCGCTGGCTTCCTAGCCGCCACGTAGACTTGATGGACTCGTTCTCGCGCATGCTTCATGATCTAAGAGTCCTTCTGCTTCACCAACGGACCCCACTGCTGCAAGAGAATAGAGCATTTGCATATGATATTAGCCGGGTGCGACGGGAACGATCCTTCAATGGTGAATTTGTTGCGGGTGAGCTCTAAGGACCATAACATCGCCCCTATACTAGCCCACATCACTCGGTGTGTTGACCTTGAACCAAATCCAGGAGTCCCACAAGTTCGGAAGAGGAGCGTGGGTCCCAGGGGTCACCCGCAGCCTCGCGCACATCGCTCCAAGCAAACCTAGCGAGAGGGCAAAGGAAGAAGACGTGATTTGCATTCTCGGGGTTCCCACATAAAGCGCATGGACCCATAGCCGGGCCATTCCGTTTTGCTATGTTGATGGACGTGGGGAGACGGTCCCGGAACAATTGCCAAAGAAAAACTTTGATCTTTAGCGGAATGCGAGCTTGCCATAGTCCTTTCACATCCCTCTGTGCCATCCCTTGGCACAATTTGTGATATAGGGATTTGACAGAAAACTTCCCGGAGGCGTTAAGATGCCACGACACCCTGTCGGGCTCATTGGACAAGGCAACGGGGTTCACCAGTTCCAACAAGGCACCCAGCCTTGCTGATTCCTGATCGTTAAGGTTACCGCGGAAGGCAATGGCTAGGGGGGAAGAGGCTAAGGCCTCTGCCAACCTTTGATTAGGATGCACCATAAGTGCATACAAATCAGGGAAATCTTCCCACAAGGGCCGAGTCCCCACCCAAAAATCAAGCCAAAAACGGGTGGAACGGCCATTTCCGACACTGAATTTGGCCCCCTGGTCAAAGGCATGTCTGATAGCCTACAGGTCCTGCCAACAAGGGGAGCCCCTCGCGTCCCCTTCAAAGAATTTCCCGTTTGGGAAATGCTTAGTCCTTAGGATATCAGCCCATAAGCCAGTCGCCCCTTGTGAGAGCTTCCAGATCCACTTGCACATGAGCGCAATGTTTTGTAGTCTGGTATTAGTGATTCCTAGTTCTCCCAAGGACTTGGGCCCACACACCGCAACCGATTTGACCATATGGTATTTTTCTTTGAGACCCGTTCCCTCCCAAAAGAAACGGGCTCGCGGCGTGTCCATTTTAGCGTGGATCCCCTCCGCCAACACAAAAAGGCCCATGGAGAACATGGGGAGTGAGGAAAGGCTAGAGTTGGTGAGGACAAGTCTTGCCACGGAGGACATGAACTTGCCACACCAAGGGCTCACTTTCCTTCCCACTTTCCCACTTAGAGGTGCCCAATCGTCAATTGTCACCCTGCGAGGCGCTAGGGGTAGGCCTAGGTACATAAACGGGAACTTTCCCACTTTACAGTTGAGGAGGTCCGCTATGCGTCGCCCCTCCTCACTATCTATTCCCATAGATAGCATTTCACACTTGCGAATATTGATTTTTATACCGGACATTAGTTCAAAGCTCAACAGAAGTGCTTTTACCGTTGCTATACTATGAGTATCCAGTTAGAACACTAGCAGGGTGTCGTCTGCATACTGCAAGTGCGAAATCCCCCCCGGGATAAGATGGCCTACCACTCCCTTGATGTGGCCAGCCGTGGTCGCTCTCCGTAACATAGCCGCGAGAGCATCAACCACAAAGTTGAACAAAAGCGGAGACATCGCAGTCCCTGTTTATTTCGGAAGAAGTTCCCTACTTCCCCGTTAACTGAAATAGCAGTTTGGCCACCCGAGACCAGCTGCATTACTCGGTGGACCCACATGACCGAGAAAACCCGACATAGCAGGACCTAACGCAAAAAGTTCCAGTTCACGCGATCATATGCTTTTTCGAAGTCTAATTTAAGAAGAATAGCCGGTTCCTTGGTGCGTTTGAGTTCGTGGAGGATCTCTTGCAGCGCGAGAGAACCCTCAAGGATGTTTCGACCGCGGATGAAAGAAGTTTGGGTGCGGCTAATGATGTGGTGCGCTATCGGGACAAGATGAGAGGTGGCGCTTTGAAGCAGATCTTTAACAGAATGTTAATTAATGCGATAGGCCTAAATTGACAGATGTTATCAGCGCCTGCCACCTTAGGGATGAGCGAAAGGACCCCAAAGTTGAGCAGGGCGATATCTACCATCCCTCGCATGAAACCATTGCACACCCCGAACATAGGCTCCTGCAGGATCGACCAGAAGTGTTTGAACATGGCCACGGGCCACCCGTCCGGGCCTGGCGCGGTATCGGTTTTCATGCTCCTCAGGGCAACATCAATCTCCTCGAGCAAGAAGGCGAGCCCCAGCTCCTCGTTTTCCCGATCGGTGACGAGCTGGGAGGGGTCCCAGAGGTCAGCGCGCACCCCTGCTCGCTGCTCCTCACTCATCCCCATCAGCTGGATATAGAAGTCGTAAACGTGATGCACTATGTCCGCCAGAGCCAGTAGTAACCCCTATTCGGGCTACAGCTGAAGAATCGCATATCTATGCCGTCTCCCATTAGCATAGGCATGAAAGTATTTCATGTTGGCGTCGGCTTTGAGCACCCACTTAAGGCCACCCCGACACCGCAAGTATTCCTCTCTCGCGCGAATCAAGGACTGAACCTGATCCTCCAGTGTGCAACGATGGGCCCATTCTTGTTCAGAAAAAGGCCGATCATCAGCCTGTTTGTCAAGGCTTGCGATCTCGACAAGGATACTCTCTCCCTGAGCATCTTTTCCTGACGACCCAAGTTGCCCCCCAGCCCTTGAGACTAGCCCGAAGGCGCCCCCCTACCGCGATCCAGAAATCGATCAGACCCCGTTGGGTACCCACCTGGCTAACGCAATGGTTCCACTTCGCCCTGAAGATGGAGTCGAAGTCTGGATTTTCAAACCAAGACGTCTCGAAGAAAAATCGAGGGCTTCGACGAATCATGTCCTCCCCTGAATTAAGGATAAGCGGGACGTGGTCCGACCCTATCCTAGTCTCAGCGACAAGCGTGCATAGTGGGTACACCAAATCCCATCAAGAGAGATGAACACCCTATCTAGCACGGATCGCACTGGAGCCAACTGTTTGTTCGTCCACGTGTAGCGAGCCCCGAACCTAGCCACCTCCCGAAGAGCCATGGTGGCAATGACATTATTAAACATGGTCACCCTTGGCCAGTTAATATTGCAGTTGTTTTTATCCGCTCCCGAGGAGATCAGATTAAATCCCCCCAACCACTATAGGAATAAGCGAAGAGCTCACTGAGAGCACCTTGGTTTGCAATTCCCCCCAAAAATCGGCCGATCTCGAGTGATCTGCCGGTCCATAGACCTGAATCACCACCAGCTCCCTTTGAGACTGACGGTTGCAAATGTGCCCTGCTAGAAAAAAGTTGGCTGCATCCCATGCTAGCACCTCATAAACTGCTTGGTCAAAGCCCAGCAGCATGCCCCCTGAGTGCCCAGACGCAGCTAGGTGGTTCCAAGTGAACCTCTCCAGGGGGTCGATGGCGAGCAGCTCATGATGTCGAAAGTCTAACTTAATGGTCTCCTGCGAGCATACAATATCTATACCCTCCTTACGGATATAATCCTTTAGCTGGGATCGGCGACCCACGTGGCCGAACCCACGGGTGTTCCAAAAGATTGTGCGCATCTAAATAATACGATTATGAAGACGGATGCCCCTCGAAGACACTGCCTTGGCCACACGCCTCACCTTGGCCCTCCAAGGCGAGGGAGGGGGGCAACCCCTGTTGCCAGCACCACCTCATCGGGCCGGACCGCGAGTGCTTGAGAGGCCCCTGCCTCCTGCACCAGCTGGTCCGCGAGCGCCTCCTGCGTATGCTACTTCCCATGCAGCAGAGGTAACAACTCACCCATACCCCCAAGGCATGGTGCATCCACCCCACTGTCCTCCAACACCTCACTAAGATGATCATCAGAGAACGTGTTCAGAACAGTAAAGCGAGGGGGAGGATTACCTGAGAGCTCGAGGTTCTTCTAGGCCTGGATGAGTTGAGCCCGCTGCAGTGCCGGCAGGTTCGCCTTGGCGCCCCTCGAGCGTGAGCTGGAGCGCACCGGAGCCGCGGCCACCGCCTTGGACTACTTGGCCTGCGATATCGGCGCCGCCTTGGTGGCCTCCTGGAGTAGGACATATCCGATGGGCTGCATGAGGGGGGAGGTGAGCGCCATCACCGTCTGACGGGGAGTTGGCGGCGCCCCCAGCTGCTCCATGGGCCTGATGCCTTCCGTGATGACCTTGTGCCCCACCAGCTTCTTGGCTGGCCGCACCGAGCCGCTCTTGCTGCCCCCTTGCCCACCCGAGGTCGGCAACCTGGCCGAGGAGGGAAGGAGGGTGCTTGCAGATAGCACCAGCGGCATGCACTCCCCCGCTGGCACGCCTATGTCACATGAAGCCATCATCCCCTTTTCGAGCAGGGCCACCGAGGGGGAGGTCACCATCCCCATGTTGGAGTCGTACTGATTCGCTACCTCCACCTCCATCACCGCCACCGATGCTGAAACTATAGCTTGACGAGTATGAGCC
Source organism: Triticum dicoccoides (assembly GCF_002162155.2). Taxonomy (NCBI): domain Eukaryota; kingdom Viridiplantae; phylum Streptophyta; class Magnoliopsida; order Poales; family Poaceae; genus Triticum; species Triticum dicoccoides. Next base: position 376,058,943 of record NC_041387.1, read on the forward strand.
GCCGGAGAGCCCTCGCCCCAGATGTCAAGCTTCTCCCACACCGCAATGTCGATGGAGTCGTCGTCCATGCTCGCGTCATGGTCCTTGTCGTTCTCCTTATCATGAGGCTTGTCCTTGTCGCCATTGTCCGGGCCCTTGTCATTGCTTGGAGGGGAGGAGGGGGCAGCACCGGAGCCCCTCGATGGGGTGGATCAAGCTCCGGCTCAAGCTTGATGAAGAAATCCTCCCCGTTGAACCAAATCTACACTGAGCCCCGCATCTTCTCTGGCTTGCGGCAGGCGAAACGCATCCGGACCAGGCCAGATTGGATCAGGGACAACTCGTCCACCACCAGTGGTTTGCCCAGCATCGTCATCCCCGCCATCAGCCTGTCCACCCTGCAGTGCTTGGGAGGAACACCCCATAGCTTAACCCACACCTCAGGCATGGTTTCCCCTTTGGGTGCATCGGCCACTACATCACGGATTAGCGCTGTGATATTGTTGATGGAGAGAAACAGCTTGTCGCTGCGAGTAGCCATGCGCAACATAACGGGATCTGGGAAGACCACCGAGTAGCTATCGGCGTCGATGTTAGCCACCTGCCAATCCCAAGCGCCCTCAAGCAGATGTGGCAACTCCACCTCCAGGAGCTCCTTCGAGAGCAAGCACGGGGCCGCTAAGAGGATGGCAACGTTGATCCCGAACCCGCAATGCTGGTCTGCATCTTCATCTTCAGGGAACTGCAAGCAGAAGAAACCCCCTCCAGGAATGGCATGCCCCATGGTCTAAAGCAGGAGGGGCTTGCCGCGCAAGGGGCAGTTGGCTGAGATGTGGACCTCCTGGGAGCAGAGGATGCAAAGGGGCTTGAACCTGCAGGTGGTATGAAAATGCCCTACGCGACCGCACTTGAAGCACTCCCTGTCGCCCGCCTCCTCCACCGGAATAGGCTCGGCCGCCGTGCCCTTGGAGGACCCCGCAGGCAGCAAAGACGGTGGCTTGGAGCCCGACGTCCCCACTGGCTTATACTTCTTCTTCTTCTTCACGGCATAGGGGTCTCCGATCCGGTCGTCGTAGAACTAAGGCATGTCCTCTTTGCGCTTGAGCTCGAGACCCTTATTCTTGTATCCTTCCTTCTTCCGCTTCTTACACTCCTGCTTTTTAAGCCACCACGGCGGCGGCGCCCCCCAGCCTCCGGCCTCGCTGTCGCGCTCCGTGCCATGCACCTTGGCCTACGCCTGAAGCTCACGCTCACGGCTCACTCCGCCGCATGGTCGAGGGACGGCAGGGGACGCTTGTCCACCCTCCTGGTCGGCCTTGGAACCCATCACTACCACCTCGGCGAAGGAATGCACGAGGGGCGGTGGGGGTGAGTGCGGAGAAGAGAGCGAGCGGAGCGGCCGAGGCGACGCACCTCCGAAATGGTGGCTGGAAACCCTAACGACGGATCTAGGGTTCCTTTGCGCAGGTAGAGCCACTTATGTACCCGCTCCATTGGACCTGGGCTAGGTGGGTCGGGCTTCTTGCGAAGCGACACGGGTCGCCCCAAGCGCGGCCGCTCCGGGCTGGTCACCTCCACTTGGGCCTGCCCCGAGCCAGAAATGGGCCGCGCACCCTGAGTGGCCCGAAGGCCCACCAGACCAGCCTGCTCTGGAGCCCCAACCCTAGAGCAAGACGACCCCGACGCCGCTGGCGCCACCAGCATTGTCGCCGCCAGCGCAGAAGCCTCCTCAGGGCACTGCGGGGCAGCCCGAAGTAAGAGGCCCTCCTCCGTGTCCGGGATCACTAGAACGGCTAGCCCGAGCCGAGGGGCTGCCGCCTGGGCGACGCGACGTAGGGCCCCGACCTGAGATCCATGCCGGCGAGGGCCACGACCTCCAGGTGCAAATGCCCGACGCCGGCCATCCTGGAGCGAGCCACCGAGCTCCTCTGCCCTGGCCACGAAATCACCCACCGAGCACGGGGCCCGACCGCGTGCCGCCCCCGCGCCTTCATCCTCTTCTTTGGCTTCGTCTTCAGAATCCGCCCCCACCAGAGCCCAAAAACGGCTGCCGGACCAGCCGCCAGCGCACGCCGGGGTGCTCCGCAGCCCCTCAAAGGGCGCAGGGCACGCCGGTGCCGCGCCCGCCTGGACCAGCATCCACACCGCCGCACCCCGCCGGGCTGGATCCTCCGCGCCCGCAATTCCCGCACCATCGCCTCCCTGATCGCCGCTCCATACAGGAGACATTGGAGCCATCCTCTCGCTCAAGGAAGCATTCGTGCAATGCCATGTTGCCATGTGGATGCCACTTGTTGCAACCTGCAAAGATGGAAGCGACATTTACAAGGGGTATCTCTTAATTAGTGATTTCGATGAAATCCTGAAAGACGTGTCTCATCTCATGTATACCTAGACCTAACATCCATCTTCTGCACGCTGATCAGTTGATCGGTTACATCGCCTCAGCCGCCGCTTGCCACTACACCAGCTGCAAGCATACCAGGATATTGTCGCCGCGCTAATCCCGGGCCGCTATGCGCCTATGCCTATATGGATACAAAGAGTCACAGGGAGGAAACGTGGCCTCATCTAATTGCCCCCCCTGAATTTCACTGATGGGCCCGCCCTCCTAATTAAATCGCTGCCAATCGCACCCCCTCAGCCCTGTAAACCCCCTGTAATCTCCCCGTACGTCTAGCATTGCTCGATAGTGCCGTCCACCGCTGACCGTGGTGCCTTCGTGCTGGCAAGTGCTATTGTCTTGTTAATCTTGCCGATCCACCATGCATTTGAGTCCACCGGTCATCGCGTTTATTCATCAAACACTCTCAATCTCTACTTCTAATGAAGCAGTGGTAGGATTGCGTCCAGGTTTTTTTCGTCTGACTTTTTTCATCCGGTTTAGTTTCGCCTCACCTTCCATAATCATATCTTCACATTGATTTTTTTCCTTCCAATAAAAACTTAACATTTACAAACTTTCCTAATGAGATACGCCACAAACGGGCAGGTACTGATATGACGTTACAAACAATAAAACCTATTTTCATGAAAATCAATTCAAAATCCTAAGGCTTCGTTTGGCATAAAGGGATTTGGGAGGATTTGGGTGGCGGGGATTCGGGAGGATTTGGCGAATCCCTCCGTTCCACCCAATCCCCTTCATTCCCCAATTCCCCTCCAGCCCCAATCCTCTTTGTACAAAAAAACTCATTTGGTTGACAGGGTTTGCAATATAGAGATGACATGGTGCAAAACAGTTAAAAATCCAATCTTTACAAGTTATCAAATGCCACAGTAAGAAAAACTTGCTACAGAACATTTTGTTGGTAGGCATCTGGCTATCAAATTGAAATTAGAGCAGAATGCGAGTATTACATAATTATCACGAATCAAACATAGGATAACTATCATTGATAACACACTACTGACAAAAATAAAATGTCCTCTAAACCACCAGAACACAGCAAAACAGGCCCTCCCTTCATTGCTTAGCAACCACGACGCACCTAAAACAGATGAAACAAAAAACCATGAAATCGTGAATAAACCATATATATTAAGAAAAGCAGACGTGTAAAAATCGTGAATTAAACCTTGTCAACCACGACACATCCATGTAAATTGTGTAAAACAGGAGCATGATACAACATTGCAATTTTTCCATGCTATTAAGTATATGGCGAATAGACCATCGAGCAACAGCTACTGTTCGACGAGGGACCAAAGAACATCATCAAGTCATAATAAAAAATATTAGTTGAGTCCAAGAATAGCATCAGGTCAAGAACTTCAAATACCTATAGTAAACATTTGACTGAAAAACTGTATGAAAGAAAACTATATGGAAAATTCAGGAAGCTAGCTAGTTCAGTACCGTACTAAACTAGCATGTATTAAGTATACTACATGTTCCTGTGACCCTGTGCCCAAAAGTCCATCCATGCAGCTCATAACATCTTTTAATTTAAACCATTCATGCACCTCACATCATTTGAACAAGAAAACAAGACCTGATCCAATCAGGATGGATGGGTTAATCATACATAATCTGCTAGCTCAACGCCAACAGCTAGCAAATAGATACAACAATGCCAACAACTAGCAAATTGACACAACAACGCCGCCACCAGTCAATTGCCACATTCAAATGGACCAACCGAGCCAATTGCCAATTGCTGCAGCTGTGAAGAAATTGGATGCAGCCAGCCAATTTCCACATGATATTAAGTAGTTGGAAGATTACATCTCTCTAATTTTCCAAAAGAAAAGCATATGGTGACAAATACTCCTAGATAATATCAATTACAATCACATAACAGTTGAGCCATGCATCAAATCAGTAACTAGGTTCAGAACCATGGTTTCCCAAGAGATGCACCAGATCGTTACTATATTTCAGATCAGCTAGATAGGAATGAAAATGAAAATGTTTCAAACTGGTCTCAACTGATGATAGAGGGTGGGTGATAAAGGAACTTGAAGCATCTTTTTTTGAGGACCATCTTTAAAATTCTGTTCCAAGGGTAAATAAATAAGGGTATAGTGGCCATCTTATTGAAGCCGATATACACATACCCTTTGAATGCAGAAATAATAGTTATCATTTCAGAAACAACATGAGCAAGTAATAGCTACAGTACAACATGAAGGTGGAGGTAACTGCATATCCAGGTCATGGCTTGATATCATTTAGAAAACAACATGAGCAAGTGGCTGGACCTTGCAGTTACCTACTACATAACTCTTTGGTTTTGCCTCTGTGTCACAGGCTTTCAGAGAATACTACCGCTCGAGCAACGACCCTAGTACTATCATGGAGTGTGTATGGGTGAAAGATAAATTTGTTTTGCATGAAAAGACCAATCTAGTTGTCAGAAACCCCAAGATGAGTGTCCATACAATTCACTGCATGTTGATAAAAAACAACTAAATAGCCACCTAAATTACAACAGATATTTGAAGGCTACAGAAGCTAAGTACCCTGTTCTGCAATTAGAAGAGACAGACAGCGAACTGGCCATGTGTGGCCAAGACGACAGCGAACTGCAAGCTAAAATCCTCGGCAAAGCCAGGTAGGAGAGGAGAAGGATGGCCATGGAGACGGCGAACTGCTGCAGAACGGAACCATGGCCACTGGGTGTCAGACGAGGAGCAAGAAGAGCCGACCCTAGGGTTTGCAGGGGAGGGGATGGAGAAGTGGAGGAGAGGGGAGGAATCACCTCGGGGAGAACCGACGGAGGAGGACGTCGACGCTCTGGCGGTGGCGGGGCGGTGAAGATCCGGCGGTGGGGCACCTTCTCTCGTTGGCGGCGTCGTGTTCCCTGTGTTCCCTGCGTGTGCCCTCGAGGGTTGGGAGACACGTGGATAGAAGGGGATCGAAGGGGGATGGAAGGGATTGGGTTGTGCAAAACCCGTGAAACAAATGGGCCGTCGGGGGTTAGGGTGGTTTCTGGGCCCCGCGGGGTAAATCCTCTGAAACCCCCCTCAATCCCCTTCCATCAAACGAGGCCTCAAGGAACATGTAGATCATGTTAGGGACGGTTTACAAACTCTTCAAAAAGAACATCTCTATGCCAATATGAAAAAATGCACATTTGGCGTTTACAAGATTGTTTTCTTGGGCTTCGTTGTGTCATCAAAGGGTGTTCATGTTGATGAGTCCAAAATAGAAGCAATTAAAACTTGGCCCCAACCCACTAATTTGCAACAAGTGCGTAGTTTCCTTGGTGTAGCGGGTTTTTATCGTCGCTTTGTGAAAGACTTTAACACTATTGCTGCATCGTTGCATTCTTTGAGCAAGAAAAATGCACCTTTTGTTTGGGGTCCATCTCAATCTACCGCATTTAATGAGCTAAAATCTTTGCTTACACATGCCCAAATTTTTGCATTACCCGATTTCACCAAAACTTTTGAGGTTCATTGTGATGCTAGCGGTCATGGAATCGGTGGAGTTTTGATGCAAGAAAAGATACCCATTGAATATTTTAGTGAAAAACTCTCCAATGCTCAACTTAACTATCCTATATATGATAAATAATTGTATGCTTTAGTGCGAGTATTGCATGTTTGGGAGCATTATCTTCGCCCACATGAAGTTTTCATACACACCAATCATGAGACTCTAAGTACCTTAAAGGTCAAACTAACATAAATAAACGGCATGCTAAATGGAGTGAATCTATTGAGTCTTTCCCTTATGTGATGAAGTACATTAAAGGCAAAGAAAACATTGTAGCAGATGCTCTTTCCCGCATATGCATTCTTGTTACTACACTTGAGTTAAATGTGATAGGCTTTGAGCATATTAAAGATCTTTATGTGAATGATCCTTCTCTTGCACTTCTGTATGCCAAATGTCTTACTAACACTTGTTGGGAGAAATTTTATCTCAAAGATGGCTATCTTATGCGTGCTAACAAACTTTGCATACCCGAGTCTTCTTTTTGTTTGTTGCTTTTGCAAGAGGCTCACGAAGGTGGACTCATGGGACATTTCGGCCGCGACGAGACCTTGGCCAAACTCTCATTCAAGTACTTTTGGCCAAAGATGTTTCGCGACGTGGCACGCTTCACCAACGAATGCTCTACTTGTCGCAAAGCTAAGTCCAAAGCCCAATCTCATGGTTTACATATGCCACTTCCAATTCCATATCAACCATGGGAGAATATTAGTATGGATTTCATGCTTGGTTTGCCTAGAACTCGAAATGGAAAGGATTTTGTCTTTGTTGTTGAGGATCGATTCTAAAAAATGGAACATTTCATACCATGCAACAAGATAGACGATGTTTCACATATTGCTAATCTTTTTTGTAGGGAAATCTTGAGGTTGCATGGAGTGCCAAGGATCATAGTGTCGGACCAGGATGTCAAGTTCTTAAGCTACTTTTGGAAGACCATTTGCACCAAGCTCGGCATCAAGCTTCTATTCTCACGGCATATCACCCACAAACTTAAGGCCAAACCGAAGTCACCAACCGGACGCTCTCCACTCTTCTAGGTGCGTTGATCAAGAAGAAACATCAAGGAGTGGGAGGAGTGCTTACCCATCACTGAGTACCCCTACAATTGAGCTTGACACACTACTACCGGCAAGTCCCCCTTCGAGGTTGTCTACGGCTTCAACCCATTGTCCCCATTGGACGTCCTACCTCTTCCGCTCCAAGAACGCACAAACATGGACGCAAGTGCAAGGGAAAGTTTTCTCAAGAAGATGCATGAAGATACAAGGACAACGATCGAGCATCAATTCCATCGCATTTCCACCAAGCTCAACATCAACAAGACACCAATTGTGTTCCAACTAGGAGATCTCGTCTGGCTTCATCTTCGAAAAGACCGCTTCCCCAACGAGCGCCAGTCCAAGTTGCTACCACGAGCCGACGGACCCTTCAAGGTGCTCGCATGCTACAACCACAATGCTTACAAGATTGACATCCCACGTGACAAGTACAATATAAGAGACATCTTCAACGTCAAAGACTTGGTCAAGTACCATGGTGACGAAGATCACGATCCGTGGACGAATCTCTCCCAAGGGGGGAGATGATGTGGAGCATCCTTCCATCATCCCCATGGATTCTACACCAACACATCAAGCCCCACAAGGACCCATGACAAGAGCTAGAGCACGTGCTATGGAAACCGAGGTGAACTCCTTCCTACTTGATATGCCTATGGACACCAATGGAACTTAGTTGCTACCTCACCAGAACATCATATGCCTCATTAGGTACAAATAATAACACCACCAAGAAGCTCAGGAGCATCACCAAGGAGAAGGAGGACCACCCTAAGGCCACACGGTGCAAGACGGAGCACTACAGCAGCTGGACAGGAAGTCCCAGGTGACCCCGTGCACACGGGCCCCCGAGACCTCGTGCCCATGAACCATCCAGGGAGTTGGCGCTAGAGCACCCCGTGCGCACGGGCATGTACCGTGCCCATGGAGCCCCCATGCGCATGGGCCCAACTTAACCCGTGCGCACGGGCCCTACAGGATGGCCGGCTGATGCATGTTGTTGGGCCTCCACTCAGCATCCACTTCATCCCCTACCTACCCAAGCCTATATAATTCGTACCTAGGGTCATGTTTAGGGTTAGCAAAGACATAGATGAGAATTTGAGAGCTTTGCTCCTTCTATCACCTCCATTGGGGATCAGGGCCTCTTTGGAGGAGATCCACTTCTGGATATCAAGACCTCCACTTGGAGAAGATTACCACCAACAAGACCTCATCTCCTAGGAGTGGGAAGAACTTATCCATTGTATCTTTCCTTTGATTGTGTTTGTGAACTTGTGGATCTTGTGATGCTATTCTAGTGGATGTGTAGTTGGGTATTGTTGGAGTGATTTCCTCTTTGTGTTTTCTTGGTGTTCATCCTCCCCCTCCCTCAAAGTGTGAAAAGATCCATCTCAGGGTTTCACCCTACAACAGCAGAGATAGCAACAGGAGTAGTGGAGGAGAGGTCCTGGGAGGAGAGGACTGAGAGGAGGAAGAGCGAGCGCCCGGAGAGGGAAGCTCGCCGAAGATGTCCTCGAAGGTCATGGTGAAGGATGCCAATATAGAGGATGGATATGCACTGCATACTGTCTGTATTGATTGTCTAGGAGGTATAGATTACATATAGAGAGGACTGCCAAGATAGTAGGTGCATAGGCCATGTAAAAGTAGTGGGAGTTGGGATCCTACAAACTAGGAGGAGGTTACAACTCAACCCGGCAATCCGACCCATGGGCGGCCGCGCCCATGGGCACCCGACCCGAATGGGTAGGGTATGGGTCGTCATCTTCACCTGCGGGTAAGCCCGATGGGTAACCCGATTAGTCGTGGGTAGGGTATGGGCATAAGGTCCTACCCATGGGCCGCCCGATGGGTTACCCGATTAATATTAATAGTTATATAAATGTTTTATATCATGTACATGTGTGCCATAAGATACACATACATCATGTAGTAGTTACAGAGCCTCAAGCCCACGCACAAAGAGTCGACTCATGCAAACCCTCTCGTTCCTCAAAATGAAGGCCCAAAATATTTAGCTAGCGGCCCATGCAACACACGCATCAGCACCGCTGGTTCATTGCCCCTACCAAACCTTTAGTCCCACCTCGGCTGGCCACGGGAAAGAAGCCATCGATGAGTCTATAAAACAAGCTGTTGGCTGCTTCTTTGCATGTCGCTTCATGACGCTGACACCTGTGTGCGTGGGCCACAGAATAATTTTTTCCCCAATATTTAATGTATATATCTATTGCCCAATGGGTGTCCGAATGGGTCGGGTGACCCGATGGGTCGGGCATGGGTCTGAGTTTAGACCCATGGGTAGGGTTGCGGGTGGGCTCTTTGCCCGATAGTTGACTCGGGCATGGGTCTGGTTGGGGTTGGCCCGGTGAAACCCGACCCGACTGCTAGGTTGAGTTACAACACATAAAGATTACACACATGTAATGTACAAAATATATGACACCCTAACACAAAAAATATGTGCTTGGATGGTTAGGAGGAGAGTGGTACCCCCATCCCATCAGAGTTCAAATCCTAGACTTGACATTGGTGTTCACATTTTCCTGGATTTATTTCAGCTCTTCAGGTGATGTGTGTTCAATGGGAGGAGATGTTCCTGTCGACTACAAAGGCATCTTAGTCTCTCACCGTTACTCATAGCGGTAGGGTGTGCTTGTGTGCGTTCATAGGGGTGAGTGTATTTGCATATGAATGAGCATCTGCATCTATATTGTGTTAAAAAAACACATGTGACCATGGATACTTGAGTAGAGCGATACGAGATGCTTGATACGTCTCCAACGTATCTATAATTTTTGATTGTTCCATGCTATTATATTACCCGTTTTGATGTTTATGGGCTTTACTTTACACTTATATATCATTTTTGGGACTAACCTACTAACCAGAGGACCAACCCAAATTGCTGTTTTTTTTTGCCTATTTCAGTGTTTCGAAGAAAAGGAATATCAAACGGAGTCGAAACAGAACGAAACCTTCGGGAGCGATCTTTTGGAACAAATGCAATCCAGGAGACTTGGAGTAGACGTCAAGAAGCAGCTGAGGCGGCCATGAGCGTGCCAGGCGCGCCCACCACCCTCGTGGGCCCCTCATGCCTCCCCTGACCGACCTCCTTCGCCTATATATACGAGCACCACGAAAACCTATGTCCACCACCGCAACCTTCTGTACCCATGAGATCCCATCTTGGAGCCTTTTCCGGCGCTCCGCCGGAGGGGAAATTGATCACGGAGGGCTTCTACATCATTGCCAGGGCCTCTCCGATGAGTTGTGAGTAGTTTACCACAGACCTTCGGGTCCATAGTTATTAGCTAGATGGCTTCTTCTCTCTCTTTGAATCTCAATACAAAGTTCTCCTCGATCTTCTTGGAGGTCTATTCGATGTAACTCTTTTTGTTGTGTGTTTGTCGAGATCCGATGAATTGTGGGTTTATGATCAAGTTTATCTATGAGAAATATTTGAATCTCCTCTGAATTCTTTTATGTATAATTTGTTATATTTGCAAGTCTCTTCGAATTATCAGTTTGGTTTGGCCTACTAGATTGATCTTTCTTGCAATGGGAGAAGTGCTTAGCTTTGGGTTCAATCTTGTGTGTCCTTTCCCGGTGACAGCAGGGGCAACAAGGCACGTATTGTATTGTTGCCATCGAGGATAACAAGATGGGGCTTATATCATATTGCTTGAGTTTCCCTCTACATCATGTCATCTTGCCTAATGCGTTACTCTATTCTTATGAACTTAATACTCTAGATGCATGCTGGATAGCGGTCGATGTGTGGAGTAATAGTAGTAGATGCAGAATCGTTTCGGTCTACTTATCGCGGACATGATGCCTATATACATGATCATGCCTAGATAACCTCATAACTATGCACTTTTCTATCAGTTGCTCGACAGTAATTTGTTCACCCACCGTAATACTTATGCTATCTTGAGACAAGCCACTAGTGAAACCTATGGCCCCCGGGTCTTTCTCTTATCATATGAGTTTCCGGTCTACTTTATTTTGCAATCTTTACTTTCCAACCTATATCATAAAAATACCAAAAATATTTATCTTATCTTATTATCTCTATCAGATCTTACTTTCGCAAGTGGCCGTGAAGGGATTTACAACCCCTTTATCGCGTTGGTTGTGAGGTTCTTGTTTGTTTGTGTAGGTACGAGGGACTTGTGAGGAGCCTCCTACTGGATTGATACCTTGGTTCTAAAAACTGAGGGAAATACTTACGCTACTTTGCTGCATCACCCTTTCCTCTTCAAGGGAAAACCAACGCAGTGCTCAAGAGGTAGCAAGAAAGATTTCTGGCGCCGTTACCGGGGAGGTCTTCGCTCAAGTCAAGACATACCAAGTACCCATCACAAACTCATCTCCCTCGCATTACATTATTTGATATTTGCCTCTCGTTTTCCTCTCCCCCACTTCACCCTTGCCATTTTATTCGCCCTCTCTTTTTCGTTCGCTTCTTTTTCGCTTGCCTCTTGTGTGCTTTTGTGTTGGACCGCTTGTCACGATGCTCAAGATAATACTAAATTGTGTGACTTTTCCAATACCAACAATAATGATTTCCTTAGCACTCCGACTTCTCCTCTTAATGATGCTAAATCTTGTGAAATCAATGTTGCTTTGTTGAATCTTGTTATGAAAGATCAATTCTCCGGCCTTCCTAGTGAAGATGCCGCTATTCATCTAAACAACTTTGTTGATTTGTGTGATATGCAAAAGAAGAAAGACACTGATAATGATATTGTTAAATTGAAGTTATTTCCTTTTTCACTTAGAGATCGTGCTAAAACTTGGTTTTAGTCCTTGCCTAAAAATAGTATTGATTCATGGAATAAGTGCAAAGATGCTTTTATCTCTAAGTATTTTTCTCCCGCTAAGATCATCTCTCTTAGAAACGATATTATGAATTTTAAGCAACTAGATCATGAGCATGTTGCACAATCTTGGGAGAGGATGAAATTCGTGATTCGCAATTGCCCTACTCATGGATTAAATTTATGGATGATCATACAAAAAATTTATGCCGGATTGAATTTTGCTTCTAGAAATCTTTTAGATTTGGCCACGGGAGGCACTTTTATGGAAATCACTTTAGGAGATGCTACTAAACTCCTAGATAATATTATGGTTAATTATTCTCAATGGCACACCAAAAGATCTACTAGTAAAAAAGTTCATGCGATAGGAGAAATTAATGTTTTGAGTGGAAAGATGGATGAACTTATGAAATTGTTTGCTAGTAAGAGTGCTCCTATTGATCCTAATGATATTCCTTTGTCTACTTTGATTGAGAATAATAATGAATCTATGGATGTGAATTTTGTTGGTAGGAATAATTTTGGTAGCAATGCTTATAGAGGAAACTTTAATCCTAGGCCGTTTCCTAGTAATTCCTCTAATAATTATGGTAATTCCTACAAAAACTCTTATGGAAATTTTAATAATATGCCCTCTGATTTTGAGAATAGTGTTAAAGAATTTATGATCACTCAAAAGAATTTCAATGCTTTGCTTGAAGAAAAAATGCTTAAAGTTGATGAATTGGCTAGGAACGTTGATAGAATTCCTCTTGATGTTGATTCTTTGAAACTTAGATCTATTCCACCTAAGCATGATATCAATGAGTCTCTCAAAGCCATGAGAACTTCCATTAATGAGTGCAAAGAAAAAACTGCTAGGATGCGTGCTAAGAAAGATTGCTTTGTAAGAGCGTGTTCTTCTAGTTTTCATGATAATAATGATGAAGATCTAAAAGTTATTGATGTGTCCCCTATTAAATCTTTGTTTTGCAATATGAATCTTGATAATGATGGGACTGGAGATGAGTCAACTTTAGTTAAAAGGCGTCCCAATGATTCAGAGTTTCTAGATTTTGATGCTAAATTTGGTAAAAGTGGGATAGGAGAGGTCAAAACTTTACATAGAAATGAACCCACTATTTTGGATTTCAAAGAATTTAATTATGGTAATTGTTCTTTAATAGATTGTATTTCCTTGTTGCAATCTGTGTTGAATTCTCCTCAAGCTTATAGTCAAAATAAAGCTTTTACCAAACATATCGTTGATGCTTTGATGCAATCTTATGAAGAAAAACTTGAATTGGAAGTCTCTATCCCTAGAAAACTTTATGATGAGTGGGAACCCACTATAAAAATTAAAATTAAAGATCAGAATGCTATGCTTTGTGTGATTTGGGTGCTGGTGTTTCCACGATTCCAAAAACTTTATGTGATGTGCTAGGTTTCCGTGAATTTGATGATTGCTCTTTAAACTTGCACCTTACAGATTCCACTATTAAGAAACCTATGGGAAGGATTAATGATGTTCTTATTGTTGCAAATAGGAATTATGTGCCCGTAGATTTTTATCGTTCTTGATATAGATTGCAATTTTTCATGTCATATTATTCTTGGTAGACCTTTCATTAGAACGATTGGTGCAATTATTGATATGAAGGAAGGGAATATTAGATTCCAATTTCCAATAAGGAAAGGCATGGAACACTTTCCTAGAAAGAAAATCAAATTACCTTATGAGTCTATTATGAGAGCCACTTATGAATTGAATACCAAAGATGGCAATACTTAGATCTATTCTCATTTTTATGCTTAGCTAGGGGCGTTAAACGATAGCGCTTGTTGGGAGGCAACCAAATTTTATTTTTGTTCCTTGCTTTTTGCTTCTGTTTAGTTATAAATAAATCATCTAGCTTCTATTTAGATGTGGTTTTATGTTTTAATTAATGTTTGTGCCAAGTAGGACCTATAGGACAACCTACGGTGATAGTTAATTTGATTCTGCTGAAAAACAGAAACTTTTGTGCGCACGAGAATAATTTTAATAAATCACAGAAACGTGATTTTTAGTTGATTCGTTTTGCAGTACATCAATAGACAAATTGAATAGGACTTCCTATTTTAGTAGGAGTTTTAGAGTTCCATAAGTATTCGAAAGTTACAGATTGCTACAGACTGTTCTGTTTTTGATAGATTCTGTTTTTCGTGTGTTGTTTGCTTATTTTGATGAATCTATGGCTAGTATCAGGGGGTATGAACCAGAGAGAAGTTGGAATACAGTAGGTTTAACACCAATATAAATAAATAATGAGTTCATTACAGTACCCTAAGTGGTGGTTTTTCTTTCTTGCACTAACAGAGCTTATGAGATTTCTTGTAGAGTTTTGTGTTGTGAAGTTTTGTAGTATTGGGTACAGATTTGATGGACTATGGAATAAGGAGTGGCAAGAGACAAAGCTTGGGGATGCCCATGGCACCCCAATATAATTCAAGGACAACCAAACGCCTAAGCTTGGGGAAGCCCCGGAAGGCATCCCTCTTTCGTCTTCGTCTATCGGTAACTTACTTGGAGCTATATTTTTATTCGCCACATGATATGTGTTTTGCTTGGAGCGTCGTGTATGATATGAGTCTTTGATTTTTAGTTTACCACAATCATCCTTGCTGTACACACCTTTTGGTAGAGTTACAATGTGATTCGGAATTTATTAGAATACTCTATGTGCTTCACTTCTATCTTTTGAGCTAGATAATTTTGCTCAAGTGCTTCACTTATATCTTTTTAGAGCATGGCGGTGGTTTTATTTTGTAGAAATTATTGATCTCTCATTCTTCACTTATATTATTTTGAGAGCCTTTTAGAATAGCATGGTATTTTCTATGGTTATAAAATTGGTCCTAGAATGATGGGCATCCAAGTTGGGTATAATAAAAACTATCATAGGAAGTGAATTGGATGCTATGATCAATTTGATGCTTGATAATTGTTTTGAGATATAGAGGTGGTGATATTAGAGTCATGCTAGTTGGGTAATTACGAAATTGAGAAATACTTGTGTTGAAGTTGGCAAGTCCCGTAGCATGCATGTATGGTAAAAGTTGTGTAACAAATTTGTAGCATGGGGTGCTCTTTTGATTGCCTTCCTTATGAGTGGAGATCAGGATTGCGCGATGGTTAACTCCTACCAACCCTTCCCCTAGGAGCATGCGTAGTAGTACTTTGCTGCGAGGGCGAATAAACTTTTGCAATAAGTATATGAGTTCTTTATGACTAATGTGAGTCCATGGATTATACGCACTCTTACCCTTCCATCATTGCTAGCCTCTTCAGTACCGTGCATTGCCCTTTCTCACGTTGAGAGTTGGTGCAAACTTCGCCGGTGCATCCAAACCCCGTGATACGATATGCTCTATCACACATAAACCTCCTTATATCTTCCTCAAAATAGCCACCATACCTACCTATTATGGCATTTCCATAGCCATTCTGAGATATATTGCCATGAAACTTTCCACCGTTCCATTCATCATGACACGTTTCATCATTGTCATATTGCTTTTGCATGATCATGTAGTTGAAATCGTATTTGTGGCAAAGCCACCTTCATAATTTTTCATACATGTCACTCTTGATCCATTGCATATCCCGGTACACCGTCGGAGGCATTCATATAGAGTCATATTTTGTTCTAGTATCGAGTTGTAATCCATGAGTTGTAAATAAATAGAAGTGTGATGATCATCATTATTAGAGCATTGTCCCTTAAAAAAGAGAAAGGCCAAATAAAAAAGAAAGAAGGGCCAAATAAAAAAAGGGAAAGGCCCAAAAAAATAAAAATAAAAATAAAAAAGGGGGACAATGTTACTATCTTTTTCCACACTTGTGCTTCAAAGTAGCACCATGTTCTTCATATAGAGAGTCCCTTATGTTGTCACTTTCATATACCAGTGGGAATTTTTCATTATAGAACTTGGCTTGTATATTCCAACGATGGGCTTCCTCAAAATGCCCTAGGTCTTCGTGAGCAAGAAAGTTGGATGCACACCCACTTAGTTTCTTTTGTTAAGCTTTCATACATTTATAGCTCTAGTGCATCCGTTGCATGGCAATCCCTACTCCTCATGTTGACATCAATTGATGGGCATCTCCATAGCCGTTGATTAGCCTCGTCAACGTGAGAGTTTCTCCTTTTTTGTCTTCTCCACACAACCTCCATCATCATATTCTATTCCACCCATAGTGCTATATCCATGGCTCACGCTCATGTATTGCGTGAGAGTGAAAAAAGTTGAAGCACGTTAAAAAGTATGAACCAATTGCTTGGCTGAAACCGGGGTTGTGCATGATGGGAGTATTTTGTGTGACAAAAATGAAGAATAGCCTAACTATATGATTTTGTAGGGATAAACTTTCTTTAGACATGTTATTTTGAAAAGACATGATTGCCTTATTAGTATGCTTGAAGTATTATTATTTTTATGTCAATATGAATTTTATCTTGAATCATTTCGATCTGAACATTCATGCCACATTAAAGAAAACTACATTAAGAAATATGCTAGGTAGCATTCCACATCAAAAATTCTATTTTTATCATTTACCTACTCGAGGACGAGCAGGAATTAAGCTTGGGGATGCTTGATACGTCTCCAACGTATCTATAATTTTTTATTGTTCCATGTTATTATATTACTAGTTTTGGATGTTTATGGGCTTTACTTTACACTTTTATATCATTTTTGGGACTAACCTACTAACCGGAGGCCCAGCCCAAATTGCTGTTTTTTTGTCTATTTCAGTGTTTCGAAGAAAAGGAATATCAAACAGAGTCCAAACAGAATGAAATCTTCGGGAGCGATCTTTTTGGAACAAACTCAATCCACGAGACTTGGAGTGGATGTCAAGAAGTAGCTGATGCGTCCATGAGGGTGCCAGCCATGGCAAGAGCAGCAGCACTAGCAGAACATCGGCGAGCAGTGGAAGTAAGCAGCTCCAGCAGCTTGGAGCAGCAGGAGTAGTGCGAGAGCAGCCACACAACAAGGAGCAGCAAGCAGCAACGGCAGTGGTAAGGGTCAGCAGCAACAGAGCAGCGGGAGCAAGCAGTAGCCAAGCAGAACGGTAGCAAGCACACAGGCGCGACCAAGGCAACGGCGCACATAGGAGCGCCCGGCAGAGGGCAAGCGCGACCGTGGGTGGCAACACACAAGTTCGTGTGTGCGCGGGCGCAGCCGACTGCAGTGACAGCGCAGCGGCAAGGCAACGTATGGGGCCGTGGGGTGGCCAGGGGTGCAAGGCGGTAGCGGGCAACGTCAGGCGGCAGGCGTGCAGCAGCAGGAGCAAAAGCAGCTAGTATGCACGTATGTGTACGCGTACGCAGGAGATCGGTGACGGCGGCTACGACAACGAACCCGACGAGGAAGGGGGAAATCGGTCGAGGGCCTCACTAATGACCCACAAGTGTAGGGGATCTATCATAGTCCTTTCGATAAGTAAGAGTGTCGAACCCAACGAGGAGCAGAAGGAAATGATACATGGTTTTCAGTAAGGTTTTCTCTGCAAGCACTGAAATTGTAGGTAACAGATAGCTTTGTGATAAGATAAATTGTAACGAGTAACAAGCAAATAAAGTAAAAAAGTGCAGCAAGGTGGCCCAATCCTTTTTGTAGCAAAGGAGAAGCCTGGACAATTTCTTATAATGAGAAAAGAGCTCCCGAGGACACATGGGAATTATCATCAAGTTAGTTTTCATCACGCTCATATGTTTCACGTTCGGTACTTTGATAATTTGATATGTGGGTGGACCGGTGCTTGGGTACTGCCCTTACATGGACAAGCATCCCACTTATGATTAACCCCTATTGCAAGCATCCGCATCTACAAAAGAAGTATTAAGGTAAACTGTCACATCCCTAGCTTCTGGCATTGTACTAGGCTAACTTCATGTGTGCATCATGTTTAAACTTTGAAAGAAACTTGAAATGGGGATTGTCCAAACCCTAGCAGTAAAGGAATTCACTAGGTTCACCTAAAATATTTTCAGTAAGTCCAAATGGCTTTCAAAAATGTTCATCATTTCTGGATAATGCTAGAAACCATAACCAGTGGTGTTGCACATTTTTCCATGACATATTTGGTCACTGAATTAAATCATACAGTATTTTCAATTGGGCATTTAAATGATATATATTATTTTAAGTGCTCAATTAATTCTGAACTTAAGTGTGGGCTGTTAGGAATAATTCCAACAGAGCCCACAATTATTTGCAGGATTTTTGGAAACGTTTTACTATTTTTAATAAAGCCCAATATTTACAGAAAAATAGAAAACAGAAAATAAATGAGAAATAAGATAGAAGAGAGACAGAGAGAAAGGCCACGGGCCACTTACCTGGCGGCCCACTGGCCGGCCCAGCCCACCTTGCGACTTTCCAGTCATCTTCAACCTCTGCCAGTAGGCAGGGGGAGAGACTTCGCACGCGGCCGAGCGCGCCACCTCCTGCTTCGCGCTGGCTAGCCTCCCACGAATCCACCTGCAAGCCCAGGAGATGAGGACGACCCCCTCTCACTTTCCCCTCCTTCCTCTGCCTCGCCCCTTCCTCTGGCCTCTCTTCCTCGCGCCGCCGAGCACACCCGAGACCACCGCTCGCCGTAGCCATGGCCACCGGCCACCCTACTCCCTGCCGATGAGACCTCGAGCTCCGCTTTGTCGTCTTCTTCATCCACGCCGAGCCAAGCAACCGGGGAAGCACCACAACACCGTCCCCACGTCTTCTTCAACCTCGGTTCCCGGAGATCCTCGACGTCGATTCGCTGCCCACCGGCCGCCCCCGCGCCTGCCGACCCCTCCATTAGCCTCTCTGTGAGTTTCCGCGTCGAACCCGTCTCCTCCCTCTCTCGTTTATGCTCGCTAGCTCCAATCTCTGCCATGCCGTGAGCTCACCGCCGGCGTCCTCTTCGCCACCGTCGTTTTAGTTCATGGTAGTCGCACCTGAGCGCACGGTTGTGCTCCTGGTTACTCCAGGAACCCGTAGACAACCCCAGTTGGGCTCCCCGTGCTCCGTAGCCCTGCGCCCGTGCACCACCGAACTCCGGCCGCCGCCTAGCTTGCCGCTGCCACCGCCACAGTGCACCCCAGCTGCTGCCGCTCGTTGCTTTGGATGCGGGAGAGCCTGAGCTTCGCGTTCATGCTCTCCGCCGTTTATTTGGTCGCTGGAGGAGCGTTTCCGGCGCCCACCGCCATCTCTGGTCGCCGGCGACGAGCCGCGGGTCAACTCCGGCGAGTTTGACCCGGTTGACCGGGTTTGACCTCCCCGAGTCACTTACATGTGGGCCCAAAGCCTGGGCCAATTAGTTTAACCAGTTAATTAGCACTAACAGCCCTGTTAACTAGTTAAGACACTGACGTGTGGACCCCAATGGTCAGGTTTGACCTGGACCGGGTCAGTTGACCTGCTGACGTCATCATGATGTCATGCTGATGCAATAACTTATTTTCTAGAGTTATTCTTATATAGGAAATTCCAGAAAATGTTGCAAACTTCTAAAAATCATATAAAATCAACCGTAACTCAGAATGAAATAAATTATATATGAAAAATGATCAGAAAAATCCAATCTATCCATCTGTACCATTTTCATGCATGTTAGAACAACTTATAGCTGCTGTTTAGCACAAATCATACAAATGGCATTTAAATGTCCACATATGGAGTTTGAATTTGAATCTTGGATTCAAACCAACTTCATTTAACCTGCTGCTAGTTGCATTAGCTCAAATCACATCATATTGCCATGTCATGATCATGCATCATATTGTGCATTGCATTGATGGTGTTCTTCCTTGTTTGCCGGTGTTTGTCCCCTCTCGATAGACGTGTTCCGACGATGAGCTCGATGACACCGATGAAGAACTATATTATCTTCAGAAGTGCCAGGCAAGCAAAACCCCCTTGTTCATTTCGATAAAATCCCACTCTCTCGCTCCTGCTCTCTTTTACTGCATTAGGACAACAACGATTCAACTGTTACTTGCTGCGGTAGTTGAACCCCCTTATCCTCTGCATGACCTGTCATTGCCACAGTAAATAGATGAAACCCACTAGCATGAGTAGGAGTTGTTTGAGCCCTGATGTGCCTACTCATTCATGCTTGTTTGTCATGCCTGCTACTGCTTAGAGTTGAGTCAGGTCTGATTCATCGGGAATGAACCGGAGGTGTGTGAACATGTCCTACTGTTGAGAGCTAAGTGTGTGAACACGATTTGGTAAAGGTAGCGGTGAGAGGCCATGTAGGAGTACATGGTGGGTTGTCTCATTGTAGCCGTCCTCAGGAACTGAGTTCTGTGTTTGTGATCCATGAACAGCTACTACCACACATTGGGATCCTTAATTGACTCTCTCGACTTATTAATCAACTTGATCTCTGTCCAGGAGTTGCAACTAGTTTCTGGTGTTTGTAGGTAGTGTTAGTAGTCTACCAAGTGGCACCCGGTACAGGTGGGCTTGGGACAGACTAGGCACCATGGCATGGTGTACCAAGCGTAGATCCACCAGTCGAGGTGGGCTTGGGAACCCTGCACACATCGTTTGGGGCCGTGAGCGACACCCCGGCCGGATCTCCTTGCGGATGGAACCCGAATAGGCGATAAACCTGGACGAGAGACTTGTGTGGTTAGTCAGGTCGTGGCCGACACCCTCGCTGGGCTTCCGCTTGAAGGTTGCTGAGTACATGTCGTGTAAACGGCGGTAAGTGGTGAGAGTGTGTGTGAAGAAGTACACCCCTGTAGGGTTAACATCATCTATTCGAATAGCCGTGTCCGCAGAAAAGGACTTCTGGGTTGCCTGTACAGTTCATAGACAAGTGAAAGTGGATACTCTAAAATACGCAAGATAAGCGTGAGTGCTATGGATAGCGTTCTCGTAGGGAGACGGGAGCGGATCCATAGTGGTGTATTGATATGGTGAATATGTGGACTCGTGTGCGCCACCTTAAAAGAGTTACTTGCAGTCGTAGTTCAGGATAGCCACCGAGTCAAAGCTGGCTTGCTGCAGTTAAACCCCACCACCCCTTTGTTGATAATGATGCATATGTAGATAGTTCTGATGTAAGTCTTGCTGGGTACATTTGTACTCACGTTGCTTAATTTATGTTTTTGCAGAGAGACTTCAGTCTCGCTAGTAGTTCCACGTGGACTTCGACGTTTAGCTTGTTACCTCAGCTACGATCTTGTGCCCTCGGCAGGATCTGGTAGATAGTCAGGCTTTTTAGCCTTTTTCATTTGTAGATGTCTGTACTCAGACATGTTAAGCTTCCGCTTGTGCTTGACTTGTGTGCTCTGAATGCTGGGTCATGAGACCCATGTTTGTAATATCTCGCTCCTCGGAGCCTATTGAATAAATACTTGAGTTGTAGAGTCATGTTGTGATGCCATGTTGTATTTGCACATATCGAGCATATTGTGTGTATGTTATTGAAATGCTTGGTATGTGTGGGATCTGACTATCTAGTTGTTTATCCTTAGTAGCCTCTCTTACCGGGAAATGTCTCCTAGTGTTTCCACTGAGCCATGGTAGCTTGCTACTGCTCCGGAACACTTAGGCTGGCCGGCATGTGTCCTTGTTCGTTCCTGTGTTTGTCCCCTCGGGGAAATATCACACGATGAATTCCGGAGTCCTGTTAGCCCGCTACAGCCCGGTTTACTGGAGTCCTGCTAGCCCAGTTGCTACAGCCCGGATTCACTCGCTGATGACCGACACGTTCATTGTTGGGTCATGTATGCCTGTCCCTGTAAGTTAGTGCCACTTTGGGTTCACGACTAGCCATGTAAGCCCGGGTTCTTTGTCATATGGATGCTAGCGGCACTATCATATACGTGAGCCAAAAGGCGCAAACGGTCCCGGGCCAGGTAAGGTGGCACCCGTGGGAATACCGTGCGTGAGGCCTCAAAGTGATATGATGTGTTACATGCTAGATCGGTGTGACTCAGGATCGGGGTCCTGACAGCTTTGGTATCAGAGCTTGACTGCCTGTAGGATTACCAAGCCAAACTGGTCAAAGTTGAGTCTAGAAATTCTTTAGTTATATAAGGGAATTGATTGTGGGATGGAACGTAAGGCTCTTTTTACTCCTTTACCTTATGCCCTTCTGATCTGAGTCATTCTATCTTTCCTACGGGGTTAAGGAACTAGGCTATCTCTTCTTTCTATCAGGATCACGTGTTACTAATCCGTAGACTTATAGGTTTGTTCGATTTAAGCCTCAGTTCAGTTTCTACTATCTCTATGTTTTCATTATTGATCTCGAAACCTTGTTATTGTGATGTTAAGTGGTTATGCCACCAATTTGCAGGATATCTCAAATCTTTTGGAGCATTTGCAGCCGTTATGCTGTCCGAGTCATCCCAGGTTTCTAAACAGTCTGATGCACTTGCAAATCCTTTCCCTCTGGTTTTGATGTTCCTTTGGGCCAGGTTAATCACACTAATTGCTGAGTTGAGGTATTCTATTACCTCGACATATATGTTGGAGTTATTATTATGACCCTAGGTGTCTTAGGGGATCATCTAGTAATCTAGCCATGATTGTGTCCCAGTGTGATGATTCTGGCCTTTATTCTCGAAAGCATCCCGTGATGCCACTTAGTAGTAGGTATTCTACTCCTGGGTTTCTGAACCCGAGATTTCCCTACTTACTTCATGTTGTTAGCGTTTGCTAGTTCCTTTAGGTTATTAGTAACCTTTGCGATAGTCCTCGAAGTTTGTGGTATTTCCTTCTTCCAAATACTATGAACCACTTTATGGCTGAAGTTTGTTGGATCAAAAGATCACAACAGGAATATCCTCGATGAGTTCTCCATTCTATATTGTGACTCTGCCAGTTCTACCTTTCTGCATGGGTTATCCGGAAGAAACATGTTGAACTTGTTTGACATGCTAATCTATGCATCCACAACTCAGAAAATCATATGTTCTTTTGAGTTGTCCCTCTTTAGTTGTTTTCTGGCCCTTGTCTATCAATTGATAGTCAGGAGTGATTATGCATTCGTGTTATCGATGCTTATTATTCTTGTGGTCCGTCAAGCCATTCTATTCAGGATGACTAGGAGAAACAAACTCCAGTACCTCATCCATATCCAGGATTAGGTCAAAGCCGTTGTGTTCCACGGATCAAAATGCTAATCTAGCTCTTGTTCCGCTCTACCATGGAGTATTACCATCTTTATATCAAGAATGTCATGGGAATTGTGCACCATCTCTTGTGAATTCTTGACGTAGTGATACTTCTCGCCATCCTTATTCATTCCTCGGTTCCGTGTTGTCGCAACCGGAGTGCTGACAAGTGAATCGTGATGTGTGAAACCTATATTCCTAGCAACCATGTTGCATAGTGATTAATGGACGATAATCTCATTCTTAGTGTGTTGGTTATGGAATCATCATTCTAAGATTGATTGTGCTACCTAGTCCTTACTTCCGGTGCACTTTTCGATCAATGGGTTAGGATTGTGCCAATCCCTTGCTTATTCGATCATATCGTCTTGCCCTGAAAAGCAAGATTGTTCTCGAGTTTAGTAGCATATCGGTGGTTCGTGATTTTCCGAATATCTTCTCGGTAGTATCACCAGGTTGTCACCTGACCGCTATGTTGAGTTCGTGATCAAGTTGGTTTATTCCTGTAAACCACCCTTTCTCCAAGAATCCATGTTGGATACCCCTGAGCTAGTTGGTTAAGCTAAACAACAACTTGGAGAGTTGGAAGATAATAGCTTGTCCGACTTAGTTCATTCCAAAGGGATATCTTTGTGTGTGCATGTGTTGAAGAAAGATGATATCTTCATTGATTGATCTTCGCGATCAATTGCTGGACCTATCGTCCTTACCAAAACTTTGGTTTGAGTGTGGGCTATCCTCAAATCAAATCAGAACCAACGATGTTCGTAATGTTGTCTTACTCGTGGTTGATTCCTCGAGCATACACCATTATGTCTTTTGGGTCTGACCAATACTATCACCTTGTTCACATAATTATGGAATTCCATTTATATGGAAATCTCAATAACTTGTTGTTGAGCCCGTCGACAACATCCTTATTCCCTCCATGTTTTTGTTGAACACTAAGCTAGTGTTGGAAACTTTTGAAAGCATTTCTTCATGCTAGTTCATGAAGCATATGTTCGGATGAAAGAAGTGACTTCCTCTAGATCATGTGCATTTGATGCAAGTTGCCGCCGTGAATTAGACTAAGCATGTTTTTACCTCCTCTGGAACCATCCCAAGTCAGTTATGCACGTGCGAAGTATTCTATGGTCTGTTAGACTGATCATCTTCATTCTATATGAATTCCGTAGCACACCAAGCCACTGACTGATTTGTTCAAGGAAAAGGAGTTGTTGTGCTATCCTAGGTCATGCACAAGATTCTGATGTCCTCAATGATGGTTCCCCACCTGAACCCGGTAGTGTTTTATTGTAAGACTGCAATGTGATCATGTTGTCTGGAACAACGTGTTCACATGTTTGTAGCAGAACCAGCTCATGTTTTGGAGCTTACTACCGTAGTCCATTACCCGAGAATCTTGCAACGTCATCTCGTCGATTTGTGTTGCAAATTTTCATTTTTCTTCCTAGACTTGATGAGTCTGGAATATTCTGACACCAACCGGATCTGAATCTCAGGCAGATATGATGGTTGGAACGTTTCCCAGGAACTATAATGTTGGTCTCTTTGTAAACTGGTAAGGTGGATGTCATGGCCAACACACCCAGCCGGAAGACCTATTATTGTAGTATCTTGATTGAGGAAGTTGGCCACCTCCCCATAAGGATTTCGTAGGATCTACTCCCTAGTTGTTCCTTATGGATTTTTGTGTTCCCGAAGTCTGACCTTTTACTTGATGTTCTAAATATCAAACCATAATTATCTATGGATTACGCTAGCACATCAAGGAGAACATTAGAAGCGGAGTGCTAAATGTCTCGGTCGATCATCCAGATTTTGTCCCCTTGGCCCCGCCAAGGTGAAATCTGAGAAGGTGTTATCTTCCTTTGCATCTGCATCTTATACCGGCATTCATCATGGTAGTACGTTGTGTTGCCAGGATCCTTGACACGGATATTGGTAATACCTTGATGAATATGGAAGTGCTCAAGTTCTTGAGAGCACGCATAAGCGCTAGGTGTTATCATCGGCACTAACTGGGATTGCTCTCAGTTTCTCGGTTATGCTATAACTTTTCAAACAAGTGGACTCACTATCTACTATTGAGCTTCTCCCCAGTTACTAAAATCATCCCTTGTGTTGTTTTCAACAAGGTAATCCACATCATCCATACTAGTCCGAGTATGCCATTCTACCGAACTCCTCGAAACGATCGCTCGAGATTTTCCCTAGGCTGGTATAGAGAGTCTCAATGATCTCTATATCAAAGGTAATTCTTTTGCCACTTAAGGTAATAATCTATGAATCACCCTCCTCCAGGATGTCCCGATGTGGCATCATGGCAACTCAACTCCTCGCTACGTTGACAACCGTTCACCACCCTTTTAAGCGTGGAATTGTTGTCTACCTAGTGAACCCTCGTCATTTGTTCCACTCCATCCCTCTAGATGTGTGTTTTGTGTCTCAGCTCGAGTGGTGTTGCTATGTCTCATTCCGTGAGTTGATCCTAAGTTGTTCGATCTTCGAGAAGATCGATCCTTCTAGAGTCTCCTTCTCCTCTCGTTGTCATGTTGGCTGGAGTTCTCAGAGCAAGACGATAAGACAAAGATGGTGATTGAATCAACGTTCATTTGAAGTGCAACCTGGATCGTGAAGATTGCGTTAGTTGCGTTTTCCCCTTCATCTTACCCTACACCTGAATCTCGGGACGAGATTCTTGTTTAGTAGGGGTGAGTTGTCACATCCCTAGCTTCTGGCATTGTACTAGGCTAACTTCATGTGTGCATCATGTTTAAACTTTGAAAGAAACTTGAAATGGGGATTGTCCAAACCCTAGCAGTAAAGGAATTCACTAGGTTCACCTAAAATATTTTCAGTAAGTCCAAATGGCTTTCAAAAATGTTCATCATTTCTGGATAATGCTAGAAACCATAACCAGTGGTGTTGCACATTTTTCCATGACATATTTGGTCACTGAATTAAATCATACAGTATTTGCAATTGGGCATTTAAATGATATATATTATTTTAAGTGCTCAATTAATTCTGAACTTAAGTGTGGGCTGTTAGGAATAATTCCAACAGAGCCCACAATTATTTGCAGGATTTTTGGAAACGTTTTACTATTTTTAATAAAGCCCAATATTTACAGAAAAATAGAAAACAAAAACTAAATTCGAAATAAGAGAGAAGAGAGACAGAGAGAAAGGCCACGGGCCACTTACGTGGCGGCCCACTGGCTGGCCCAGCCCACCTTGCGACTTGCCAGTCATCTTCAACCTCTGCCAGTAGGCAGGGGGAGAGACTTCGCACGCGGCCGAGCGCGCCACCTCCTGCTTCACGCTGGCTAGCCTCCCCCGAGTCCACCTGCACGCCCGGGAGATGAGGACGACCCCCTCTCACTTTCCCCTCCTTCCTCTGCCTCGCCCCCTTCCTCTGGCCTCTCTTCCTTGCGCCGCCGAGCACACCCGAGACCACCGCTCGCCGTAGCCATGGCCACCGGCCACCCCACTCCCTGCCGATGAGACCTCGAGCTCCGCTTCGTCGTCTTCTTCATCCACGCCGAGCCAAGCAACCGGGGAAGCACCACAACGCCGTCCCCACGTCTTCTTCAACCTCGGTTCCCGGAGATCCTCGGCGTCGATTCGCTGCCCACCGGCCGCCCCCGCGCCTGCCGACCCCTCCATTAGCCTCTCTGTGAGTTTCCGCGTCGAACCCGTCTCCTCCCTCTCTCGTTTATGCTCGCTAGCTCCGATCTCCGCCATGCCGTGAGCTCACCGCCGGCGTCCTCTTCGCCACCGTCGTTTTAGTTCGCGGTAGTCGCACCCGAGCGCATGGTTGTGCTCCTGGTTACTCCAGGAACCCGTAGACAACCCCAGTTGGGCTCCCCGTGCTCCGTAGCCCTGCGCCCGTGCACCACCGAACTCCGGTCGCCGCCTAGCTTGCCGCTGCCACCGCCACAGTGCACCCCAGCTGCTGCCGCTCGTTGCTTTGGATGCGGGAGAGCCTGAGCTTTGCGTTCATGCCCTCTGCCGTTTATTTGGTCGCCGGAGGAGCGTTTTCGACGCCCACCACCGTCTCTGGCGTCGTCGGAAACGAGCCGCGGGTCAACTTCGGCGAGTTTGACCCGGTTGACCGGGTTTGACCTCCCCGAGTCACTTACATGTGGGCCCAACGCCTGGGCTAATTAGTTTAACCAGTTAATTTGCACTAACAGCCCTGATAACTAGTTAAGACACTGACGTGTGGACCCCAATGGTCAGGTTTGACCTGGACCGGGTCAGTTGACCTGATGACATCATCATGATGTCATGCTGACGCAGTAACTTATTTTCTGGAGTTATTCTTATATAGGAAATTCCAGAAAATGTTGCAAACTTCTAAAAATCATATAAAATCAACCGTAACTCAGAATGAAATAAATTATATATGAAAAATGATCAGAAAAATCCAATCTATCCATCTGTACCGGTTTCATGCATGTTAGAACAACTTATAGATGCTGTTTAGCACAAATCATATAAATGGCATTTAAATGTCCACATATGGAGTTTGAATTTGAATCTTGGATTCAAACCAACTTCATTTAACCTGCTGCTAGTTGCATTAGCTCAAATCACATCATATTGCCATGTCATGATCATGCATCATATTGTGGATTGCATTGATGGTGTTCTTCCTTGTTTATCGGTGTTTGTCCCCTCTCGATAGACGTGTTCCGACGATGAGCTCGATGACACCGATGAAGAACTATATTATCTTCAGAAGTGCCAGGCAAGCAAAACCCCCTTGTTCATTCTGATAAAATCCCACTCTTTTGCTCCCGCTCTCTTTTACTGCATTAAGACAACAACGATTCAACTGTTACTTGCTGCGGTAGTTGAACCCCCTTATCCTCTGCATGACCTGTCATTGCCACAGTAAATAGATGAAACCCACTAGCATGAGTAGGAGTTGTTTGAGCCCTGATGTGCCTACTCATTCATGCTTGTTTGTCATGCCTGCTACTGCTTAGAGTTGAGTCAGGTCTGATTCATCGGGAATGAATCGGAGGTGTGTGAACATATCCTACTGTTGAGAGCTAAGTGTGTGAACACGATTTGGTAAAGGTAGCGGTGAGAGGCCATGTAGGAGTACATGGTGGGTTGTCTCATTGCAGCCGTCCTCAGGAACTGAGTTCTGTGTTTGTGATCCATGTACAGCTACTACCACACATTGGGATCCTTAATTGACTCTCTCGACTTATTAATCAACTTGATCTCTGTCCAGGAGTTGCAACTAGTTTCTGGTGTTTGTAGGTAGTGTTAGTAGTCTACCAAGTGGCACCCGGTACAGGTGGGCTTGGGACAGACTAGGCACCGTGGCACGGTGTACCAAGCGTAGATCCACCCGTCGAGGTGGGCTTGGGAACCCTGCACACATCATTCGGGGCCGTGAGCGACACCCTGGCCGGATCTCCTTGCGGATGGTACCCGAATAGGCGATAAACCTGGACGAGAGACTTGTGTGGTTAGTCAGGTCGTGGCTGACACCCTCGCTGGGCTTCCGCTTGAAGGTTGCCGAGTACATGTCGTGTAAACGGCGGTAAGTGGTGAGAGCGTGTGTGAAGAAGTACACCCCTGCAGGGTTAACATCATCTATTCGAATAGCCGTGTCCGTGGAAAAGGACTTCTGGGTTGCCTGTACAGTTCATAGACAAGTGAAAGTGGATACTCTAAAATACGCAAGATAAGCGTGAGTGCTATGGATGGCGTTCTCGTAGGGAGACGGGAGCGGATCCATAGTGGTGTATTGATATGGTGAATATGTGTGTGCGCCACCTTAAAAGAGTTACTTGCAGTCGTAGTTCAGGATAGCCACCGAGTCAAAGCTGGCTTGCTGCAGTTAAACCCCACCACCCCTTTGTTGATAATGATGGATATGTAGATAGTTCTGATGTAAGTCTTGCTGCGTACATTTGTACTCACGTTGCTTAATTTATGTTTTTGCAGAGAGACTTCAGTCTCGCTAGTAGTTCCACGTGGACTTCGATGTTTAGCTTGTTACCTCAGCTACGATCTTGTGCCCTCGGCAGGATCTGGTAGATAGTCAGGCTTTTTAGCCTTTTTCATTTGTAGATGTCTGTACTCAGACATGATAAGCTTCCGCTTGTGCTTGACTTGTGTGCTCTGAATGCTAGGTCATGAGACCCATGTTTGTAATATCTCGCTCCTCGGAGCCTATTGAATAAATACTTGAGTTGTAG
The DNA here is from genome assembly GCF_002162155.2 of Triticum dicoccoides. Classification (NCBI taxonomy): domain Eukaryota; kingdom Viridiplantae; phylum Streptophyta; class Magnoliopsida; order Poales; family Poaceae; genus Triticum; species Triticum dicoccoides. Next base: position 376,088,138 of record NC_041387.1, read on the forward strand.
AGTCATGTTGTGATGCCATGTTGTATTTGCACATATCGAGCATATTGTGTGTATGTTATTGAAATGCTTGGTATGTGTGGGATCTGACTATCTAGTTGTTTATCCTTAGTAGCCTCTCTTACCGGGAAATGTCTCCTAGTGTTTCCACTGAGCCATGGTAGCTTGCTACTGCTCCGGAACACTTAGGCTGGCCGACATGTGTCCTTCTTCGTTCCTGTGTCTATCCCCTCGGGGAAATATCACACGATGAATTCCGGAGTCCTGTTAGCCCGCTACAGCCTGATTTACCGGAGTCCTGCTAGCCCAGTTGCTACAGCCCGGATTCACTCGCTGATGACCGACACGATTGTTGTTGGGTCATGTATGCCTGTCCCTGTAAGTTAGTGCCACTTTGGGTTCACGACTAGCCATGTCAGCCCGGGTTCTTTGTCATATGGATGCTAGCGGCACTATCATATACGTGAGCCAAAAGGCGCAAACGGTCCCGGGCCAGGTAAGGTGGCACCCGTGGGAATACCGTGCGTGAGGCCGCAAAGTGATATGATGTGTTACATGCTAGATCGCTGTGACTCAGGATCGGGGTCCTGACATAAACCTAACCACAACATTAAACATATGGATCCAAATCAGCCCCTTATGAAGCAACGAATAAACTAGGGTTTAAGCTTTTGTCACTCTAGCAACCCATCATCTACTTATTACTTCCCAATGCCTTCCTCTTGGCCCAAATAACGGTGAAGTGTCATGTAGTCGACGTTCACATAACACCACTAGAGGAAAAGACAACATACATCTCATCAAAATATCGAACGGATACCCAATTCACATGACTACTAATAGCAAGACTTCACCCATGTCCTCAGGACCAAACGTAACTACTCACAAAGCATATTCATGCTCATAATCAGAGGAGTAATAATATGCATTAAGGATCTGAACATATGATCTTCCACCAAGTAAACCAATTAGCATCAACTACAAGGAGTAATCAACACTACTAGCAACCCACAGGTACCAATTTGTGGTTTTGATACAAGATTGGATACAAGAGATGAACTAGGGTTTTGAGAGGAGATGGTGCTGGTGAAGATGTTGATGGAGATTGACCCCCTCGCGATGAGAGGATCGTTGGTGATGACGATGGTGATGATTTCACCCTCCCGGAGGGAAGTGTCCTCGGCAGAACAGCTCCGTTGGAGCCCTAGATTGGTTCCGCCAAGGTTCCGCCTCGTGGCGGCGGAGTTTTGCCCCATAAGCTTGCCCACGATTTTTTCCAGGGTAAAAGCCTTCATATAGTAGAAGATGCACACCGGAGGGCCACCAGGGGGCCCAGGAGACAGGGGCGCGCCTAGTAGGGGTGGGCGCGCCCCCACCCTCCTGGCCAGGGTGTGGGCCCCCTGAGGTGTTTCTTCCGCTCAATAATTCTTATTAATTCCAAAAATAAGTTTCCTGGAGTTTCAGGAATTTTGGAGCAGTGCAGAATATGTTTCCAATGTTTGCTCCTTTTCCAGCAAGAATTCCAGCTGCCGGCATTCCCCCTCTTCATGGTAAACCTTGTAAAATAAGAGAGAATAACCATAAGTATTGAGATATAATGTGTAATAACAGCCCATATGCAATAAATATTGATATAAAAGCATGATGCAAAATGGACGTATCAACTCCCCCAAGCTTAGACCTCGCTTGTCCTCAAACGGAAGCCGATATCAAAAAATATGTCCACATACTTAGAGATAGATGTCTCGATAAAAATAAAATATGGACATGAGGGCATCATGATCATTCTTATAACAGCAACATAAATATATTCTTTCATATGACTTCTTATGCACTACTAGGAAAAGGGCTATAGATGGGATGGACACTAATGGCGCACCAGAGAAGTAGTGCGCCACTACTATATACTAATGGCGCACTATTTGGTGATGCGCCATTAGTGTGGAAGACACTAATGGTGCACCAGACACAAGGTGCGCCACTAGTAATAATTTTTATTTTTGTTTTTCCATACATACTAATGGCGCATCCGAGCGAAGAGCGCCATTACTAGTTCTAACTAGTAATGGCGCACCAGCCGCAGAGTGCGCCAATACTGTATTCTTTTTTTATTCTTTTTTTTTGAAAAAGTACTAATGGCGCACCGTGTCATAGTGCGCCGTTAGTATATATAATTTTTTTTACTTTTTTGCAAAACTACTAATGGCGCACCACCTGCAGGTGCGCCATTAGTAACCAGGGTTACTAATGGCGCATTTGCAGGTGGTGCGCCATTAGTAACCTGGGACCCCAACAAGATATTTTGGACAGCCACACCTACCCACTCACTTTCCCCACTTCCTTCCCTCCACCTCCTTCTCCAAGCTTGTCGGCTGCCTCCTCCTCCTCACCTCATTTGCACCATAGATTCATCAAAATTAAGTGGTGAAATTACCTTTTTTTGATAGGTAAGTAAGGGGAAAGCTATCTTCATGTTGTAGATCTACTTTTTTTCTCCCTAGCTCGCTCCAACAACGTGCACATGCACTTTTTGTGGCCTAGCTAGATCTATGTATGTTTGTGGTGTTGCATATGTTTGTGGTGTTGCATATATGTTTGTGTTTGCAGGTACCGGTATTTGAAATGCGATAGTTGCCAATATTTTGCCGGAATGTTGATTCATTTCCATTTCGGCGAGAATTTTGGCACTATGCATTCTTTTTGGTCCTATTTTTAGGGAAGGTCATGCCAAATTTTTTCTTGGTTCTAAAATATTGTTTGCTCTACCCCGCAGGCGACCATGGTCCGCACAATGACCAAAGGCATCGTGAATAGGTTTTTGAGCTCCGCCAAGGCCGAGATGCTTCAAAAGAACAAGGCGGAGATAAGATGTCCGTGTCGAAGATGCAAGCTGAAGAGCCTTATTGCGGGCCCGGATTCCGGGCAGGTGCGGGACCACCTGCTCTTGCGTGGTTTCATGGATGGCTATCGGTGGCAAGGTGATGAAGATGACTATGAAGTCGTCCATGGGGGTCGGGCAAGAAATGAGGAAGGGCAACAAGACAACCACTGCGGCGAGGGCGGGCGAGAAGACGAAGAATCTCCAGGACATGATCACGACGATGATGCTGTACACAGTCATCATGTAGGAGATGTCGTACATGATGATGAGTAAGATCAAGACGAAGGGCATGATCATGAAGATGAAGATGCCAGAGTAGAAGACGATGGAGGCTGGGTGTAGGACCCTCATATTCAAGAGCTGCTTCTCAAGCAGACGGATAACGCAAGAGCTGCCGCCTGAGAGAAAGCCAAGCTGGATCAACTGGAGATAGACGCGGTTACTCCATTATATGAAGGATGCAGGCCCGAGGATACCCGCCTGAAAGTAACGCTCATGGCTCTGGAGATGAAGGTAAAACACAAAATGACCGACGCATGCTTCGACGAGAACATGTCATTCTGGCACGAACGTCTTCCCAAGGGGAACAAGTGCCCGACCAGTTTCGAGGAGGCGAAGAAAATGGTGTGTCCTCTGGATTTACCGCACGTGAAATACCATGTGTGCATGAACAATTGCATCATATATCGGGACGAGCACGCGGAGTCTACCATATGTCCGGTGTGCGGCGTCACTCGATACAAGAAGAGGAAGAAAGCTCCTCGAAAATCGGTGTGGTACTTTCCGATCACTCCTTGTCTGCAGCGGTATTTCGCAGACCCTAAGGTAGCAAAGCTCCTGTGTTGGCACGCGGATAGGGAGGAGAAGAAGCGGGAAGATGACGGAAATGATCCGGAGATAAATAAAAAAGACAAGATGCTGAGTCACCATAAGGATGCGAGACAGTGGCAAGCATTGAACTTCGAATACCCAGAATTTGGGAAGGATCCAAGGAACATCGTGTTGGGTGCGAGCACCGATGGAGTCAATCCGTTTGGCAGCCAGAGAAGCACACATAGCACCTGGCCTGTGTTTGTGTGGATGTACAACCTTCCCCCTGGTTGTGCATGAAGAGGAAGTACATTCACATGAGTATGCTAATTGAAGGGCCGAAACAACGAGGGAACGACATGAATCTGTATCTGGGGCTGCTGAAAGAGGAGCTAGACACGCTGTGGAAAACGCCAGCCAATACGTGGGACGCCGCAGAGAAAGAATATTTCCCTATGAGAGTCGCACTGCTCACGATGGTGCACGACTATCTGGGTTACGGATATCTCGCGGGGCAGGTAGTCCACGGATTTTCTGGATGCGTAAGGTGCATGGATGACACAACGTATCGCCAGCTAGATAGAGATCCCTGGTCTTCGAAAACCGTGTTCATGGGACATCAAAGGTGGCTTCACGACGATGACCCGTGGAGGAAACGCAAGGATCTGTTCGATGGTGAAACCGAACCCCGAAAACGCCCGCGTACGAGGAGCGGCGAGGAAATAGACGAGCTATTGAAAAATTGGAAAGATTGCCCATTGCTGGGAAAGAAGCAAAAGGCGCTAGAGCCGGGAAATAAGCGAAAGGCGCCAGAGCCGCTGCTGAAGGTATGGAAAACGAGGTCTATTTTCTGGGACTTGCCATACTGGAAGATCCACCGTGTGCCTCACAGCCTTGATGCCATGCATATCATGAAGAACGTGTGCGAGAGTCTGCTTGGTACCCTGCTCAACATGCCAGAGAGGACCAAATATGGGCCGAAAGCAAGGGCAGACTTGAAATCAATGGGCATCAGGCAGGAGCTTCACGCTAATGATGATGATGATGATGAGGCAAAGCAGGACACAGAAAGTCACCGCAAAGGCAAAAAGGCCAAGAAGACCGGAAATGACTACCCTCCCACGTGCTTCACTCTAAGTTAGGAGGAGATCGAGCAGTTTTTCAGCTGCCTCGTAGGAGTAAAACTTTCGTACGGTTACGCGGGGAAGATAAGCAGATACCTAGACCCAACGAAGCAGAAGTTCAGCGGGATGAAGTCTCACGACTGTCACCTGCTGATGACGCAGATACTTCCAGTTGCAATCCGTGGGATCATGGATGTGCACGTCCGTGAAATGCTATTTGGCCTATGCAACTTTTTTGATGTCATCTCTGGGAAGTCAATTGGCATGAGGCAACTCAGAAGGCTATAGGAAGAGATCGTGGTGATACTATGCGAGCTTGAGATGTACTTCCCACCCGCATTCTTCGACGTTATGGTGCATCTGCTGGTCCATATCGTGGAGGATATCATCCAACTCGGGCCGACGTTCCTGCACAGCATGATGCCGTTCGAAAGGATGAATGGTGTCATCAAAGGATACGTTCGCAACATGTCACGTCCAGAGGGAAGTATAGCCAGGGGCTTTCTGACCGAAGAGTGCATCCCCTACTGCATGAATTATCTAGGCATCGAGAACCCCGTTGGTCTGCCCGTCAATAGGCACCTCGGCAGGCTCGCTGGATGGGGTCACCGTGAGGGTCGCCGCGAAATGCATGTCAACTTTGAGGGTCGACTCACCGACTTTGAAAAAGCAAACCTAGTCGCGCTACAACACATAGACGTGGTCGATCCTTGGGTGGTAGAGCACAAAACCTTTATTGAGAAGACGTACAATGACCGAGGCCAACAGAGGATGGACGGAGATATAATCAAGGAGCACAACTCATGTTTCATGCGTTGGTTCAAGCAGAAGCTTCTGTCGTACCCTTTACATGAGGATTTTTCCATGGAAGAACAACTCATATTCGCCTTGTCACAGGGCGCCGAGCACAACCTGATGACCTATGAGGCATACGATATCAATGGCTACACATTCTACACCGAGAACAAGGACATGAAGAGCGATGGTTATCAGAACTCCGGGCTAACGATGGAATCCTACACCGGTAACGACAAGGACAGATACTATGGAAGGATCAAGGAGATCTGGGAGCTGAGGTACACTGGAGAGAAGGTCCCGATGTTCCTGTCAGATGGGCCAAGAGCGTCCTAAAAGAAAGCCGGTATTTCACCACCATGGTTATACCCGAAGCCAAATCCAAGACCGCGGGCACAAACGTCACCGCGAAAAATGAGCCATGGGTACTGGCTTCCCAAGTGGACCAGTGCTTCTTCATTACCGATCCGTCAAAGCCCAGTCGTGTTGTCGTGAGGAGAGGCAAAAGGAAGATCATTGGAATGGATGGAGTAGCCAATGAGCAAGACTTCGACAAGTACGGCGACCCAAAGATCGAACATGACAATGACGATGAAGTAGTAGCACACACCACAAGAAGAAGCAGGACCACCCTACCTAAAGGACGTCCGTTCCACAGAAGAACTCCATTTGCGAAAAAGAAGGGCAAGAAGATTGTGAACAGGTAGCTAGCTAAGATCGATTGTATTTAAATCGTAGTCTTCATTTCTCGATTGTATTTCATGGGCACTTTTTGATATCATGAATATTTTTAAATTTCATGGGCACTTTTTGAATTCATGAGGACACTCGATCTCGATCCCGATTCCCCCTCCATCTCAATCTCGATCCTCCTCCATCTCGATCCCACCCGCACCCTCCCCCGCTAGCTCCACCGCCTCCGACGTCCCACCGCAACCCTCCCCC
>NC_041387.1:376094823-376095334 GCF_002162155.2 Triticum dicoccoides
CGCCGCCAACATGCACCCCCCCGCACCCTCCCTCGCTCCACCGCCGCCGCTGATGATATTTTCATGTAACAAATTTGATGATATTTTTTAAAAAATTATTACTGTTTTTATAGAAAATTATTACTGTTTCATATTCATATTCATTTTCTAAATAATAATAATAATAAAGTGTAGACTACAATTGTTGTTAAACAACAATTATTACTGTTTTTATAAAAATATATTACTGTTTCATATTCATATTCATTTTTTTAAACATACTAATGGCGCACCGACGGGGGGTGCGCCATTGCTATCTAAAAAAAAGATTTCTAATGGCGCACCGACGGGGGGTGCGCCATTGCTATTATAAAAAAAGATTTCTAATGGCGCACCGATGTGTGGTGCGCCATTAGTAAGCTTCCCCCCCAGCTATCCTCCCTCTCCCTCGCCAGATCCCCTTCGACCCTCTCTCCCTCGCCACCAGATCCACCCACACGCCCCGACCCACGACGCCGCCGCCCCGACCCTC
>NC_041387.1:376095571-376120344 GCF_002162155.2 Triticum dicoccoides
TACGCCCCCCAACCCTCCTCCTCCCCTTGCCCCTCCTCCTCCTCCCCGTGCCCCCCGCCTGCGCAGCTGACGGCCCCTTCTCTGTCTCGCAGGGCAAGGTCTCCGGCGCCTCTACGACACCGATGCCTCCACCATCTACGGCGTCTGCGCCTTCTTCCACCTCTGTCCACTGCGGCCTCACCGTCGAGTAGTCGTCAAATTCATCTCCGTTGAACCGTCCCCGACCACGCCGTCTACTCCTCTACGACCGCTGTGAGATGCTCTTCAGTTTCCCCTCCTCCCCTTGGTCGTTTTCTTCCCGTAGCGCCGCCCCTGTGATTAATGCTTCATATGATGTTCAACTTTTTCATAAGTTGAAGAAATAATAGTTCTACTGACAAGCAGAAGAAAAGATTGGGCTCTGGTCCAAATGATGTTTAACATGAATTTAACTAAACAGGAATTTTATGTTGTTGCTGCTGAAGATGAGTAGTTGTAGGAAGATGATGCATAGTAGTTTTATGTTGTTGTAGTAGTTGTAGGATGTTATTGTAGTTGAAGTTGCAGGAGTAGATAATGGAGTGCTGCCAATTTACTGTTAGTAAAGATGTTGAACACACAACTGTTGTTTACTCTAGTGATAGGAGTAGTAGTGGTGGCCATCTAGTTGGACTACTACTGCTAGGACTTGCTCCAGATTTTAGGATTTCTTTTCTTTTAGGATTTATTTTCTTCTAGGACTAGGTTTTTATTATTTTTCTGTTGTGATTGTTTTTTGAGCTCTTCCTTTTTCATTTCCTACTATCCTTATCCTAATTATCTTAAATTGTTATGATGTGTGTAATAGGATTAGATCTTGGATTTGCTAGTGGACTTTGGGAGTTTCTTAGCCAGCTTGGTGACTCCATATTTTTCACTATTTCAGCAAGTCTTTTGTAAGCATTAAACTTTCGGCACTACATTTTTATCTTATGTGTACATATGTTTGCTTCCAATTGCTATATATGTATTGTTGTTACTAAAAATGATGAAGCTCCTGTCAATTGCTATACATATATATGTGTATGATGATCCTCCTTTCCTGCAGTAGTATAGCACTTGCAGTAGTATGGCACTTGCAGTAGTATGGCACTTGCAGTAGTGGTGCCTACGCAAGATACAATTCAGATTTGATTAGTTCCATAAATTTGTATGACCACAGATTTGTATAGTTTCAGAGATTTGTATGACCAAAGATACAATTCAGATTTGATTAGTTCCATAAATTTGTATGACCAAATATATATTTCAAATTTGTATGGTTTCAGAGATTTGTATGACCAAAGATACAATTCAGATTTGAATTGTTTCAGAAATTTGTATGACCAGAGATACAGTTCAGATTTGAATTGTTTCAGAAATTGGTATGACCAAAGATGCTATTGTATATAAATGGGCTGCTGTAGAACTGTTCTTCATCTTTACAATGCTGTTGTATAGAAATATGCTGAATTTTCTGCTCTGATTGTTGCTCAAAGAAATTTAGCAAAAAAATGGGGTCCTGGGAGACGCCGCTGCTGCTTGAGGCCCTTCAGAGGCCCTTCGCGTCGTGATGATTTTTCAGGTACCCCGAGAGGCCCTTGAGTTTGCCGGAATGTCGATTAACTTCCGTTCCGGCAAATTCGGGTACTCCATATGTCCTATTTTCAGCAAAGGTCATGCTGAAATTTTCCGTGAATTTTAGCATGACTTTGCTAAAAATCGGACATATGGGGTACTTTCTACTAATGCATGGGCCGGGGTATCTTAGTATTTAATTAAGTAGGATCAACTGCCCCTTTATTCTTGCTGCATTAAACCATAGGTGGCAATAGAGCCAAGTGATTAGGCCCAACTTAGAATTCTCCTCAGCATCGATAAACCCTAGATGATAAACCCAACATAGGTGGCAATAGAGCCAAGTGATTAGTGCCAAGTGATTAGGCCCAACCTAGGGTGCCTCAGCATCGATAAACCCTAAATGATGAAAACTTAACTTAGCATTTAGGGTGCCTCGGCGTCGACAAACCCTAAATGATGAAACCTTGGCTTTTAGGGTGCCTCGGTGTCGATGAGAACCTAAATGATGTACGCTTAGGCTTTTAGGGTGCCTCGGCGTCGACAAACCCTAAATGATAAAAGCTTAGCTTTTAGGATGCCTCGGTGTCGACAAACCCTAAATGATGAGACCATGATCTTGTTCCTTGACAATAACCAACTTTTTGACAAAACTTTTTTCCTATTTAGAGCGAAACATGGCCCAAAACAATGAGGCCGACGGTTCGGGCGGCAAGCAATTCTGGGAGCTGTCCCAGGAGTTGGAGAAAGAACACCACCGCTATGAGGATGCCACGGAAGACACCGATCCTGACTACACAACACCTAGTGGCGTCGGGGATGACACCATTGATGGCGCCGCCAAGGATGCCACCACTGATGATGGTGGCGCACACACAGATGGCTGCCAACCGAAGAGGCAACGGAAGGACCGGCGCCCGAACGTGCTCGACACCGTCAGGGAGGAATTTACTGAAGTGGACTCCGACGGGAATCCGACGGCGCCCAAACAAGTAGTCAAGGGGTACTCGGTTCAGCTCGGGTGCATTCTCCGGAGCACCGTCTCGATCAACACCGAGAACCTAAGGCATAAGGACCACGGGAATTTGCGCAGCCTCCTCTTCACGAAGCTGCATGAACGATACAAGTTCCCCGCTGAATTTGCAAACACACGCCTCTCAGGGAATAAAGTGAACAGTACCGCCCTCATGAGGATGAGCACGACCCTGTCTACTTGGAGAAGCACGATGAAGGCAATGATTGACAAAGGTGGTACTTATGACAAGATCAAGGCGAGAGCAGCGCAACCTCCGAATCAAGTCAGTGGGGGAAAGAAATGCGGAAGTTGAACTTAGGGGTCCACCAACTCGGTCCCGACGGTTACAGAGTTGCGGAGCCTATATGGGACAAGGAGGACGCGGAGCGTGCCGAGCAAGGCCTACTGCCCCGCTTTGAGAAATACCGTGACAAGAAGACCAGGAACTTTCTCAGGGCCCGGTACAAGGAGGACCCGGTAACAAAGGAGCTTAGCACAGATCCGAAGATCAGGGCGCTCGAGCTTGTTCTGGTAAGGAATACACCCCCGCGTAATTAGCTCCATATGGTTGCATTCTAATTAATCCCCAATATTTCTAAATGGTTCACGTTCCTTCCGCAGGACACTGAAAGCAGTAGCGCGGGGTCGTCGCAGAGCTCCCCTTTCGACACCCCTTTAAATGAGGCGTTGAACGTAATGAAAAACAAGGATAAGCTCAGTAAGCCGACGTCGTGTGGCCGGCAAAGGCTTGTCCACAAAATGGTCGTCATACTATACCGCTGGTGGGCGAAAGGAGAAAAAGACCAGCTCGGAAAGCCAGTGGCGTGAGGTTGAAGCACTCAAGGCACAAGTGGCACGGATTCCGGAGCTTGTCCAAGAGCAAGTGGAACAACAACTCGGAACGAAGCTCAACGCCATGGTGCCTACGTTGATTCATGGGCTGACGACGTGGATTGCGGGCGGCCAATAGGGGCCTCCCCCGGTTCCCAGCTTCACGGCCAGCAACTCGCACAGCATGCAGGCGGCGCCATTGGTGTCTCCGGCGCCGGCACGGGCATTGGAGCTTAATGCACCCGGGTGTACGCCGGTCGGCACCTCGCTAGCAAGCGGCCCCTCCATCAGTTGCACGCCCGCTGTTGGCGGTGCCTCGACATTAGCCGAGCTCGACGGCATCACGGTAAATAAGCCTCTCGGCCGATGACTTCATCTCCTTTCCTTTGACTGGGCATCCCTGACGCCCTACATGTTTTTGCAGGGCGCCGCCGACGTTCCTTGCACTCTTCTGCACTTCGTGGGCGGCGAGTTGGTCGATGTCGCCAAGGGAAGAATTGTTCTACTGGGCAACCCCATGTTCCACGGTAATCCGATGCCACCCATAGTGTATAGGGTTGAAGTGGTTCGGGTGCTGCTAGGCTGCGACGAGCTGTTACCTCCGATTCGACCCGCTGGGGACGACGAAGAAGATGAGATGACCCTCAGCGGCTACGTAAACTGGCCCCTGCTTTGGCCGAAGAGCCAGATTCATTTGGGGGCGGGGGACGCCACCCCACAGACAAGACCGCCAGTCATGCCGGCGCCAAGCCATGGCAAGAACGCCGCAACGCTACCGGACCTGTCGGACATCCCTATGGCACAGGATCCGGACATCCCTATGGCATAGGATCCGGACGACGACGACAACGACGACGGTACATTTACCAAAGTCGATAAGTACTTTGCCAAACATGGGTACGCTGACGAGTTCTATGGGCCTCTTTCTCAAGAACCCAACCAAGATGACCGCGATCTAGCTGGTACGGCGGAGAAATCCAATTGCAACAGGCGTCGTCTGGCGTTCAGTTCTCAGGAGACGCCTCCAGCTCCCGCCTTCACCGAGCCTCAGATAGCTGAGGTGCGAAATATTATCTGCCCCAACACACTCAAGAAGGCGGTCTATGAGCAGAACTCGGTCCCATTACAGGAGATCAAGAAGAAGGGATGGAAACGAAAGACTAACAAGGGCGCCGGTGCGAGCCAGCCGGCACCGAGTTCGATCTGTGCTCAGGACGGGCCACCTTCACCTAAGGATATCTCGAGGAGGGTGCATGTGGCGGGTAGGGCGATGCTACAGTCAAATATGCTCAATGCTGCAACCGGTGCTATGCAGAGTCTGCACGACAGTGTTCTTTCTTTGGAGAAGCGGCGTCTCAGAGAGAATGATGTGGCATACCCGGTTTTCGTGGCCAAGGTGCGAGAGGGCAAGGGCTTTGTGGATGGCGACATCGGGGGTACGATCGTCCTGCTGTTTGATGACATCTTTGCTATGTTTAACCTTCATCCGCTGCACTACACCTTTGTTCGGCTGTTTTCGCTGAGTATGGAGATGCGGATCATTAGAGACAAGACCCCGGACATCGTGATAGTTGACCCCTTCTACATGCATGCCAAGCGCTTGAGCAGCGCTGGGGACCGCCAAGTTGCGAGTTCACACCTCGAAGGCGTCATTCTGGCAAACCCAGATAAGGATAACTTCCTTGTGGCTTACTTTCCCGAGTAAGTCATCCCTTAACCGCCTCGTAACATATGATTTCTTAGATTTCGATCGTTCTTTTTTTTCTAACATTCCGTGTTCTGTGCAGTGACACACATTGCACACTCATCTTCTTAAGCCCGAAATATTCCATGGCCACGTATTTCGACCTGAACCGTAACTCCAAGATAGACTACACAAATGTCAAGAAAGTTCTTGATGATGTTCTCCCCGGCTACGCCAAATCTGGAGGCACCTTCACCAGGCAGCTCGTAAGTACGACAAGCACATGTTCTCACACAATACGAAGTTCTGCTGCGTCAAGCAGCCGCCTGGCGGTCACAAGGATGCCTACTATGCCCTCCATCACATGCAGGCGATCGTAAGGGACCATCATCACCTTCTGTTACCAGATAATCTCAAAGATTGGGCCGCGAGCTTGTCGGCAATCCAGGACGCGGACCTCAGACAAGAATTCTTTCGCATCCAGTCGGAGTTTGCGGACATCATCCATCAAGATGTCCTTCATACCTCGGGGCAGTTCTTCCTCAGATATCAACTGTCCAACAGTGAGATAGACGGAATGCTACAAATGCAGGCTGACAACGACCGCGATTTCATGACCATCACGATAGACGGCGCCTTCATCCACGCTCCTGTCCGATGAGTCGAGTCGAAAGTAGTGGTGTGTAGTTCTGAAACATTGACTGGCTCATGTTGTAATTAAGCTTTAATGAATTCGTATGTCTCTTTGGTTTGGACAGTGGTTCAACTTAGATGTAATCGATGCTATTTATTAGTAGGACCATGAATCGTGCTATTAATGTCTTGCTTTTCTCTTCCGATCCTTTTGTTACATACTTACATATTGCTTATGTATTGTCTGTTGTTTGGCTTGTGCATAGAGATGCCGTCGTATGTCGTGTACAAGGGTAAGGTTCCCAGAGTCTACCACGACTGGGAGGAGTGTCGGAGACAGGTTCACCATTTCAGCAGTAACAGTTACAAAGGGTACACCACTAGGGCGGAATCTAGATACGCCCGCTATCTAGCGGGAGAGAGGAGGGAGTGTTGGAGGAACCGAATGAAGACCAGTTTGATCGCGATGATGCTCATCCTGATGACCGCAACTCTCTTCTATGTGATGGTAGTTTAGATGATCGATATCGACTTGTAATGTGAAGACAAACTCGATACTCGCGGTCTTGAGACTTGTAATGTTTTATCTTTGTTCGGTCTTTTGAATTCGGAGACTAATATGATGAATTGTATTCGGAGACTAATATGATGAATTGTATTCGGAGACTAATCTTCTATTGTATTCGACGAATCTACTGTTGCTGTGTGCTGCTGTCTATATTCTGTCCAATAATATATTTTGTAACCTGTGCAAAAATCAGAAAAGTAAAAAAAATAAAACCTAATATTCATAGTAATGGCGCATCACCTCAAGGTGCGCCATTAGTATGCCAAAGGATACTAATGGCGCATCACTACAGAGTGCACCATTAGTATGACAAAGCACATGGTTACATATGGCCCCCCGGGAGGCATACTAATGGCGCATGGTGTTACATACTAATGGCGCACTGCGTGGTGCAACATTAGTATACCAGATACTAATGGCGCACCGGTGGTGCGCCATTAGTAAAAAATACTAGTGGCGTGATACTAATGGCGCACCAGTAGTGCGCCATTAGTAGGCAAAACTGGTGCGCCATTAGTAGGCCTTTTCCTAGTAGTGATGCTCAAGTAACAATTAATTCACAATGTCAAGTATGGTTCAGAAACTTCACTGGAAGCTAACAAACTATAATCTCAGTCATTGAAGCAATTGCAATTTATCATAACATCAGAAAGAGTCAACAATGGAGCTTTTCAACAAGTCCACATACTCAACTATCATGTAGTCTTCTACAATTGCTAACACTCGCGCAATACTTCTGGTTATTGAGTTTCAGCCGGACACTGAGAATGATAGGGGCTTATTGTGTTGCCTCCCAACGTATTCACCTTTAGGTGATGTCAACAATAATAGTCCATGCTAAAATACACCCAATTATATATATATATATATATATCATGATCTTTCAAACACGAGGAGCTTGCCAAAGGATAAAATGAAAAAGGGATAGGTGAGGATCACCTTGACTCAAGCATAAAGTAAAAACATAAAGTAAAAGATAGGCCCTTCGCAGAGGGAAGGAGAGGTTGTCATGTGCTTTTAGGGTTGGATGCACAAAATCTTAATGCAAAAGAACGTCACTTTATATTGCCACTTGTATGTGGGCCTTTATTATGCAGTCCGTCGCTTTTATTGCTTCCACAACAAGATCGTATAAAGCTTATTTTCTCTGCACTAATAAGTCATACATATTTAGATAGCAATTTTTATTGCCTACAACATGACAACTTACTTGAAGGATCTTACTCAATCCATAGGTAGGTATGGTGGACTCTCATGGCAAAACTGGGTTTAAGGATATTTGGAAGCACAAGTAGTATTTCTACTTGGTGCAAGGAATTTGGCTAGCATGAGGGGGAAAGGCAAGCTCAACATGTTTGGAAGGTCAATGACAATATACTTAAACTGAGATGTGAGAAAATATAAACCATTACGTTGTCTTCCTTGTCCAACATCAACTCTTTTAGCATGTCATACTTAATGAGTGCTTCACAATCATAAAAGATGTCCAAGATAATATATTTTTATGTGAACCTCTCTTCCCTTATTACTTCCTATTAATTGCAACGATGACCAAACCTACGTTTATCAACTCTCAACAACTTTTATGCCTCATACTTTCTATGTGTGAAGTCATTACTATCCATAAGATCAATATGAACTCTTTTATTCTTTCTACTTTCTCAAGATCATAGCAACATAGCAAAGCCCTTGACTCAACATTAATCTTTATTATAGATAACTCACAGACTCGATTACATAAAGAGATCACAAAGCAAAACTCAAAACTACTTGATACTAAACTTCAATCTACTAGATCAAGATACTACTAAAAGGATCGAACTAAATAAAACGGTAAAGATAGGAGTGTGATGGTGATACGATACCGGGGCACCTCCCCCATGCTTGGCAGTTGCCAAGGGGAGTGCCCATACCCATGTAATTATGTCCTCAGAGGTGGTGAAGTAGGAGTTGTTGATGATGTAGGCTTGTCATCCATCTTCCAATGCATAGGCTCACCATCATAGAAGGATGACCGAGTCTCCGGGATCCTTAAATCTGCAGGCAAACTCATCCTCTTGAATCTATATTCATACTCACAGTTCAGGTTTTGCAGGTCATAGATCTGGGCTTGGAGGTGCTCGATTTTCTCTTGAAGCTTGAAGATGGTCTCCCCAATGACCTTGGCATCTAGCTTGTGGTTGTTGGTGAACTCCGTGATCATCATCTGGTTGGCATTGAGGCCACGCTCCACCATCCCTTGGCACTTGGAAACTTGCTGCTCCACGGCTTCGAGCTTTGTCTCCATGCTTTCGGTACGCCTTGGTCCCTCCACATCGCGGATGTGCAGCACCCCCTCACGCATCTCAATGGTTTGAGGGTGTTGCAGCACCTCCGCAAGATAGGGGTTGATAACCCTCTCAAAAAACTTGTCCTTGGGAGCGCTTGGAGACGTCATGATGCTCTAGATCTGAAACAGAAACAGCTCGAAACGAAAACAGAGGATATTTGCGTGATACGGTGGTCAAAACCTACCGACCAAAATACGTAACGTGCAAGCAAACAGAGTCCGGGAGGTACACAAGGTGGCCACGAGAAAGGAGGGTGTCGTGGTTCTAAGTCTGATAGTAGAATAGGGGGTAGGAATGGAGAGGCAAGATCCTAGCTATGGAGTAGTTGTATACGCAAGATGTTTACGAGTTCAGGCCCTTCTCGGAGGAAGTAACAGCCCCACGTCTTGGAGCCCGGAGGCGGTCGACTGGATTATGCGTATAAGAGTTACAGGGGTGCGAACCCTTTACACTGAGGAGGGGGTGGCTTATATAGAGTCCGCCAGACCCCTCTGGTCCTCAGTTATGCAGGGTTTAAGGTACATTAAGGTCGGGCGTTACTGGTAATGCCACAAATAAAGTGCTATGATGACCATAAAAGCTACTTAATGACAGACCGTTGGCGTGCAGAGTGACTTTAGGTCTCCGGGCAGTCGAGTGGTTGGCTTCATGGTTGAGTGTCTTCGAGTCCGTCGAGTGGAACCCTTCCAGGTCGACTGAAAGGTGGTTTCCTCTAGAGATTTCCTTGGGGAGGGTATCTTCGACAGGTCCATGACCCTACCCTAGGTACATGGCTTCATCATTAGACCCTAAATGGATCGAGGTTTGAGTGGGGAAGGAGTTGAACACACTTCTGACCCAACTTCTTTTTCAGTCGCCTTGATCCATTATTTGCATCCGTCGAGTGAATTTTTTTTACTTGGAGAGCTTCGAACGACAGGGCGGGGGAAATCTTCCTCTGACGAGTTGCTCTGTAGCCCGTGGATTTAGCGGGATTCGAATTTTGGGAATCGCGCAGGGCGGAGGAGGCCGCAGTAATCGGATGGGATAAGGCAAGGACGCCTCGATCTCCGTGCCACTTTTTTCGCCATGTATCGCACGCACGACTGTTGCGGGATTTGACAGGATCGCCCGGGCCTACAGGTCAGTCACTCGGAAGTAACCTCATATAAGGCCCCGGACGGGGGTTTTTGAACAGTGCGCTCTCATTTCCTCCTCTCTTCCTCAGACTTATATGCCGCATTCGCTTCCATCTCAGTGCCGCTGCTCTGTGCGCGTCTCGTCGGCGATGATGGTGAAGGAGAAGACGGCGGCCCTGGAGCGGGCGAAGAAGGCGACGACGAAGGCGAAGGGAAGGGAGACCAGTCGGGGCGGATCTTCATCAAGGGCCGGCCTGCCGAAAGGCTGGATACAGGGCGACTGGATCCGCTCGACGATTCGTCAAGAAGATCTTGACGACCTGGCCAATGGAGGACTGATCCCCCATGGATCGGCGTGGCTCCCGGGGAAGGAGTCTGAGCCACAGCCTCAGGAGGGTGAGGTCATTCTCTTGGCCACTCATATCGACCATGGGTTTTCTTTGCCGCCTCACCCTTTCTTTCGGGGATTTCTGAATTTCTTTGGGGCGCAACTCCACCACTTCACACCCAACACCATCGTGTACCTCGCTGCTTTCGTGTCTTTGTGCGAGAATTTCTTGGGTTGTCGGTCTCATTGGGGTCTTCTCAAGCACATTTTCACCTGTCGCTCCGAGACGGTGAAAAAGGCCAATCCGAGTGACGAGAAAACACAAGTGATTCAGATGTGTGGGGGTCTTGGGGTTCAGATGAGGGGGAAAAGTGCTTTTCCGGCCATGGTCCTACCCGACTCGGTCCGTGGATGGCAGTCGACCTGGTTTTACTGCAAAGACCAACCGACACCACGGCAGTCGACCGGACTCCCTCCTTTTTATATGGATCGAGTGAGGAAGCCTTCTTCTTTGAAGGTGATCCCGGAAGAGAAGGCACAGGTTAAGGTGCTAGTCGAACGTGTTGTCCAGCTTATCCGCGACGGTGTGACCGGCATGGACCTCCTGGAGGTCTTCCTCCGACGACGCATCCAACTGCTTCAAGCTCGAGACCATCCGATGTGGCTGTATTCTGGCACTGAGGACACCACGGAGGATCCACCCGGAGGAGGTCGAGGAAGCCACGCTAGAGAGGTGGCTGACGGCCATCACAGGGAACAAAGACAACCCCCAAGGAGCCAGGAGGATTCCTCCACTCGACCAATCATATGAAGTAGACAAGGTCCAATTCTGCATCTCCGACCGTGATCTTGCTTTCTTTATTCTGTTTGCTTAAAATCAATCGACTAACTTTTGTCTTGTTTGTTATCTTCCAGGATACCACTAAGATGTACTTGATGCCCAACGGGGCGCAAGAACAGGCTGAGGAGGAGGAGGCGAGCGGAGGCGAAAGTTAGGAGAAGTGGTAGTCTGATGGTGAGGGGGATGAGGATGTCGACGGCTCCAGTGAAGAGGAGGAGGAGGAGGAAGTCGATCCTCCTCGCACGGAAAGGCGATCCAAGATCATCCACGACCCCGCGGTCGAGCGTGGCAAAGCGACTGTGCCTGTTGGGCAGTCGTCGAAGCGCCCTCGGATGACATCTCAAGCGCCGACTAAGAAAGAGCCAAAGCATCCCCGAGCGGCGTCATCAAAGCCGCTGAAGGCCTTGCCCAAGATGAGAATGGCCATTCCCACCATTTCCGGGTAACAACAGAACTTGTGCTTTCTCATTTAGCATGGACAGACTCTTGGTCGATTCGTTAGCTAACCGACTGGTTTCTGAAATCTACAGTGCTGCTACCTCCGAGACCTCCACCAGGAACGAAGACCAGGAAATGGAAGACGCTGCCACCTCCAACCTTGGTACGATCTTTGTAGTTTCACTTTTGGTCGATTGGAACTTCGTTTTTAACTTTGGATCTTTCCTGTAGCTCCTTCTCATGTCATTGATCTTCCTGATGATGACGACGAGGCACCGCTGAGGCCGAGGAGGAATAGAAAGGCGCCGGCTGAGAAGACTACTCAGATTACATTAGTGCCTGAGGCGCTGGTTTAGGAGGGTGGTAACATCACCCGGACTTCCATGTCCTTCGTTGTGCCGCTGACGAGTGCTCGACCTTCGTCGTCGACTGCTGATCCGCCTTCCCTTTTCGCCACACACCACGTCCCAGAGGACTAAATGGGTGCTGCTAAGGAGGCTATACGCCAGGCGGGGATCATGATGGAGCAGGTGAAGGCGATCCGGGACGCCAGCCAAGCGGCCTATGATGCCAGCTCAGCTCTTCAGAACAACGTCAAGGTTTGTTGGTCGCCGCTTGTTCTATTAGGATATGTTATCTGAAAACTCTCTTTCCGAAGATCTTTGTATCTGTACACCCACTGGGTGTGTCGATTGAATTTTTGGATTGGTGGGGGCACGCTGAGTGCACCCACTGGGTGTAGTCCCCGAGACTATGGTGGACTACTGGCAGTCGACTGTAGTCTTTGTATTTTGAATTTCTTCACTCTAACTTCTTCACTCGGTCTGGTCGGACCATGTCGAATGGAATCTTGGAACCAGTGGGGGCACGCTGAGTGCACCCACTAGGTGTAGTCCCCGAGACCATGGTCGACTGCTGGCAGTCGACTAAGGTCTGAAGAACCTATTTTTCTGGATCATGATGATATCGTGGCTGACTGCTGGCAGTTAGCTATGGTTTAGGATCAGAACCTTTTTGTCTCTTTCGGTCGACTAATCGGACCGAGTCGGTAGAACCAGTGGGGGCACGCTGAGTGCACCCACTGGGTGTAGTCCCCGAGACTACTGTTGAATATTTTGATTCGACTGTAGTCTTAGAAATGTTACTGTTTTTCTATTAGTCACTCGGAAGCAACCTATCTTTGATGTCTGTCGACTGACCCTTTGCGGAAATCTTGCGAGCTTGTGGCTCGTTATACTGAATTGGAAAACAAACATATCCAGCTCGACCTTGACTTGAAGCTTGTTCAGGAGAACTTTAAGAAGGCGAAGGATGAAGCGAAAGGTATGGTTGGTGAGAATCTTGACGACTGTCTTTATCTTTCTTCCCATTCCTGATTCTGATCTCATCGTCACTTTGCAGATAAAATGAAGGAGTGTCAGTGTCAAAACCGACGGATCTCGGGTAGGGGGTCCCGAACTGTGCATCTAGGCGGATGGTAACATGAGACAAGGGACACGATGTTTTTACCCAGGTTCGGGCCCTCTCGATGGAGGTAAAACCCTATTCCTGCTTGATTAATATTGATGATATGGGTAGTACAAGAGTAGATCTACCACGTGATCAGAGAGGCTAAACCCTAGAAGCTAGCCTATGGTATGATTGTTGTTCGTCCTACGGACTAAAACCCTCCGGTTTATATAGGCACTGAAGAGGGCTAGGATTACACAGAGTCGGTTACAATGGTAGGAGATCTACATATCCGTATCGCCAAGCTTGCCTTCCACGCCAAGGAAAGTCCCATCCGGACACGGGACGAAGTCTTCAATCTTGTATCTTCATAGTCCAGGAGTCTGGCCAAAGGTGATAGTTCGGCTATCCGGACACCCCCTAATCCGGGACTCCCTCAGTAGCCCCCGAACCAGGATTCAATGATGATGAGTCCGGCGCGTAGATTGTCTTCGGCATTGCAAGGCGGGTTCTTCTCCAAATCCTGTGTACCTGTTTGAATAGCATCCGACTTCTTGTAAATATTGCGCTCCTCGGCTTCCACGCCCAATAATGGCCATCTTCCACATGTCGAACGAATGCGAAAAGCCAGGGTATCTTTACATTATACCCCCCTAGCCACGCAAATGAGCTGCCTATAAAAGAGACGAGGATCTAGATCCGAATCACACCATCCTCCCTTCGCGAGCATTCATCAGAGCGCATCTGACAGAAATCCATTCCATCATGGACAATCGACGCGGCTCCTCCTCTCTCCCTTCTAGCCCCCAGCCTGGAGATCGGGAGAGATGCTCCGTCCCGCACAGCAAGTTAGTGACGCTCCAAACCAAGGGATTTCTTCCCCCAGCCTTCATGGTTCCGGTTCAAGCCGGACTCGCCACCTATGTGGGCGGAAAGCAAGCGGAGAGCGTCCCCAGCCCCTCCAAAGGAGAGCGGGTGTGCCTTGTCTCTTATTTGATAAGAGGGCTGGGATTTCCAATTCATTCGTTTCTCCGGGGGCTCCTGGAGTTCTACGGCCTCCAGTTGCACAACCTTATGCCTGCCTCTATTCTGCATATTGCGGGCTTCGTGGCCCTTTGCGAGCTGTTTTTGGGCATCGAGGCTCATTTTGCGCTGTGGAAGAAGCTGTTCTGCCTTGTGCCCCGTTCTCAAGAGGGTTCAATATATCAAGTGGGCGGAGCCGAACTATGGCGCATCGCCGGGACCGGATATCTATCCGGAACCCCGAAGAAGGCGTCCGAAGACTGGCCTTCGGAGTGGTTTAATATAGAAGATGTCCCCCTACCGGACCCTGTTCGGATCGGCCTCCCTGAGTTCAATAACGCTCCTTTGAAGAAATTCCTAAGCTGGCGTCCACGAAGCCCTCAGAAGGAAAATGACAGGGTCGTCCTTTACCTGATGAGCCGAATAAGGTTGTTGGCTCATTCCGGACTGATCACGATCAGGGTCATGGACACATGCATTATGCGGGGGGTGCAGCCGCTCCAGTATAGAGGCCACCCCATGTGGGATTTCAATAGGGAGGATGATGCCACCCGCTGCGGCCGTAAGGGGCCGGGATCGGTGGCCGATCTGGTGAAGATCTTGTCCGCGTTATACAAGGGAGAAGAGGAGGAATTTCTCCGTGTCAATCCACAGAACGGATTTTCTATGCACAATCCTCCGAGTTGGGTAAGCAGACATTTCTTTTTGCCTGTCTGATCCATATTCCCATAGTCAAGTATCTCATTTTGTGATTTCGGCGCAGGAACTGCGCCAGGCTGTAAAGGACATAAACAGCCCGCCTCCACAACCCGAGGATCCGGAACGGTTCCTCGATCCGACCTCCCAAGAGGATCCGGACATATCAGTGGAGCTGATTGATGGGGTATTTCACCAACTGAGCATTGATAATGCCTTGGTCACCATTATGGCTGATTACCCCGGAATACTTCCAGCCTCACAGGTAATTGAGACCAAAGTCCCAATACTTTTGAAAATGACCCATCCATGCTTATTTTTGATCACCGTATACCGATGGTGTTTCACAAGGGGCGCCCTTGAGGCGGAAGGCCGAGCCCGCGAAGGCTAGCCAACAAGGGGCAGTACGGCCCAGCAGGCTAAAAAGAGGTGCGGTCCAGATCAAAACTCCGGCGCAATGGTATGGTGTGCCACCTTACTCCCAGGCTTTATTCCAGGGAGACATACTAACGCTCGTGCTTTTTCAGGAAGAAGAGCGCTCGCCGGACTGTATCCGGAGAGGTTGCCAATCAATCCTCCGCTCGCCAGGCTCCAAAGCCAGGTCCAGAAGTGGAGGCGAACATGAGGCGTGCGTCGGATGCTCCTCCGATATAGGATGCCGACATGTTATCTGCCACCAATTCCGAGGTGGAGAGTGCCATGAATCACAGGCGTCACCGGACAGTTCTTCGTGACGCGTGTTTCTCCCCAAAGGCATTGGATGCCTTCAATTCAGGAGATGCGCACCTCGGTGCCACTCAAAATGGTCTAGCCAGAGCCACAAAGCAGTATGTAAAAGACATATAGGTGAGAAAATTTGACAATTATATGTGCCAGTAGCCCCCAAGACTTGAAATAGTTAGAATAACTGATTTAAGGATCATTTATTATGCAGGATCTTACAGAAAAGAATACCCAACTGTCCCAGGAGCTGGAGGAGTGCAAGGCCCAACTTGAGGCCGCACTAGCCGCAGCGGGGGAAGCCAAAGAGACCCCCTCTGGTAATATATGCTTCAAAAGATAAGTAACTTGTGAAGTGCGGCATGCGCAGAAGTCTGACAATAATATTGCAGATGGCGCCGGGATAGATCCGGACAAGCAACATCTCATGCGTCGGTTAAAGGCCGGCGAGAATGTGCTTACAAGGGTGAGGCAAGAGAAAAATAATCTCCAAGATGCCAACACCCAGCTGGGTGAGGAACTAAAGGATGTTCGTGCCCAGCTGTCTGACTCCGTTAAGGAGAATCGGCGGCTTCGACGCGGCATTTTTAGTAAGTGCTTAAACGAACTTTTGAAAAAAGAGTTCGGCGAGGAAGTCGACTAACAGAGTTATATCTGTAGGTATGCTCACAGGCCATCCTGCAGAGGAAATGCCCGGTTCTACGGGTGACCTTCTTCCCGAGCTCTTACAACTGCACGAACGAGTTCGGCAGGTGATGAAAGGCGTCGCCCAGGTCTTGTGGTCATTTCTCTCCCCGCCCGAAGGCCTTGGAGAGCTTGCAGAGAGGCTTCAGGGAGTGCGGCGGCGCTTCCGATTATGGAAGATATCGGCCTGCCATCAGGGCGCCAGGGAAGCCTGGGCCATGGTGAAGACGCGGTACACGAAGACTGACCCAAACCACATGGCCGAGGTCGGACCTGCGGGGCCCGATGGGAAGGAGATCCTTGTGAGCTTAGTGTACGACCAAGTAGAATTGGCCGCAAAGTATTCCCAACAGGACTGTAAACTAGACAGCCTATTAGATGGCATTGAAGAGGAATACAATCAGTCGGATTGACTATGTAATTAAAGATGACATGTAAAATGCCTTCTAGCCGGATTATAGATCGTTTGTCATAGCGGACCTTTTTGCTTCAACCTCGGGACCCAATAGTCCAGAGTGTGTCCGAATACCCTCACAGTTATGTAAGAACCGGAGCATGCGTGGAGACCAGGCGTAGGGGTCATTAGTGCTTTATCAGACAAGTGCCCAACTAGTTATGTTATATTACATGGTTAGTAAGAAACATCTTCCAGGGAGAATAGTTCCGTTAGGGGTTC
The DNA here is from genome assembly GCF_002162155.2 of Triticum dicoccoides. Lineage (NCBI taxonomy): Eukaryota > Viridiplantae > Streptophyta > Magnoliopsida > Poales > Poaceae > Triticum > Triticum dicoccoides. The sequence continues at coordinate 376,112,181 of NC_041387.1, forward strand.
CTTTCCCTGGGAGGCATGCCCTAAAGTGCATGTCCGGACTACGAAAAGAGCAAAAAAACATCTGGGGGCAGATAAATAAATAGGTAAGAAATCGTCTTTTAGTTCACCGACCGAATATTCTCTTAAGAACGCTAGCTTTCGGGTTCACCCAGTCTGAGGTACACATCTGGCTGACCCGGCAGTAACAATCACAGAGGTGCTCCCGTTACCGCCTAGCCGAACAATCGGGAACGTAGGAGTAAGCACAGGAGCCAGGCAACCCAGCTTGGCCAAAACTTAAGTCATATGGATGCATATAATGGTGAATAAAAGGTACATGCGGAAGTGTGACACATGTGTTGGGCATGAAGCCCGTATAAATAAACTTCTGTTAAAGAAGCCCCCAGGTATAATGAGCGCGGATAGCGCGTCAAGTGTTTGTGAACAATGCGCGAACAAGCTTTCAAAGGCTGCAATAGAAAAGGAGGGAGAAGGAGAGAAACAGAAGACAACTAATATGTAAAATGTAGATGGAGGAAGGACACGAACTCAGAATCCGGCGCTAGGCGTAGAATCTTCGGAGACGGGCTGCGTTCCATGGGTTCGGCTCGAGTCGGTTATCCGATGCATCTCGCAGACGGTACGCACCACTGGTCAGGACTTGGTTGATGATAAAGGGACCTTCCCATTTGGGCTTGAGTTTGTCCTTTTTCTTGTCCGGCAGGCATAGAACTAACTCGCCAACGTTGTAAGTTTTGGCCCGTACTTCTCTGCTTTGATATCTTCGAGCTTGTTGTTGATAAAATGCGGAACGGGCTTTTGCCACGTCCCGCTCCTCCTCCAATGCGTCCAAACTGTCCTGCTGATCGAGCTCGGCTTCTCTTTCTTCGTACATGCGCACGCGAGGTGAGTCATGAATTATGTCACAGGGCAGAACTGCCTCTACGCCATATACCATAAAGAATGGTGTAAATCCGGTGGTGCGATTTGGAGTGGTCCACAGCCCCCAGAGTACGGAGTCGAGCTCCTCTACCCAGTGCGTGTTAGATTCCTTGAGGGACCGCACTAATCTGGGTTTGATGCCGCTCATGATTAGACCATTTGCTCGCTCGACTTGACCGTTAGTTTGAGGGTGATAGACTGAAGCATAGTCGAGCTTGATGCCCATGTGTTTGCACCAGAGTTTGACCTCGTCGGCCGTAAAGTTCGTGCCGTTATCAGTGATGATGTTATGGGGGACGCCGTAACGGTGTACGACCCCTGATATGAAGTCTATCACCGGTCCGGATTCGGCCGTCTTAACAGGTTTGGCCTCTATCCATTTGGTGAATTTATCCACCATGACCAGTAGGTATTTTTGCTTGTGGGTTCCTCCTTTAAGGGGTCCAACCATGTCAAGCCCCCAGACCGCAAAGGGCCAGGTTATGGGTATAGTTTTGAGGGCGGTGGGTGGCATGTGGCTTTGATTAGCAAAGAGTTGGCAACCAACGCATCGTTGGACTAAGTCCTGAGCATCTGCTCGGGCCGTCGGCCAAAATCCTGTACGGAAGGCCTTGCCTACAAGGGCCCGGGCTGTGGCGTGGTGCCTGCCGAGTCCGGCATGAATTTCAGCCAGAAGGTTCCGCCCTTCCTCTTCGGAGATACACCTTTGAAGGACTCCGGTTGTGCTTTTCTTGTAAAGCTCTCCCTCATGGACCTTATAGGCTTTAGATCGCCGCACTATGCAGCGGGCCTCATTTTAGTCCTCAGGAAGTTCCTGCCTGGTTAGGTAGGCTAGGAATGGTTCCGTCCACGGGGCAATGATGGCCATTATTACGTGGGCTGAAGATGTTACTTTGTTGGCAGAACCACCAATTGTGTCAGAATGTTCGGCTTCGGGCAGTGCGGTTGGGTCCGGGTTGTTATTTCCGGATTCTCCCTCCCATAGTACGGATGGCTTGAACAACCTCTCTAGGAAGATGTTGGGAGGGACGGCATCGCGCTTTGCGCCAATGCACGCCAATACGTCTGCTGCCTGGTTGTTATCCCGGGCTATATGGTGAAATTCGAGCCCTTCAAACCGAGCTGACATTTTTAGGATGGCGTTGCGATAAGCTGCCATTTTCGGATCCTTGGCATCGAAGTCTCCATTTATTTGGGATATCGCGACGTTCAAATCCTCACGCACCTCTAGGCGTTGAATGCCCATGGAGACTGCCATCTGGAGGCCGTGTAGAAGGGCCTCGTATTCGGCTGCGTTGTTGGAGTCCGTATACATTATCTGGAGTACGTATTGAACCGTATCTCCGGTTGGGGACGTCAAAACGACGCCGGCCCCCAGATCGGCCAACATTTTGGAGCCGTCGAAGTGCATTATCCAGTTGGAATATGCGCCATACTCTTTAGGGAGTTCGGCTTCAGTCCATTCGGCGACGAAGTCGGCCAAAACTTGTGACTTAATAGCTCGTTGTGGCTTATAGGTTATGTCGAACGGGAGGAGCTCAATGGCCCATTTGGCAATCCGGCCCGTCGCGTCACAGTTTTTTATAATGTCGTGAAGAGGTACTTCAGAGGCTACTGTTATCGAACACTCTTGAAAGTAGTGTCGTAGTTTCCGGGATGCCATGAACACCGCGTACGCTATCCTCTAATAATGCGGGTATTGTGACTTGCATGGAGTTAGGACAATGGACACGTAGTAAACTGGTTTTTGAAGGGGGAGCTTGTGTCCATCCGTTTCTCGTTCGACAACGAGCACTGCGCTCACAACTTGATGAGTTGCCGCGATATATAATAGCATTGGTTCGCCCATGTTGGGCGCGGCCAGGACCGGGTTTGTTGCCAATATGGCTTTTATTTCTTCGAGTCCGGCCGTGGCGGCATCCGTCCACTCGAAGTGTTCGGTGCGTCGGAGGAGGTGATAAAGAGGTAACGCCTTTTCTCCTAAACAGGAGATAAAGCGGCTTAGAGCCGCCACGCATCCCGTCAATTTTTGTATTTGTTTGAGGTCCTTTGGGATATCCAGTTGTGACAGAGCTCGGATCTTGGCTGGGTTTGCTTCAATTCCTCTACCGGATACAATGAAGCCCAAGAGCTTTCCGGCTGGTACGCCAAAAACGCATTTTTCCGGGTTAAGCTTAATGTCATATGTTCGGAGATTATCGAACGTGAGCCTCAAATCATCTACTAGAGTTTCGACGTGCTTGGTTTTGACGACCACATCATCTATGTATGCCTCCACTGTTTTGCCGATCTGGTTTGCCAGACATGTCTAAATCATGCGTTGATATGTTGCGCCGGTATTTTTGAGCCCAAAGGGCATTGTGTTGAAGCAGAATGGGCCGTATGGGGTGATGAATGCCGTTGCGGCCTGGTCGGGCTCTGCCATCTTAATTTGGTGGTAGCCGGGGTATGTTTCGAGGAAACACAATGAATCGTGTCATGTGGTAGCGTCGATAATTTTATCGATGCGGGGGAGTGGGAAGGGATCCTTTGGGCAAGCCTTGTTGAGGTCCTTAAAACCGACGCATAGGCGCCAGGATTTGTCCTTCTTTGGTACCATCACCAGGTTTGCTAGCCAGTCCGGATGTTTTATATCTCTGATGAATCTGGCCTCCAATAATTTGGCTAGCTCCTCTCCCATGGCCTATCTCTTGGGTTCGGAGAAACGCCGTAGAGCCTGTTTGACTGGCTTGAATCCTTTTAGGATGTTTAGGCTGTGCTCGGCCAGCCGGCGTGGGATTCCTGGCATGTCTGAAGGGTGCCAGGCAAAAATGTCCCAATTTTCACATAGGAATTCTCGTAGTGTGGCGTCTACATCAGGGTTTAATTGTGCCCCGATGGAGGCCGTTTTCGTAGGGCGTTGGATGGACTTGGAATTTGACTATTTCGTTCGCTGGTTTAACGGAGGTGGACTTGGATCTCTTATCGAGTATCACATCGTCCCTATTCACCGTGGAGCGCAGCGCAGTGAGTTCTTCGGCCGCTAGGGCTTCGGATAGTGCCTCAAGGGCCAGTGCGGCTGTCTTATTTTCGGTGCGGAGTGCTATGTCCGGGTCACTAGCAAGAGTGATGATTCCGTTGGGCCCGGGCATTTTGAGCTTCATGTACCCGTAATGGGGTATAGCTTGAAAAATTGTGAATGCCTCTCTCCCTAATAGAGCGTGATATCTGCTGCTGAATGGGGCCACATGAAACGTGACCTCCTCGGACCTGTAATTATCCGGCGTGCAGAATACCACATCCAGTGTGATTTTTCCTATACAACATGCTTCCCGACTGGGGATTATTCCTCTAAAGGTTGTGTTGCTTCGCTCAATGCGGCTCCAGTCTATTTCCATTTTTCAGAGGGTTTCCTCGTAAATGAGGTTCAATCCGCTGGCACCGTCCATGAGTACCTTTGTGAGGCGAAAGCCGTCCACTATTGGACTGAGGACCAGTGCGGCTGGTGCTCGGGCTGTTCAGAATTTAGGTTCGTCACTGGCATTAAAGGTAATAGCCGTGTCTCCGTGGGTTTATTGTTGCTACTTGGTAGACTTTGGCAAGGCTGCGGAGTGTTCGTTTCTGCATATTATTTGATGCGAACGTCTCGAAGACTGTTAATACCGTACTGGTATCCTTGGGCTGATGCTCTGGAGCTAGAAGCTCTTCGCCACTTTTGGCCACCTGCCGCAGTATCCAACATGCTCTAAGGCTATGAGTTGGAGTGGCGCCCTCTGTACTATGAATTTTGCAGGGTCCATTGAGCCATCCCTCCAGTACGGTTCCATGCCCTATAGAAGGTTTTTGCTTTTTGGTATTTAACCCAGGTGCCTGGGAATGCTGCACCCTTTTATTTCGGACTGGGGCTGTATTCAGGGCCGGATTGTCCCAAAAATTGATTTCGGTTTTCAAGGCGCTTTCCATCTCATAGTACTTTCGTACTATGGACGCCAAGTCAGCGAAGCGTGTAATTTCACGACGACTTACGGTGTTGAGGATTCCCTTGTGCGTGCAATTATTGTAGAAGAATGTAATCGCGTCCTCCTCACGGCAGTCCTTTATCCTGTTCATAACCAGGAGGAATCTGGCCTAGTAATGGTTTACTGTTTCTGTGGGCTCTTGCCGGATTTGGGATAGATCGCTTATGTTTGGGTGGGTGGGTGGAATTAAATCCGGAACCCCGTCCAATCTCAGGCTCAGGGGCCAAGAAGTTTCCGAACTCGGAAGCTTGGGTTCTTGGATGTTGTCCAATGCATCTAGCCTGTTGCCTGACTTTAGGTTCAGGGCTTGAGTTACGTCCTCCCCTCCGCGGGAATCCGGCATGGAGGGATCGGGAATCCGGACATAGCTAGTCCTTAAAATAGAGGAAGGGTCGCAGTATTGCTCCTCAACCACGGCAACATGGTGGGTAACCTGGGGAGAATTGATCTCTCTCAGATCGGTTTTAGGCCCAATCTGATCGTAGTCTGTAGCGACTCCCAGGGCGGCGATGCGATCCAAGAGCTCGTTTACGGAAGAGAGCTCCATCGGATCTAACTGCTCGGCGAGTTCCGAGCTAATGTGAAGATTGCTTTCGATGACCCGAGAAGTCATCATCGGCGCGGTGGCCGGACATGCGGTCATAAGGAAACCGCCTAGCCGGAGAGTTTGGCCGATAGCCAAAGCTCCTTTAGCAACAGTGTCGTATTTAAAGACGGGACGAGGCATCCTTCCTGATGGCGACGGCACAGAGGAACTCTCAATGAAAGCACCAATGTCGGTGTCAAAACCGGCGGATCTCGGGTAGGGGGTCCCGAACTGTGCGTCTAGGCGGATGGTAACATGAGACAAGGGACATGATGTTTTTACCCAGGTTCGGGCCCTCTCGATGGAGGTAAAACCCTACTCCTGCTTGATTAATATTGATGATATGGGTAGTACAAGAGTAGATCTACCACGAGATCAGAGAGGCTAAACCCTAGAAGCTAGCCTATGGTATGATTGTTGTTCGTCCTACAGACTAAAACCCTCCGGTTTATATAGGCACCGAAGAGGGTTAGGGTTACACAGAGTCGGTTACAATGGTAGGAGATCTACATATCCGTATCGCCAAGCTTGCCTTCCACGCCAAGGAAAGTCCCATCCGGACACGGGACGAAGTCTTCAATCTTGTATCTTCATAGTCCAGGAGTCCGGCCAAAGGTGATAGTTCGGTTATCCGGACACCCCCTAATCCGGGACTCCCTCAGTAGCCCCCAAACCAGGCTTCAATGACGATGAGTCCGGCGTGTAGATTGTCTTCGACATTGCAAGGCGGGTTCTTCTCCAAATCTTGTGTACCTGTTTGAATAGCATCCGGCTTCTTGTAAATATTGCGCTCCTCGGCTTCCATGCCCAATAATGGCCATCTTCCACGTGTCGAATGAATGGGAAAAGCCAGGGTATTTTTACATTATACCCCCTAGCCGCGCAAATGAGCTGCCTATAAAAGAGACGAGGATCTAGATCTGAATCACACCATCCTCCCTTCGCGAGCATTCATCAGAGCACATCTAACAGAAATCCATTCCATCATGGACAGTCGACGCGGCTCCTCCTGTCGCCCTTCTAGCCCCCAGCCTTGAGATTGGGAGAGATGCTCCATCCCGCACAGCAAGTTAGTGACGCTCCAAACCAAGGGATTTCTTCCCCCAGCCTTCATGGTTCCATTCGAGCCGAACTCACCACCTATGTGGGTGGAAAGAAAGCGGAGAGCGTCCCCAGCCCCTCCAAAGGAGAGCGGGTGTGCCTTGTCTCTTATTTGATAAGAGTGCTCGGATTTCCAATTTATCCGTTTCTCCGGGGGCTCCTGGAGTTCTACGGCCTCTAGTTGCACAACCTTACGCCTGCCTCTATTCTGCATATTGCGGGCTTCGTGGCCCTTTGCGAGCTGTTTTTGGGCATCGAGGCTCATTTTGCGCTGTGGAAGAAGCTGTTCTGCCTTGTGCCCCATTCTCAAGAGGGGTCAATATATCAATCTTCAAGCTCCGCCCACCTCGAGTCTCTGATGACTCGACTGAATGATGTTCCAGGTCGGGCGCAAGAATGGAAGAAGTCTTTTGGCAGGTGTGGTGCTGACGTTGCTTTGTCCCTGGTCCGTGTTCACTTCAAGGATGCGCGAGAGGACAAGCTGGCGTCCATCAAAGTGGCCAATACCAAGAAGCACGACTTCCAATCTTTCATGGAGACCTTCATTGCTGCTGCCACTCGGATTGCTGACGGAATCGACCTGGACCAGTTTGTCGCGCCCTCCAGTCCTCCACCTGAGGAGTAAGAAAAACTTCTATGCTTCGCCTTAAATTTGCCTCGGAATGTCGAGTGGTTTTGTAACCGATAAACTTTTACAGGCTTGACGCCTGAGCACTTCTGAATCCGTGGGATGTTATCTGAACTTGGCTTATCGTTGAATATGCTTGCATTTGCCTTCGAGCGAACTTTGTTCTTCACTCGGAATATACTTTAATGCTTGAGACGCAGCTCTGAGGTGGAAAGTCCAGTCGACCTACACTTCATCGCTCTTGCAGGTAGGGACGAAGCACGGATAGCAATCGACCTGCGTCCTTGCGGATCGGGATGGAGCGCATGTTGTATTTTTGGCGTAGCTCCGAAGGAGAAGGCAGCAGTCGACCTGCACCTCGTCGTCCTTGCAGAGCGCACATTGTATTTGTGGTGTAGCTCCGAAGGAGAAGGCAGCAGTCGACCTGCACCTCGTCGTCCTTGCAGAGCGCACATTGTATTTGTGGCGTAGCTCTGAAGGAGAAGGTAACAATCGACCTGCACCTCGTCGTCCTTGCAGAGCGCACATTGTATTTGTGGCGTAGCTCTGAAGGAGAAGGTAGAAGTCAACCTGCACCTCGTCGTCCTTGCGGATCGGAATGGATTAAATACTTAGGCGAGTACAGGGCTGCAGCTAAGCCCCCAAGTGGGAGGGTTGCTCTCCACTCGGTAGGATTTTCAAGTACTTAGGAGAGTACTGGACTGCAGCTAAGCCCCCGAGTGGGAGGATTGCTCTTCACTCGGTAGGATTTTTGAGTACCTAGGCGAGTACTGGACTGCAGCTAAGCCCCCGAGTGGGAGGGTTGCTCTCCACTCGGTAGGATTTTCAAATACTTAGGCGAGTACTGGACTGCAGCTAAGCCCCCAAGTGGGAGGATTGCTCTCTACTCGGTAGGATTTTCGAGTACTTAGGCGAGTACTGGACTGCAAC
>NC_041387.1:376120738-376161690 GCF_002162155.2 Triticum dicoccoides
GGGAGGGTTGCTCTCCACTCGGTAGGATTTTCAAATACTTAGGCGAGTACTGGACTGCAGCTAAGCCCTCGAGTGGGAGGATTGCTCTCCACTCGGTAGGATTTTTGAGTACTTAGGCGAGTACTGGACTGCGGCTAAGCCCCCGAGTGGGAGGGTTGCTCTCCACTCGGTAGGATTTTCAAATACTTAGGCGAGTACTGGACTGCAGCTAAGCCCCCGAGTGGGAGGTTTGCTCTCCACTCGGTAGGATTTTCAAATACTTAGGCGAGTACTGGACTGCAGCTAAGCCTCCGAGTGGGAGGCTGGCTCACCACTCGATAGGATTTTTTAAACTTAGGCGAGTACTTGGACTGCAGCTAAGCCCCCGAGTGGGAGGCTGGCTCACCACTCGGTAGGATTTTAAAATACTTAGGCGAAACGGATTCGCAGCTAAGCCCCCGAGTGGGAGGCTGGCTTACCACTCGGTATGATTTTCAAATACTTAGGTGAAACGGATTTGCAGCTAAGCCCCCAAGTGGGAGGCTGGCTCACCACTCGGTAGGAATAATTTTTTTTACAAGCTTAGGCGAAACGGATTCGCGGCTAAGCCACCCACTAGGGGATTTCTCACGTAAACAAAAGCAAAAACAATCACTGGGAAAATCATAACACTCTTGTCTTTGACAAACAAACTACAGAGGTACTTTTTATTACATCTCATCCGAGTGAGTACTTAAGTATAAAAGGGGCGGAGCAGCTCCGCATTCCAAGCTCGCGGCTCATCAATCTGGCGATCGACATTGTAAAGACGGTACACTCCATTGTGGAGAACTTTGGTGACGATGAAGGGACCTTCCCAAGTAGGAGCGAGCTTGTGTGGCTTCTGTTGATCCACTCAGAGGATCAAGTCCCCTTCTTGGAAGGCTTGACTCTTCACGTTTCTGGCATGGAATCGACGCAAATCCTGCTGATAGATTGTCGATCTGATCATGGCCATCTCTCTTTCTTCTTCTAGAAGGTCGACTGCGTCCTGCCGGGCTTGTTCTGCTTCATCTTCAGAGTAAAGCTCGACTCGGGGTGCATTGTGAAGCAGGTCACTCGGCAGAACTGCTTCAGCTCCATAGACCAGGAAGAATGGAGTTCGCCCAGTCGACCGATTAGGAGTGGTCCTCAATCCCCAAAGAACTGACGGAAGTTCGTCGACCCACGCGCCTGCTGCGTGTTTGAGGTCACGCATCAAACGGGGTTTCAGTCCTTTGAGAATTAGGCCGTTTGCTCTTTCTGCTTGTCCATTCGACTGGGGGTGAGCGACAGAAGCATAGTCGACTCGCGTGCCTTGAGAAGCGCAGAAAGCTCTGAATTCGTCGGAATCGAAGTTTGACCCATTATCAGTGATGATGCTGTGCGGAACTCCATATCTGAATATCAACTCTCTGATGAAGCTGATAGCAGTGCCGGCATCAAGATTCTTGATAGGCTTAGCTTCAATCCACTTAGTGATCTTGTCGACTGCCACCAGTACATGGGTGAAGCCGCTCCTGCCAGTTCTTAGTGGTCCAACCATATCCAGTCCCCAAACAGCGAAGGGCCAGACGAGTGGAATGATCTTCAAGGCTGAGGCAGCTTTGTGTGACATATTGGAATAGAACTGACATCCTTCCCACTTGTCGACTATTTCCTTCGCCATTTCATTTGCTCTTGGCCAGTAAAATCCCGCTCGGTATGCTTTAGCCACAATGGTCCGAGAGGGCGCATGACGACCACAGGTCCCCGAGTGGATATCATCAAGAATTATCTGACCTTCTTCTGGTGTTCTACATTTCTGGCTGACTCCAGTCGCGCTTTCCCTATACAACTGTCCCTTTATCACAGTAAAGGCCTTGGATCGGCGGACGATCTGTCGAGCCTCTTCTTCGTTCTCCGGGAGCTCTTTCCTTAGGATATACGTGATGTACAACACTGTCCAGTCGGGAGTGATGACCAAAACTTCCATGATCAGGTCGACCACAGCTGGGACCTCAACTTCAGTCGGATCCGTGACACTTTTTGGCTGCGGGGCTTCTTCGGTGAAAGGATCCTCTTGAACTGATGGTGTGTGGATGTGCTCCAAAAACACATTACTGGGAATGGCTTCTCTCTTGGAACCTATTTTTGCCAAATCATCAGCCGCTTGATTTTTCAGTTGGGGTATATGATGGAGCTCTAACCCCTCAAATTTCTTCTCTAGCTTTGTCACCGCATTGCAGTAACCATTCATGGCTGGACTTCTGACGTCCCACTCCTTCATCACCTGATTAACCACCAGATCTAAGTCGCCATAGACCATGAGGCGACGGACGCCAAGTGAAATGGCCATACGCAACCCATAGAAAAGTGCTTCGTATTCTGCTTCGTTATTGGAAGAATCAAAGTGAATCTGGAGCACATATTTGAGCTTATCTCCTCGGGGGGAAACCAACACTAACCCAGCACCGGAACCATTCAACATCTTAGAGCCATCAAAGAACATGGTCTAGTGCTCCGAGTGAACTTGAGTCGGCAGTTGCTGTTCAATCCACTCGGCGATGAAATCTGCTATTGCCTGGGACTTGATGGCTTTCTTTGCCTCAAACTTGATATCAAAGGGAAGGAGTTCAATCGCCCATTTTGCCACTCGACCAGTTGCATCTCTGTTGTGCAGAATCTCTGACAATGGGGCATCACTGACGACTGTAATGGAATGGTCAGAGAAGTAATGAGCAACCTTCTTCGTGGTCATATAAATCCCATATACAAGCTTCTGATAATGAGGGTATATTTGCTTTGATGGGGTCAAAACTTCAGAAAGATAATATACTGGGCACTAAACTTTAAAGGCTTTTCCTTCTTCTTCCCGCTCGACCGTAAGTACTGTACTGACGACTTGTCCTGAGGTTGCAACGTAAAGCAGCAAAGGCTCTTTGCTGATTGGGGCAGCAAGCACCGGCTGGGTGGAGAGCAGGGCTTTTAGCTCTGCAAAAGCTGCATCAACTTCGGGAGTCCACTCGAACTTGTCTGACTTCTTCATCAGTCAGTAAAGAGGCAATGCCTTTTCACCAAGGCGAGAGATGAATCGACTTAAAGCGGCCAAGCATCCAGTAAGCTTCTGGACATCGTGCACATGCACAGGGCGTTTCATTTAGAGTATAGTACCAACTTTTTCTGGGTTGGCGTCGATTCCTCGTTTGGAAACGAGAAAACCGAGTAACTTTCCGCGAGGAACTCCGAATGTGCACTTTGATGGATTAAGCTTGATATCATACCTCCTGAGGTTGGCAAATGTTTCAGCAAGGTCAGTCAGCAGGTCGGAACCCTTTCGTGATTTGACCACAATGTCATCCATGTATGCTTCCACATTCCGAATGATTTGAGTGAGCAAACACTTCTGAATCATCCTCATGAACGTGGCTCCGACATTCTTGAGGCCGAATGGGATGGTGACGCAGAAGCACCCGAATGGAGTGATGAAAGTTGTTTTGATCTCGTCGGGTCCATACAGACGGATCTGATGGTAACCGGAATAGGTGTCTAAAAAAGACAGGCACTCACATCCAGCAGTCAAGTTGACTATTTGGTCGATGCGGGCGAGAGGAAAATGATCTTTCGGGCAGGCCCGATTGATATGTTTGAACTCAATGCACATGTGAAGTGACCTGTCCTTCTTGGGGACCACGACAACATTGGCGAGCCACTCGGAGTGGTAAATCTCTCGGATAAACTCTGCTGCTATGAGTCGAGCCACCTCCTCGCTGATGGCCTTTCTCTTCTGGACGGCGGACCATCGAAGATGTTCCTTGACAGGTTTCACTTTTGAGTCGACTCATAGACGGTGCTCAGCCAGCCCCCTGGGAACACCCGGCATGTCAGAAGGCTTCCATGCGAAGATGTCCCAGTTCTCATGGAGGAACTGGATAAGCGCTTCTTCCTATTTGGAGTCGAATGTTTTTGAGATATGAGTCGGAGCAGCACTGGGGTCGATCAGGTGAATGTGAACCGGTTTTGTCTCACCGGACGACTGAAATGCTGATTTCGTAGCAGGCTTCTTGGCTCGCAACAAATCACTCGGATCTACAGTTTTCTGGTATTCCTGCAGCTCTACCACTGCCATCTGAGCATCGGCGATCTTTGAGCCTTTCTGAAAGCACTCTTCTGCCTTCTTCCGATTTCCAGTAACAATGATCACACCTTTGGGACCAGGCATCTTCAATTTGAGGTACACATAACACAGTCGAGCCATGAAACGTGCATAAGCTAGCCTGCCCAAAATAGCGTGATAAGCACTCTGGAAATCCACAACTTGAAACGTTAACTTTTCTTTGCGGTAATTCTTGGAATCACCGAAAACCACATCAAGAGCAATTTGGCCGAGTGACTCAGCCTTCTTTCCAGGAATGACTCCATGGAAACTCATGTTGCTGGTACTGAGTCTGGACATCGGAATGCCCATCCCTTTCAACGTCTCTGCATACAATATATTCAGGTCACTGCCACCATCCATCAAGACTTTAGTCAGTCGAGTGCCTTCTACGACTGGGTCGACCACCAAAGCTTGCCTCCCAGGGGTGGCTATGTGTGTCGGATGGTCGGACTGGTCGAATGTGATGGCAGTCTGAGACCATTTCAGATAACTAGGCGTCGTCGGAGCAACCATATTCACCTCTCGGTTGATAACTTTCAATCGACTTTTGCTTTCTACATCAACAAAAATCATCAGGGTGGAATTGACCTGGGGATATCCATCATCACTATCTTCTTTGTCTTCAACTTTGTCCGACTCCTTTTCCTTATCTTTGGGCTGTTTCCCCTGGAATCGCTGGATCAAGAGCCGACACTGTCGAGTGGTATGTTTTGGGTAAATGAATTTACCCTCCTCATCTTTCTTCGTGTGAATGTGACACGGCAAATCCATCACGTCATTCCCTTCCTTGTCCTTCACCTTCTTAGGGTTCCAAGACCCTTTGGGCTTCCCTTTAAACTTTCCTTGAGTCACGGCCAAGGCTTCTCCAGGAGCAGCTAGCTCGGCTTTCCGCTTTTGCTTCCGACTGGAGTTCCCTCCTCCAGTTTCGTGGGCGACTGACTTGTGCTTGCCACCCCGGAGCCGATCCTATTCTTCACCATTGGCATACTTGGTGGCAATCTCCATCATTCGACTCAGAGACATGTCTCCGGTTCGACCAAATTTTAGGTTTAGCTCTCTGTACTTAACGCCTTCCTTGAAGGGACAGACTGCCTGGTGATCAGATACATTCTCTACCGTGTGCTGCAACGTGATCCATCTCTGGATGTAATCCCTCAAAGTTTCATTCGACTTCCACACACAAGATTGCAGCTCTGTCAACCCTGCTGGTCGCTTGCAAGTTCCTTCAAATGTTCTGACAAACACTCAGGCAAGATCTTCCCAAGTGTAAATGCTGATGGGTGCTAACTTATTCAACCATGCTCTGGCCGAACCCTCCAATATAAGAGGCAGGTGTTTCATGGCCACCTCATCGTTGCCGCTGCCAATCTGAACAGCCACACGGTAGTCCTCAAGCCAAGTATCAGGCTTGGACTCACCAGTGAACTTACTGACTCCAGTCGCCAACCTGAAGTTGGGAGGAATCACCGCGGCCCTGATGGCTCTGCTGAAACACTCTGGTCTTGAGACATGTACTCTGCTGCTGGTGGGTATATCTTTGTCATGACCTTCTCGGTGAGCTCTGTTCCTGTCGACCAAACCTTGAACGATAATGGATCTCGCATCAAAGCCTGGTTCCCTGGGGTCGACTGGAATCCTTCGCCTAACACTGTGATGGCGTATGTCATCCTGCTATCGAGGCGCGTACGATCCACCCCTTGGGGGAGGGGTGGGCAGTTGACGTCGACCATCGCAATCGAGTCGGTGATCATACTACTCCCGGTTCCTGTACTGATCACGCCGGTCCTCACTTCCCTCACGCCTCGGGGGCGATCTTGGGCTATGGGCCGACTGGACTGTATTTGCAGCGACGGATTTGCTGTGAATCCTATTCCGTGACTGCGATACAGCTGAATTTTGATCTCCTGCTACCCGGAGTAATGCTCTGATATGTAACAAACCTCTGCCAGCCTCTGACTGGGAAGGCTGAAACGACTCTGCTATATGGGCTGCAGCTGCTAAATTCTGAACCGGAGTTCGATATACCTGAGTCGGTGGTGGAAAGAGTTGACGTCGACTGGAGTCTGGAACCCATTGCCGCGCACGCTCGTCGAGTGCTCGCTGGAGGTTCTCCAGTCGAGTGTGCTCAGCCAAGTTGGCCAAGCGCGCATCCTCTAAGGCACGAGCCTCGGGGGTTTCTCCGACGATAGGAATGTGTAGCGCATCCATGTTCCGGCGGCGAAGTTCTTCCCTCTATAGCAAAGTGAGGGGCTCGGGTTGATACTCTTCGTGAACCCGCGCCGGATCGCCTCCGCCATCGTCTCCATCAGCGCGGGGAAAGCCAGGAGGACTGCGTGGTCCATTGACCATCAGAACCTCCGCCGCTGGATCACTCCTGTCGCACTCGGATGCAGTCTCTGCGGAGCCAGTCGACAGATCGAACAGGCTGTAGAGAGATTCGTCGGGCTCGATTGCCGCGACTTGGGGGGTGGCCGAATGGCGGGCCACCGCGTGTCTCACCCATCGCTGAAGCCTCAACCGACCGGAGCGCTTGCGCCGGCCGGAAACAGGGAGGGAGGACGACACAAGGGTCGACCGATACTGGGTCGACGGTTGCCGCAGGAGGACGCCACGGACGCATGCGCTAAAGTGCGTCGCCCTACGGACAGGGAGCGCGTCGACGTCGAGTGGAGCCTCCTGAAGCCAAGCGGAGTCGTCGGCGATGAACGTGAGCGCGCCGAGACGGATCTCGCGGCCCCCAACCAAAACTCCGCCTGAAACCATGATGAAGGAGATCGGAAAAATTGCAACTTCTCCAATAAGTCGCTAAGACACCTGCCCCACGGTGGCCGCCAACTGTCGTGGTTCTAAGTCTGATAGTAGAATAGGGGGGTAGGAATGGAGAGGCAAGATCCTAGCTATGGAGTATTTGTATACGCAAGATGTTTACGAGTTCAGGCCCTTCTCAGAGGAAGTAACAGCCCTACGTCTTGGAGCCCGGAGGCGGTCAACTGGATTATGCATATAAGAGTTACAGGGGTGCGAACCCTTTACACTGAGGAGGGGTGGCTTATATAGAGTCTGCCAGACCCCTCTGGTCCTCAGTTATGCAGGGTTTAAGGTACATTAAGGTCGGGCGTTACTGGTAACGCCATAAATAAAGTGCTATGATGACCATAAAAGCTACTTAATGACAGACCGTTGGCGTGCAGAGTGACTTTAAGTCTCCAGGCAGTCGAGTGGTTGGCTTCATGGTCGAGTGTCTTCGAGTCCGTCGAGTGGAACCCTTCCAGGTCGACTGAAAGGTGGTTTCCTCGAGAGATGTCCTTGGGGAGGGTATCTTGGACAGGTCCATGACCCTACTCTAGGTACATGGCTTCATCAATGGGCGCGCCCAGTAAGGGTGGGCGCGCCCTCCACCCTCGTGGAGGCCTCGTGTCCTTCCCGGACTACTTTCTTCCTAAAATTCTTAATTATTCCAAAACTGATAAAATTTGCCATTAGAATTGTTTTAGAGACGGTTTACTTACTGTACCACATACCTATTCCTTTTCGGAGTCTGGAACATTCTAGAAAGTGTCCCTTATGTATTCCTCAGGGGTTACGGTTTCAACAATATTAGTTTCAACATTGATAGGATTACCTGAGATGTAATGTTTAATTCTTTGACCGTTCACCACCCTCGAAATTGTGCCTTTGAAGTTGTTAATTTTTATGGCACCAGAACGATAGACCTCCTCGATAACGTAAGGACCTTCCCACTTAGAGAGAAGTTTTCCTGCAAAAAATCTTAAACGAGAGTTGAATAATAACACATAATCACCTACGTTAAACTCACGCTTTTGAATCCTTTTGTCACGCCAGCATTTGACTTTTTTTTTGAATAGCTTGGCATTCTCATAGGCTTGGGTTCTCCATTCATCGAGTGAGGTAATATCAAACAACCTCTTCTCACCGACAAGTTTGAAGTCATAGTTGAGCTCTTTAATAGCCCAATATGCTTTATGTTCAAGTTCTAGAGGTAAATGACAAGCTTTTCCATAAACCATCTTATATGGAGACATACCCATAGGATTTTTGTATGCAGTTCTGTAGGCCCATAATGCATCATCAAGTTTTTTGGACCAATTCTTTCTAGATCTATTGACAGTCTTTTGCAAAATTAATTTGAGATCTTTATTGCTCAACTCTACTTGACCACTAGACTGCGGATGATAAGGAGATGCGATTCTATGATTAACATCATACTTAGCGAGCATCTTACAGAAAGCACCATGAATAAAATGTGAACCACCATCAGTCATAGGATATCTAGGGACTCCAAACCTCAGAAAAATAACTTTTTTAAGCATTTTAATAGAAGTGTTATGATCAGCACTACTAGTTGGAACAGCTTCTACCCACTTAGTAACGTAATCAACAGCAACTAAAATATGTGTGTAACCATTAGAGGCAGGAAAAGGTCCCATATAATCAAAGCCCCAAACACCAAATGGCTCAATAACAAGAGAATAATTCATAGGAATTTCTTGATGTTTACTAATATTAAAAATTCTTTGACATTCATCACAAGATAAGACAAACTTACGAGCATCTTTGAAGAGAGTAGGCCAATAAAAACCAGATTGCAATACCTTATGTGCAGTTCTATCTCCAGCGTGGTGTCCTCCATAGGATTCAGAGTGACACTTGCATAGGATCTGTTCCTGTTCATGCTCAGGTACACAACGTCTAATAACACCATCTACTCCTTCTTTATAAAGGTGTGGGTCATCCCAGAAGTAATGTCTTAAATCATAAAAGAACTTTTTCTTTTGCTGGTATGTGAAACTAGGAGGTATAAATTTAGCAACAATGTAATTAGCATAATCAGCATACCAAGGAGCAGTACGAGAAGCATTAACGACCGCTAATTGTTCAACAGGAAAGCTATCATCAATAGGCAGTGGGTCATCAAGAACATTCTCTAACCTAGACAAGTTGTCCGCAACGGGGTTCTCAGCTCCCTTTCTATCAATAATATGCAAATCAAATTCTTGGAGCAAGAGAACCCATCTAATGATTCTAGGCTTAGCATCTTTCTTTTCCATAAGATATTTAATAGCAGCATGATTAGTGTGAATAGTAACTTTTGAATCAACAATATAAGGTCTAAACTTATCACATGAAAACACAACTGCTAAGAATTCTTTTTCAGTAGTAGCATAATTTCCCTGGGCAGTATCAAGAGTCTTACTAGCATACTGGATAACATTCAATTTCTTATCAACTCTTTGCCCTAGAACAGCACTTACCGCATAATCACTAGCATCACACATAATTTCAAAAGGTAAATTCCAATCAGGTGCCTGAACAATAGGTGCAGTGATCAAAGCGTTCTTAAGTATTTCAAATGCTTCTACACAATCATCATCAAAGACAAAAGGAATATCTTTTTGCAATAAATTAGTCAGAGGCCTAGAAATTTTAGAGAAGTCCTTAATGAACCTCCTATAAAAACCGGCATGACCAAGGAAACTTCTTATACCTTTTATGTCCTTGGGACATGGCATCTTTTCAATAGCATCAACTTTAGCTTTATCAACTTCAATACCTCTCTCAGAAATCTTATGCCCCAAGACAATGCCTTCATTAACCATAAAGTGGCACTTTTCCCAATTCAAGACGAGACTAGTGTCTTCGCATCTCTGCAAAACTCGATCAAGGTTGCTTAAGCAATCATCAAAAGAGGATCCATAAACGGAGAAATCATCCATGAATACCTCACAAATCTTTTCACAAAAGTCAGAGAATATAGCCATCATACATCTTTGAAAGGTAGCAGGTGCATGACATAAACCAAAAGGCATACGTCTATAAGTAAAGGTTCCAAAAGGGCAAGTATAAGTAGTTTTTGATTGATCCCCCGCTGACACAGGTATTTGAGAGAAACCAAAATAACCATCTAGAAAGCAAAAGTGTGTGTGTTTGGATAGTCTTTCTAGTATTTTATCAATAAAAGGTAAAGCGTAATATTCTTTCTTAGTAGCTTTATTTAATTTACAGAAATCAATTACCATCCTATAACCTGTAATAATTCTTTGCGGGATCAATTCATCTTTATCATTAGGAACGACAGTAATACCTCCCTTTTTAGGAACACAATGGACAGGGCTTACCCAATCACTATCAGCAACGGGATAAATTATACCTGCCTCAAGGAGCTTTAGTATCTCCTTTCTTACCACTTCTTCCATCTTGGGATTCAGTCGTCATTGAGGATCTCTAACTGGTTTGGCATTGTCCTCCAAATTAATTTTGTGTTGGCATAACGTGGGACTAATGCCCTTGATATCATCCAGAGTATATCCAATAGCAGCACGGTGCTTCTTCAGAGTTTTCAATAATCTTTCTTCTTCTTGCTCTGAAAGGTTAGCACTAATAATAACATGATATATTTTCTTTTCATCAAGATAAGCATACTTAAGATTATCAGGTAATGGTTTGAGTTCAAACACGGGATCACCCTTGGGTGGAGGGGATCCCCAAGAATTTGAACGGGAAGGTTGTGTTTCAGCATAAGTTCCTGTTTAAGGAACACTTCATCTATTTCCCTTCTTTCCTATATAAACATATCGTTTTCATTGTCTAGCAAATATTGTTCTAACGGATCTGTAGGAGGTACGTCAATGGAAGCAAGACCAATAATCTTATCCTTACTAGGTGATTCTTTATCATGAGACATACCCTCTAAGCCAATTGTAACAGTATCCTTTTCACAATCAATCTTAGCATTAACTGTATTCAAGAAGGGTCTACCAAAAATAATGGGACAAAAGTCATCTTGTGGGGAACCAAGAACAAGAAAATCAGCAGAATATTTAACCTTCCCACACAACACTTTAACATCTCTAACAATCCCAACTGGCTTAGTGGTATCCCTATTGGCAAGCTTAATAGTAACATCAATATCTTCTATTTCAGCCGGTGCAATGTCATGCATAATTTCTTTATATAAGTCATAGGGTATTGCACTAGCACTAGCACCCATATCACATAAGCCATGATAACAATGATCTCTTATTTTAACAGAAATAACAGGCATGCCTACAACAGGTTTATGAATCTTAGTATCTGGTCTAACAATATTAGCAGTCTCACCACAGAAATAAATAACATGCCCATTTAAATCATCATCCAAGAGATCTTTAATCATAGCAATACTAGGTTCAACTTTGATTTGCTCAGGAGGTGTATAAGTCCTAATATTACTCTTACGAACAACGGTCGAAGTTTTAGCATGATCCTTTATCCTAACAGGAAAAGGAGGTTTCTCAACATAAGTAGTAGGAACAATAGGATCACTATGAGTGACAGTCTTTTCTTCAACTGTAATAGGTGCAACTACTTTTACTTCAATGGGAGGGTTATATTTAAACTATTTCTCCTTAGGGAGATCAACGTGAGTAGCAAAAGATTCACAGAAAGAAGCTACTATCTCAGAGTCAAGTCCATATTTAGCGCTAAATCCACGAAAAGCATCGGTATCCATAAAAGATTTAACACAATCAAACTTAGGTGTCATACCTGACTCCTTACCATCGTCGGAACCCCAATCTTCAGAGTTGCATGTAATTATTTCCAATAAGTCCCATTTGAATTCAATAGTCTTCAGCATATAAGAACCAGCACATGAAGTATCGAGCATGTTGCGATCATTGAGAGAAAGCCGAGCATAAAAAATTTGAATAATCATTTCTCTGGAGAGCTCATGATTGGGGCATGAATATAAAATTGACTTAAGCCTCCCCCAAGCTTGAGCGATGATTTCTCCTTCGCGAGGCCAGAAATTATATATGTAATTACGATCACGATCAAAAAGATGCATAGGATAGAACTTCTGGTAAAATTCCAACTTAAATTGCTTATAATTCCAAGATCTCATATCATCACATAGCCTATACCATGTCAATGCATATACCTTCAAAGATAAAGGGAATACCTTCCTTTTGACAACATCATCGGGAATACCTGCAAGCTTAAATAATCCACAAACTTCATCCACAAAGATAAGGTGTAAATCGGGATGCAATGTTCCATCTCCTGCAAATGGATTAGCTAGCAGTTTCTCTACCATACCCGAAGGAATCTCAAAGTAAATATTTTCAATAAGTTCAGTAGGTTTAGGAGAAACTCTTTGCTCTTCTGGTCGGGGTGAAGATACCCCGAACAAGCCCCTCAAAGGATTAGTTTCCATAGTGACAAGTAACAGAAAATTTCAGCACACTACATAAATATTTCCTTACCAAGTTCCACTCACCAAAAGCGCTACACTCCCCGGCAACGGCGCCGGAAAAGAGTCTTGATGACCCACAAGTGTAGGGGATCTATCGTAGTCCTTTTGATAAGTAAGAGTGTCGAACCCAACGAGGAGCAGAAGGAAATGATAAGCGGTTTTCAGTAAGGTTTTCTCTGCAAGCACTGGAATTGTAGGTAACAGATAGCTTTGTGATAAGATAAATTGTAACGAGTAACAAGAAAATAAAGTAAATAAACTGCAGCAAGGTGTCCCAATCCTTTTTGTAGCAAAGGACAAGCCTGGACAATTTCTTATAATGAGAAAAGAGCTCCCGAGGACACATGGGAATTATCGTCAAGCTAGTTTTCATCACGCTCATATGATTCGCGTTCGGTACTTTGATAATTTGATATGTGGGTGGACCGGTGCTTGGGTACTGCCCTTACTTGGACAAGCATCCCACTTATGATTAACCCCTATTGCAAGCATCCGCAACTACAAAAGAAGTATTAAGGTAAACCTAACCACATCATTAAACATATGGATCCAAATCAGCCCCTTATGAAGCAACGCATAAACTAGGGTTTAAGCTTCTGTCACTCTAGCAACCCATTATCTACTTATTACTTCCCAATGCCTTCCTCTAGGCCCAAATAATGGTGAAGTGTCATGTAGTCGACGTTCAAATAAAACCACTAGAAGAAAAGACAACATACATCTCATCAAAATATCGAACGAATACCAAATTCACATGATGTCACATCCCTAGTTCTGGCCTGTCCTATGCCTGCTTCCATCTGAGCATCATGTTTAAATTTTTGAAACCTGAACTGAGGAATTTTGGAAGCCTCAAAAACTTAAATAAAAGAGGGGCAAAAACCCTAGAAATCTCATTCATTGCTCCAAAAATGCCCCTTTTAAATGTTTGATAATTTTTGGTAAGGGTTCTGGTCCCAACCAAAATATTGAACATTTTTAAGGAATTATTTTTGGGACTTTGGATTTAATTCATTAGCTATTTGAATTTGAATTATATTCATATAATTAGAATATAATTTCAAATACCCCCTGAAATATTTTATAAGCTTTTGGAAAAGTCCATCTAGCAATATAAAATATTCAGAGGAGTTTTTGGCATTGTTTGAATTATTTTAAATTCAAAACAGTGGCAAAATAAATTAAATAAAATAAAACAAAACAAAACAGAAATAAAAGACACAGGAGAGAAACCTTACCTGGACTTACCTCTGCAGCCCACCAGGCCCACCTGGCCAGCCCAGCCCATCTCCACCCCCCCCTGTCGTCCTCCTCCCTACCAGGAGGACAGACACCGCGACGCCGCCGCGCGCGCCACCTCCTGCTTCCCCTGGCCACCTCCTGCTTCCTCCCCGAGCCCTCTAGCGACGCCACGGAGTCGTCCCCGACCGCTATCCCTCCCTCTGCTCGCTCTGGCTCTCTCCCTCTCCCGATTTGGAGCACCACCGAGAGCCACCGGAGGGCGCCGCCGTCGCATCCATAGCCACCGGCCACCCCTCGCCCTTCCGATGAGCTCAGGAGCTCCGTTCCGACCCCATGGAGCTGCACACCGACGCACGCGACCAGAGGAGGCCCCAGTCGACCGGAGCATCGTCGTCTTCATCCCCGGTGCCCGGAGATCGCCGTCGTCAATTCGCCGTTGCAGAGGCTTCCCCGAGCCCACCGAGCTTCTCTCCCGACCCCTTGTGAGCTCCTACGCCTTTCCCCTCTCTCCCCGAAGTCTAACTCGCCCTCTAGCACTAGCGCTGCCGCGCCCGAGAGCTTGCTGCCGCCGTCCATGGCGCCGCCACGGCCACAGCTGCTGCCACTCGCGTCCGAGCATTGCCGCATGCTCAGCACGCTCCCAGGAGCCGGGCGCGCCCACCTGTTCGACCTACCGTTCCCCCTAGCGCCAACCCGCATCAACCCCGAGCTCCGGCCGCCGCCGCGAGCTCGATTCCAGCGAGCCCGTTCGACCTCAGCCCCTCCCGCTTGCCTAGATGGATGCGGCTGAGCGCCAGCTACGCGTAGATGATCGCTGCCGCTGTTTTGGTCGCCGGAGGACGTTTCCCGAGCCCCTCCGCCGCGTCTGGACTCGCCGGCGGTTAAACGCCGGCGACCGTTGACCCTTGACCGGCGTGGGTTGACCCCACTGCCCGGTTGACCCTCCCCTCTCTCTGACTGACGTGTGGGCCCAGCCCCCCCTGTTTAATTAGTACCAGGTTAAGTTAGTGTTAACTAACTTAGTTAAGTAGATAGGACACTGACATGCGGGCCCAGGCTCTAATTAAACTTAGGTTAGTTAACTGTGTCACTGACGTGTGGTCCCCACACGTCAGGTTTGACCGGACCAGCCCCTGTTGACCTGTGACGTCAAGGTGATGTCATGCTGACGCAATATTCATTTTCTGGAATTTAGTTTATTTAATTATATTCAGGAAATTTCAGAAAATAGCTAAAACTTCAATAAATCATAGAAAATTAACCATAACTCCAAATTAAATAAATTATATATGAAAAATTATCAGAAAAATTCAAGGAATCCAACTGTACCATTTTCATGCATGTTAGAACAACTTATAGATGCTGTTTAGCACAAATCAATTAAATGGCATTGAATAATCACATATGGAGTTTAAATTTGAATCTTGTATTCAAACAAACTTCATTTAATCTGTTGCTAGTTGCATTAGCTCAAAACACATTCATTTTGCCATGTCATGATCATGCATCATATTGTGCATTGCATTGATTGTGTTCCCTTCTATGTTGTCGGTATTTGTCCCCTCTCGATAGACGTGATACCGATGATGTGATCGTTGACACTGATGAAGACTCAATGTTATCTTCAGAAGTGCCAGGCAAGCAAAACCCCCTTGTTCATTCCGATAAAATCCCACTCTCTCGCTCCTGCTCTCTTTTACTGCATTAGGACAACATCGATTCGTCTGTTACTTGCTGCGGTAGCTGAACCCCTTTATCCTTTGCATGACCTGTCATTGCCACAGTAAATAGATGAAACCCACTAGCATGAGTAGGAGTTGTGCCTACTCATTCTTGCTTGTTTGTCATGCCTGCTACTGCTTAGAGTTGAGTCAGGTCTGATTCATCGGGGATGAATCAGAGGTGTGTGAACATGTCCTATTGTGTGTGAGCTAAGTGTGTGAACACGTTTTGGTAAAGGTAGCGGTGAGAGGCCATGTAGGAGTACATGGTGGGTTGTCTCATTGCAGCCATCCTCAGGAACTGAGTTCTGTGTTTGTGATCCATGATTCATCTACTACCATACATTGGGCCCTGAAATATGACCCCGCTCGACTTCTTAATCACCCTTGTCCTCTGTCCAGGAGTTGCAAGTAGTTTCTGGTGTTTGTAGTATGCTGGAGGCCGTGGACAGCGCTGACCGTAGGGGTGGGCTGTGATGTGGTAGGCACGTGGCCGGGTAAACCGGGCACCCGTTTGGTGTCACGGAACCCTGTTCACATCGTTTGGGGCTGTGAGCGAAACTCCGGCCGGATCTCCTCATGGATGGAACCCGAATAGGCGATAAACCTGGACTAGAGACTTAGGTGTTTAGGTAGGTCGTGGTATACACCCACGTCGGCTTTCGCTTGAAGTCTGCCGAGCACATGTCGTGTGCAGACGCTAAGTGGTGGAAACATGTATGAAGAAGTACACCCCTGCAGGGTTAACATCATCTATTCGAATAGCCGTGTCCGCGGTAAAGGACTTCTGGGTTGCTTATATCAGTTCATAGACAAGTGAAAGTGGATACTTTAAAATGCGCAAGATAAGCGTGAGTGCTATGGATGGCGTTCTCGTAGGGAGACGGGAGCGGATCCATAGTGGTGTATTGATATGGTGAATATGTGGACTCGTGTGCGCCACCTCAAAAGAGTTACATTGCAGTCGTAGTTCAGGATAGCCACCGAGTCAAAGATGGCTTGCTGCAGTTAAACCCCACCATCCCCTTTGTTGATAATGATGCATATGTAGTTAGTTCTGATGTAAGTCTTGCTGGGTACATTTGTACTCACGTTTGCCTATTTTATGTTTGGAGAGAGACTTCGGTCTCACTAGTAGTTTCGCGTGGACTTCGACGTTTAGCTTGTTACCTCAGCTACGATCTTGTGCCTCGGCAGGATCTGATAGATAGCCAGGCTTCTCAGCCTTTTTCATTTCTAGATGTCTGTACTCAGACATTTAAGCTTCCGCATGTGCTTGCCCTGTATGCTCTGATTGTTGGGTCATGAGACCCATGTTTGTAATATCTCGCTCCTCGGAGCCTATTGAATAAATTACTTGAGTCGTAGAGTCATGTTGTGATGCCATGTTGTATTTGCACATATCGAGCATATTGTGTGTATGTTATTGAAATGCTTGGTATGTGTGGTATCTGACCATCTAGTTGTTTATCTTTGGTAGCCTCTCTTACCGGGAAATGTCTCCTACTGTTTCCACCGAGCCATGGTAGCTTGCTATTGCTCTGAAACACTTAGGCTGGCCGGCATGTGTCCTTCTTCGTTCCTGTGTCTGTCCCTTTGGGGAAATGTCACGCATTAAGTACCGGAGCCCTGTTAGCCCGCTACAGCCCGGTTTACCGGAGTCCTGCTAGCCCAGTGCTACAGCCCGGACCCACTTGCTGATGACCGACACGTTCGATGCTGGGTCATGGATGCCTATCCCTGTAAGTATGTGCCACTTTGGGTTTACGACTAGTCATGTCAGCCCAGACTCTTTATCATATGGATGCTAGCGACATCATCATATACGTGAGCCAAAAGGCGCAAACGGTCCCGGGCAAAGGTAAGGCGACACCCGTGGGAATACCGTGCGTGAGGCCGCAAAGTGATATGAGGTGTTACATGCTAGATCGATGTGGCATTGAGTCGGGGTCCTGACAGCGTTGGTATCAGAGCTTGACTGCCTGTAGGATTACCAAGCCAAACTGGTCGAAGTTGAGTCTAGAAATTCTTTAGTTATATAAGGGAATTGATTGTGGGATGGAACGTAAGGCTCTTTTTACTCCTTATACCTCATGGCCTTCTGATCTGAGTCATCATCTTCTCTTCTACGGGGATTAAGAACTAGGCTTTCTCTTCTTTCTATCAGGATCACGTGTTACTAATCCGTAGACTTATAAGATTGTTGGATTTAAGCTTGAGTTCAGTTTCTACTACTTCCGCATGTTAATTGTTGATCTCGAAACCTTGACATTGTGCTTCTGAGTGGTTATGCCACCATTTTTGTGAATGTCTCAAATCTTTCTGAGCATTTACAGCCGTTATGCTGTCCGAGTCATCCCAGGTTTCTAAGTAGTCTGATGCAATTGCAAATCCTTTCTTCCCGTTTCAATGTACCCATGGGCCAGATTAACCACACTAATCAGTGAGTTGAGGTACTCCGTTACCTTGACATATATGTTGGAGATATTATTATGACCCTAGGTGTCTTAGGGGATCATCTAGTAATTTAGCCATGATTTGTGTTCCCAGTGTGATGATTCTGGCCATCATTCTCGAAAGCATCCCGTGATGCTACTTAGTAGTAGGTATTCTATTCCTGGGTTCTTAAACCCGATATTCACCCTACTTACATCATGTTGATAGTGTTGCTAGTTCCTTTAGTATATCAGTAACCTTTGCGATAGTCCTCGAGGTCCGTGGTATATCATTCTTCCAAATACCATGAACCATTATGGCAGAAGTTTGTTGGATCAAAAGATCACAATAGGCCCTCTATGAGTTCTCCATGCTATATTGTGACTCTGCCAGCTCAACCTTTCTGCATGGGTTATCCGGAAGAATTATGTTGAACTTTGTTCGGCATACCAACCCATGTATCCACAACTCAGAAAGTTATATGTTCCTTTGAGTTGTCCCTCTTTAGTTGTCTACTGACCTTCGTCTATCAATTGATAGTCAAGAGTATGCGTGCGTTCGTTTATCGATGCCTATTACTCTTGTGGTCCGTCAAGCCATTCTATCGCGGAATGACTAGGAGAAACAAACTCCAGTACCTCTTCCCTATCCAGGATTGGGTCAAAGAAGTTGTGCTCCGCAGATCAAATTGCTAATCCAGCTTTTGTTCTGCTCTACCTTGGAGTATTACATATTTTATATCGAGATTGTTATAGGAATTGCACACCATCCTATGAACTCTTGGTACAGTGATACTTCTTGCCATCATTGTTCATTCCTCGGTTCCTGTGTTATTGTAACCGGAATGCCGACAAATGAATCATGGCGTGTGAAATCAATACTCCTAGCAACCTTGTTGCTTGGTAGTTAAAGGATAATAATTTCATTCTTAGCGTGTTGGTTTTTGAATCATCCTTCTAAGACTGATCGTGCTACCTAGTCCTTATTTTGGTGCACCCTTCGATTGATGAGTTAGGATCTTGTCAAGTCCTCACTCATTTGATCATATCGTCTTGCCCTCAAAAGCGAGATTGTTCTCGAGCTTAGTAACATACCGGTGGTTCGTGATTTTCCGAATATCTTCTCGGAAGTATTACCAGGTTGTTCCCTGACTGTTATGTTGAGCTCGTGATCAAGTTGGTTTCTTGTGAACCACCTTCTCTCCAAGAATCGGTGTTAGATATCCCTGAGCTAGTTGGTTAAGCTAGACAACAACTTGGAGAGTTGGAAGATAAAAGCTTGCCTGACTTAGTTCGTTCCAAAGGGATATTCTTGTGTAGTGTGTGTTGAAGAAAGATGATATCTTCATCGATTGGTCCCTGTGATCAGTTGCTGGACCTATTGTTTTATCAATCCTTTGATTTGAGTGTGGGCCATCGTCAAGTCAAACCAGTACCAATGATGCTCGTAATGTTGTCTTATTCGTGGTTGATCCCTCGAGCATACACCATTACATCTTTGGTCTGACCAATACTATCACCGTGTTCACTTAACTATGGAATTCCTTTTAAAAGGAAACCTAGATGAATTGTTGTTGAGCCCATTGACAACATCCTTATCTCCTTCATGATTTTGTTGAACATTAAGCTAGTGTTGGAAACTTTTGAAAGCATTTGTTCATGCTAGCTCATGAAGCATATGTTTGGATAAAGGTAGTGACTTCCTTTAATTCATGTGCATCTGATGCAAGTTGCCGCCGTGGATTCGAGAAAGTCAATGTTGTTTCCTTTGGAATCATCCCAAATCAGTCATGCACACGTGCGAAGAATTCTGTGGTTTGAAGACTTGCAACCTTCAATCTATATGTACCCCTAGCACACCAAGCCACTGATTGATTTGTTCAAGGAGAAGGAGTTCCTTCATAAGAGCTAATCCGGAATTATGTAAGGACTTCGATACCCTCGTTGATGGTTCCCCCTCCTGAACTCGGTAGTGTTTTATTATAAGACTACTTTGTGGTCATGCTTGTCTTGGACAACGTGTTCCATGTTTGTAGCAGAACCAGCTCATGTTTTGGAGTTTGCTATCGTAGTTCATTTCCCGAGAATCTCGCAACGTTATCTCGTCGAATTGTGTTGCAAACTTCCGTTTTTCTTCCTAGACTCGATGAGTCTGGAATATCCTGACACCAACCAGATCTGAATCTCAGGCAGATATGATGGTTGGAATATTTCCCAAGAATTATAATATTGGTCGCGCGATAACCGGTAAAGTGGATGTCGTGGCCAACACACCCAGCCGGAAAACCTGTTATTATAATATCTTGATTGATGAAGTTGGCCACCTCCCCATAGGGATTTCGTAGGGTTTACTCCCTAGTTGCCCTATGGATTTTTGTATTCCCGAAGTCCGACCTTTTACTTGATGTTCTAGATATCAAACCATATCTATGAATGGGTTACACTAGCACATCAAGGAGAACATTAGAAGCGGAGTGCTAAATGTCTCTCGGTCGATCATCCAGATTTTATTTCCTTGGCCTCGCTAAGATGAAATCTGAGAAGTGTTATCTTCCTTTGCATCTGCATCATCCATCATCATTCATCGTGGTAGCAAGTTGTGTTGCCAGGATCCTTGACACGGATATTGGTAAAACCCTGATGAATATGGAAATGCTCAAGTTCTTGAGAGCACGCACAAGCGCTACGTGTTATCATCGGCACTAACTGGGTTTGCTCTCAGTTTCCTCGGCAATGCTATGACCTATTCAAACAGTGAATTCACTCTCTATTGTTGGGTTCTTCCCCAGTTACCAGAATCATTCCCAGCATTTGCATTTTGTTCCCAGCTTGCACCGCCAATGTGCCATTCTACCATGGGTCTCTTCCATTTCCGGTGGTAAGCAAATTCATCCATTACGTTGTCTTCAACAAGGTAATCCACATCATCCAAGTCCGAGTATGCCATTCTACCGACCCCCCTCCAAACGATCGGTCGAGAATTGCCTTAAGTTGGTTTAAAGAGTCTCAATGATCTCTGAATCAAAAGTAATTCTTTTTGCCACTTAAGGGGATATCTCTACGAGTCACCTTCCCTAAGGTGTATCGTTATGGTATCATGGCAACTCAACTCCTCGCTACGTTGACAATCGTTTACCACCTTCTTAAGCGTGAAATTGTTGTCTACCTAGTGAACCTTCGTCATCCGTCTCTTTCCACCCCTCTTGATGTGTATCTCGTGTCTCAACCCGAGAGATGGTCCTATGTCTCATTCCGTGAGTTGTTCGATCTTCGAGAAGATCGACCCTGCTAGAGTCTCCTTCTTTCCTCCATGTCATGTTGACAAGATTTTTCAAGGCAAGACTTCAAAACAATGATGGTGAATGAATCAACGTTCAACTGAAGTGCACCCTGGATCGTGAAGATTATACTAGTCTGCGTTACCCTTCACTTTACCCTACGCTTGAATCTCGAGACGAGATTCTTGTTTAGTGGGGGTGAGTTGTCACATCCCTAGTTCTGGCCTGTCCTATGCCTGCTTCCATCTGAGCATCATGTTTAAATTTTTGAAACCTGAACTGAGGAATTTTGGAAGCCTCAAAAACTTAAATAAAAGAGGGGCAAAAACCCTAGAAATCTCATTCACTGCTCCAAAAATGCCCCTTTTAAATGTTTGATAATTTTTGGTAAGGGTTCTGGTCCCAACCAAAATATTGAACATTTTTAAGGAATTATTTTTGGGACTTTGGATTTAATTCATTAGCTATTTGAATTTGAATTATATTCATATAATTAGAATATAATTTCAAATACCCCCTGAAATATTTTATAAGCTTTTGGAAAAGTCCATCTAGCAATATAAAATATTCAGAGGAGTTTTTGGCATTGTTTGAATTATTTTAAATTCAAAACAGTGGAAAAATAAATTAAATAAAATAAAACAAAACAAAACAGAAATAAAAGACAGAGGAGAGAAACCTTACCTGGACTTACCTCTGCAGCCCACCAGGCCCACCTGGCCAGCCCAGCCCATCTCCACCCCCCCCTGTCGTCCTCCTCCCTACCAGGAGGACAGACACCGCGACGCCGCCGCGCGCGCCACCTCCTGCTTCCCCTGGCCACCTCCTGCTTCCTCCCCGAGCCCTCTAGCGACGCCACGGAGTCGTCCCCGACCGCTATTCCTCCCTCTGCTCGCTCTGGCTCTCTCCCTCTCCCGATTTGGAGCACCACCGAGAGCCACCGGAGGGCGCCGTCGTCGCATCCATAGCCACCGGCCACCCCTCGCCCTTCCGATGAGCTCAGGAGCTCCATTCCGACCCCATGGAGCTGCACACCGACGCACGCGACCAGAGGAGGCCCCAGTCGACCGGAGCATCATCGTCTTCATCCCCGGTGCCCGGAGATCGCCGTCGTCAATTCGCCGTTGCAGAGGCTTCCCCGAGCCCACCGAGCTTCTCTCTCGACCCCTTGTGAGCTCCTACGCCTTTCCCCTCTCTCCCCGAAGTCTAACTCGCCCTCTAGCACTAGCGCTGCCGCGCCCGAGAGCTTGCTGCCGCCGTCCATGGCGCCGCCACAGCCACAGCTGCTGCCACTCGCGTCCGAGCATTGCCGCGTGCTCAGCACGCTCCCAGGAGCCGGGCGCGCCCACCTGTTCGACCTACCGTTCCCCCTAGCGCCAACCCGCATCAACCCCGAGCTCCGTCCGCCGCCGCGAGCTCGATTCCGGCGAGCCTGTTCGACCTCAGCCCCTCCCGCTTTCCTAGATGGATGCGGCTGAGGGCCAGCTACGCGTAGATGATCGCTGCCGCTGTTTTGGTCGTCGGAGGACGTTTCCCGAGCCCCTCCGCCGCGTCTGGACTCGCCGGCGGATAAACGCCGGCGACCGTTGACCCTTGACCGGCGTGGGTTGACCCCACTGCCCGGTTGACCCTCCCCTCTCTCTGACTGACGTGTGGGCCCAGCCCCCCCTGTTTAATTAGTACCAGGTTAAGTTAGTGTTAACTAACTTAGTTAAGTAGATAGGACACTGACATGCGGGCCCAGGCTCTAATTAAACTTAGGTTAGTTAACTGTGTCACTGACGTGTGGTCCCCACACGTCAGGTTTGACCGGACCAGCCCCTGTTGACCAGTGACGTCAAGGTGATGTCATGCTGACGCAATATTCATTTTCTGGAATTTAGTTTATTTTATTATATTCAGGAAATTTCAGAAAATAGCTAAAACTTCAATAAATCATAGAAAATTAACCATAACTCCAAATTAAATAAATTATATATGAAAAATTATCAGAAAAATTCAAGGAATCCATCTGTACCATTTTCATGCATGTTAGAACAACTTATAGATGCTGTTTAGCACAAATCAATTAAATGGCATTGAATAATCACATATGGAGTTTAAATTTGAATCTTGTATTCAAACCAACTTCATTTAATCTGTTGCTAGTTGCATTAGCTCAAAACACATTCATTTTGCCATGTCATGATCATGCATCATATTGTGCATTGCATTGATTGTGTTCCCTTCTATGTTGCCGGTATTTGTCCCCTCTCGATAGACGTGATACCGATGATGTGATCGTTGACACTGATGAAGACTCAATGTTATCTTCAGAAGTGCCAGGAAAGCAAAACCCCCTTGTTCATTCCGATAAAATCCCACTCTCTCGCTCCTGCTCTCTTTTACTGCATTAGGACAACATCGATTCGTCTGTTACTTGCTGCGGTAGCTGAACCCCTTTATCCTTTGCATGACCTGTCATTGCCACAGTAAATAGATGAAACCCACTAGCATGAGTAGGAGTTGTGCCTACTCATTCTTGCTTGTTTGTCATGCCTGCTACTGCTTAGAGTTGAGTCAGGTCTGATTCATCGGGGATGAATCAGAGGTGTGTGAACATGTCCTATTGTGTGTGAGCTAAGTGTGTGAACACGTTTTGGTAAAGGTAGCGGTGAGAGGCCATGTAGGAGTACATGGTGGGTTGTCTCATTGCAGCCATCCTCAGGAACTGAGTTCTGTGTTTGTGATCCATGATTCAGCTACTACCATACATTGGGCCCTGAAATATGACCCCGCTCGACTTCTTAATCACCCTTGTCCTCTGTCCAGGAGTTGCAAGTAGTTTCTGGTGTTTGTAGTATGTTGGAGGCCATGGACAGCGCTGACCGTAGGGGTGGGCTGTGATGCGGTAGGCACGTGGCCGGGTAAACCGGGCACCCGTTTGGTGTCACGGAACCCTGTTCACATCGTTTGGGGCTGTGAGCGAAACTCCGGCCGGATCTCCTCATGGATGGAACCCGAATAGGCGATAAACCTGGACTAGAGACTTAGGTGTTTAGGTAGGTCGTGGTCTACACCCACGTCGGCTTTCGCTTGAAGTCTGCCGAGCACATGTCGTGTGCAGACGCTAAGTGGTGGAAACATGTATGAAGAAGTACACCCCTGCAGGGTTAACATCATCTATTCGAATAGCCGTGTCCGCGGTAAAGGACTTCTGGGTTGCTTATATCAGTTCATAGACAAGTGAAAGTGGATACTTTAAAATGCGCAAGATAAGCGTGAGTGCTATGGATGGCGTTCTCGTAGGGAGACGGGAGCGGATCCATAGTGGTGTATTGATATGGTGAATATGTGGACTCGTGTGCGCCACCTCAAAAGAGTTACATTGCAGTCGTAGTTCAGGATAGCCACCGAGTCAAAGCTGGCTTGCTGCAGTTAAACCCCACCATCCCCTTTGTTGATAATGATGCATATGTAGTTAGTTCTGATGTAAGTCTTGCTGGGTACATTTGTACTCACGTTTGCCTATTTTATGTTTTGCAGAGAGACTTCGGTCTCACTAGTAGTTTCGCGTGGACTTTGACGTTTAGCTTGTTACCTCAGCTACGATCTTGTGCCTCGGCAGGATCTGATAGATAGCCAGGCTTCTCAGCCTTTTTCATTTCTAGATGTCTGTACTGAGACATGTTAAGCTTCCGCATGTGCTTGCCCTGTATGCTCTGATTGTTGGGTCATGAGACCCATGTTTGTAATATCTCGCTCCTCGGAGCCTATTGAATAAATTACTTGAGTCGTAGAGTCATGTTGTGATGCCATGTTGTATTTGCACATATCGAGCATATTGTGTGTATGTTATTGAAATGCTTGGTATGTGTGGGATCTGACCATCTAGTTGTTTATCTTTGGTAGCCTCTCTTACCGGGAAATGTCTCCTAGTGTTTCCACCGAGCCATGGTAGCTTGCTACTGCTTCGAAACACTTAGGCTGGCCGGCATGTGTCCTTCTTCGTTCCTGTGTCTGTCCCTTTGGGGAAATGTCACGCATTGAGTACCGGAGCCCTATTAGCCCGCTACAGCCCGGTTTACCGGAGTCCTGCTAGCCCAGTGCTACAGCCCGGACCCACTTGCTGATGACCGACACGTTCGATGCTGGGTCATGGATGCCTGTCCCTGTAAGTCTGTGCCACTTTGGGTTTACGACTAGTCATGTCAGCCCGGACTCTTTATCATATGGATGCTAGCGACATCATCATATACGTGAGCCAAAAGGCGCAAACGGTCCCGGGCAAAGGTAAGGCGACACCCGTGGGAATACCGTGCGTGAGGCCGCAAAGTGATATGAGGTGTTACATGCTAGATCGATGTGGCATTGAGTCGGGGTCCTGACACATGACTACTAATAGGAAGACTTCACCCATGTCCTCAGGAACAAATGTAACTACTCACAAAGCATATTCATGTTCATAATCAGAGGAGTAATGTCAGGACCCCGACTCAGTGCCACATAGATCTAGCATGTAACACTTCATATTACTTTGCGGCCTCACGCACGGTATTCCCACGGGTGTCGCCTTACCTTTACCCGGGACCGTTTGCGCCTTTTGGCACACGTATATGACAGTGTCGCTAGCATCCATATGATAAGGAGCCCGGGCTGACATGGCTAGTCGTAAACCCAAAGTGGCACAGACTTACAGGGACAGGCATCCATGACCCAACTTCGAACGTGTCGGTCATCAGCAAGTGGGTCCGGGCTGTAGCACTGGGCTAGCAGGACTCCGGTAAACCGGGCTGTAGCGGGCTAACAGGACTCCGGTACTCAAAGCGTGACATTTCCCCGAAGGGACAGACACAGGAACGAAGAAGGACACATGCCGGCCAGCCTAAGTGTTCCGGAGCAGTAGCAAGCTACCATGGCTCGGTGGAAACACTAGGAGACATTTCCCCGTAAGAGAGGCTACTAAAGATAAACAACTAGATGGTCAGATCCCACACATACCAAGCATTTCAATAACATACACACAATATGCTCGATATGTGCAAATACAACATGGCATCACAACATGACTCTATGACTCAAGTAATTTATTCATTAGGCTCCGAGGAGCGAGATACTACAAACAGGGGTCTCATGACCCAACATTCAGAGCATACAA
This sequence comes from Triticum dicoccoides, assembly GCF_002162155.2. Taxonomy (NCBI): domain Eukaryota; kingdom Viridiplantae; phylum Streptophyta; class Magnoliopsida; order Poales; family Poaceae; genus Triticum; species Triticum dicoccoides. Next base: position 376,146,941 of record NC_041387.1, read on the forward strand.
ATCAAAGCACAAGCGGAAGCTATCATGTCTGGGTACAGACATCTATAAATGAAAAAGGCTGAGAAGCCTGACTATCTATCAGATCCTGCCGAGGGCACAAGATCGTAGCTGAGGTAACAAGCTAAACGTCGAAGTCCACGTGGAACTACTAGTGAGACTGAAGTCTCTCTGCAAAAACATAAAATAGGCAAACGTGAGTACAAATGTACCAGCAAGACTTACATCAGAACTAACTACATATGCATCATTTTCAACAAGGGGATGGTGGGGTTTAACTGCAGCAAGCCAGCTTTGACTCGGTGGCTATCCTAAACTACGACTGCAAGCGACCCTTTTGAGGTGGCGCACACGAGTCCACATATTCACCATATCAATACACCACTATGGATCCGCTCCCGTCTCCCTACGAGAACGCCATCCATAGCACTCACGCTTATCTTGCGCATTTTAAAGTATCCACTTTCACTTGTCTATGAACTGATATAAGCAATCCAGAAGTCCTTTACCGCGGACACGGCTATTCGAATAGATGATATTAACCCTGCAGGGGTGTACTTCTTCATACATGTTTCCACCACTTAGCGTCTGCACACGACATGTGCTCGGCAGACTTCAAGCGAAAGCCGACGTGGGTGTAGACCACGACCTACCTAAACACTCAAGTCTCTAGTCCAGGTTTATCGCCTATTCGGGTTCCATCCATCAGGAGATCCGGCCGGAGTTTCGCTCACAGCCCCAAACGATGTGAACAGGGTTCCCGAGATACCAAACGGGCATCCGATACACCGTGCCACGTACCTACCGCATCACAGCCCACCCCTACGGTCAGCGCTGTCCACGGCCTCCAGTAAGCTACAAACACCAGAAACTACTTGCAACTCCTGGACAGAGGACGAGGGTGAATAAGAAGTCGAGCGGGGTCATATTTCAGGGCCCAATGTATGGTAGTAGCTGAATCATGGATCACAAACACAGAACTCAGTTCCTGAGGACGGCTTCAATGAGACAACCCACCATGTACTCCTACATGGCCTCTCACCTCTACCTTTACCAAATCGTGTTCACACACTTAGCTCACACACAGTAGGACATGTTCACACGCCTCTGATTCATCCCCGATGAATCAGACCTGACTCAACTCTAAGCAGTAGCAGGCATGACAAACAAACATGAATGAGTAGGCACAACAGGGCTCAAACAACTCCTACTCATGCTAGTGGGTTTCATCTAATTACTGTGGAATGACAGGTCATGCAGAGGATAAAGGGGTTCAGCTACCGCAGCAAGTAACAGTTGAATCGCTGTTGTCCTAATGCAGTAATAGAGAGCAGGAGCGAGAGAGTAGGTTTGTATCGGAATGAACAAGGGGGGTTTTGCTTGCCTGGCACTTCTGAAGATAACATTGAGTCTTCATCAGTGTCAACGATCACATCATCGGTACAACGTCTACCGAGGGGGAACAGCACCGGCAAACACAGAAGAAACACGATCAATGCAATGCACAGTATGATGCATGCTATGACATGGCAATATGAATGTGTTTTGAGCTAATGCAACTAGCAGCAAGTTAAATGGAGTTGGTTTGAATATAAAATTCAAATTCAAACTCCATGTGTGATTAAATAGATGCCCTTTAATTGATTTGTGCTAAACAGCAGCTATAAGTTGTTCTAACATGCATGAAAATGGTACAGATGGATTCCTTGGATTTTTCTGATAATTTTTCATATATAAATTATTTAATTTGGAGTTACGGTTAATTTTCTATGATTTATTGAAGTTTTAGGCATTTTCTGGAATTTTCTGAATAAAAATAAATCCAGAAAACATTACTGCGTCATCCTGACGTCATGATGACGTCAGCAGGTCAACGTGGCACAGTCCGGTCAAACCCTGACCGGTGGGTCCCGAGTGTCAGCGTCTAACTAAACTAACCTAGCTTAGTTAAACTAACCTAACCTAATTAGCCGGGCGGGGCCCGCAGGTCAGTGAGAGAGAGGGGGGGGGGTCAAACCGGGCAGTGGGGTCAACCCACGCCGGTCATCGGGTCAGCGGTCGCCGGCGTTTAGCCGCCGGCGAGTCCAGACGCGGCGGAGGGCTTGGAAATGAGCCACATGGCATCGTTTCGGTCGTGGTTTGTTGCATTCGAACGCGCGCAGTGGTGCGCATCTAGTGGTGGCGGTGACAGGTGCTGGGGTGGCCGGAAAAGTGGTCGGCGACGAGGTTTGGCGGCGGCAGCAGCTCGGGCAATCCTGGGGTGGCGCTATAGAGCACTAGAGGAGAGACCGAAGGGCGCTGCGGGCTCCTGGGAGGGCGGCGAACATGGTGACGCGCTCAGGCGCACGCTGGGATGGCCCTGGCCATGGCAACGACATGGCACGGCGGCGGCAAGCTCGGCCGTGGTCGGAAGATGGAGCTAGGGGACGGGAACAGAGGGGGCGAGCAAAGAGGAGGCAGCAGGAGCTCACAGGGAGACCGATGAGGTGGTCAGCGAGCTCGGGGGCGTCTTCGGTGCTGCGAATCGAACGGCGGCGATCGCCGGCCGTGGCGATGAAGATGGCGGTGATGGCGTGGCTTCAGGGCACCCGGCGTCGCGTGCGTCGTGGTAGAGCTTCCCGGATCCAAGGCGGAGCTCGTGGCCTAACTGGCTGGGCGTGGGGATGCTGGTGGCTCCGGTGGTGCTCGTCGGCGGTCTCGGTGCGTCCGGGGATGAGCGAGGGAGAGAAACAGAGGAGGGAGAGGGGATGCAGCGAGTGAGGGAAAAGAGAGAGGGGACACGGGGCGTCGTCGTGGCGCGAATTAGGACGAAGGGCGGCCTCCAGCGCGAAGCAGGAGGTGGCCGGGGCTCTCGGGCGCGCGCCACGCCTCGCCTCTGCCTACTGGCAGAGGAAGACGACGAGCGGCGAGGTAGATGGGCTGGGTTGGGCCGCGGGAGAAGCTGGGCCAGGCAGGTAAGCAGGTAAGTGGCCCAGGTGGCCTCTCTCCCCTTTTTTTTCTATTTTGTTTCTCTTTTCTATTTCTGTAGTTTTGTTTCTGATTTAGTTTATAGCCCAAATCATTTTAATAAATCCTGCAAATAATTGTGGCCATTAAATGAATTATTACAGAGGCCCTTAACTATTTTCAGAATTGTTGGAGCATTTAAAAATATTAATAGTATTTAAATGCCCCAATTCAAATACAATATGGATTATTCAAAAATCCATAATGGCCCAAAAATATTGGCATCATTTTTGGTAGAGGTTTTTCACCTTTGTCAAAAATCATGAACATTTTTGAAAGCCATTTGGACTTACTTGAAAGTATTTTAGGTGAACCTAGTGAATTCCTTTAATGCTAGGGTTTGAGCAATCCCCATTTCAAGTTCATTCAAAAATTAAACATGATGCACACATGAGGTCTAGCCTAGTGCATACCAGAAGCTAGGGATGTGACAAGTAATAATATGCATTAAGGATCTGAACATATGACCTTCCACCAATTAAACCAATTAGCATCAACTACAAGGAGTAATCAACACTACTAGCAACCCACAGGTACCAATTTGTGGTTTTGATACAAGATTGGATACAAGAGATGAACTAGGGTTTTGAGAGGAGATGCTGTTGGTGAAGAGGTTGATGGAGACCGATCCCCTCCCGATGAGAGGATCATTGGTGATGATGATGGTGATGATCTCCCCCTCTCGGAGGGAAGTGTCCCCGGCAGAACAGCTCCGCTGGAGCCCTAGATTAGTTTCGCCAAGGTTCCGCCTCGTGGCGGCGGAGTTTTGTCCCGTAAGCTTGCCCACAATTTTTTCCAGGGTAAAAGCCTTCATATAGCAGAAGATGCACACCGAGGGGCCACTAGGGGGCCCATGAGACAAAGGGGCGTGCCCAGCAGGGGTGGGCGCACCCCCACCCTCCTGGCCAGGGTGTGGGCCCCCTGAGGTGTTTCTTCCGCTCAATAATTCTTATTAATTCCAAAAATAAATTTCGTGGAGTTTCAGGAATTTTGGAGCAGTGCAGAATAGGTTTCCAATGTTTGATCCTTTTCCAGCCAGAATTCCAGCTGCCGGCATTCGTCCTCTTCATGGTAAACCTTGTAAAATAAGAGAGAATAGCCATAAGTATTGAGATATAATGTGTAATAACAACCCATAATGAAATAAATATTGATATAAAAGCATGATGCAAAATGGACGTATCACTCACCGAGGTACTCGACGACGAGCTCGGGAGGCCGGGGGTGGCCGGGGCGGAGCGATGTGACGAGGTGGACGAGGGCGACCGAGGTTGGGGAAGACGGCGATGGCAACGATACGGTGCAGCTCCGGTCGATTGAGAGCTCATAGATGAAGAAGCAGTCGACGGCGGTCCTCCTGGACGTCTCCATGCGGCGCGGGGTGACTGGTGGCCGCGGGATCGACGGCGGTGACGGCGCCGGCTACGCTAGGTTGAGCGGGACAGTGAGGGAGAGGGGCGATGGGGAAAGGAGTGAGGGGCTAGGGTTCGTCGGGGGTTCGTGGGGAGGCTCTTATCGGCCAGGGGAAACAACGGGGAGACGCAGGATGACTGACACGACAGCCATGGCGGCCTGGATGGCCGCCACGCCCCCTCTCCGTCTCCTGTAGCAGGAGGAAGGGGAAAACACAGGTGGGCTGGGCTTCCTCTGCCACTAAGGCTAGTCAGTATTAGGTTTAGGCCCTTTTCTTTTCTCTTTATTCTTTTCTGTTTTCTTATCTAGCTATTGTTTCCTATTTTATTTTTGCATCAAATTACTTTTTTAAAATGTGAAAATTGCCATATAATTACTATGCATTATTTTGCACAGCCATAGAAAGTTTTGGTCCAAAAATAATTTATTAAGCTTGAGTTTATATTTAAATGGGATAAAAAGGTGTTGTTGGTCCATTGTTTTAAATGGTAGGGGTATTTTTTTATAAAAAAATGTTAACTCTCACATGAAAATTGGTTAGTGAAAATTTAGAACCCATCGAACATTTTTATTTGACAGTTTGAAGAATTAAGAATTTGTCTTCTTATTCGAAATTTAAATTTGACTCTGTTTTTCATCAAGTGGCAAATTGGCTTAATTAAACACGATGTCATGCCACATTAGGGTGAGGTTATTGTATCTTGATTATCGGGGTGTTAGAAGTCTCCTCCACTACAAGAAATCTCGTCCCGAGATTTAAAAGGCGGAGTAAGGGGGAATGTTCTGGTTACGAAATTCTAAAGGATCTTCTCGATCTTGGTTGCTCTTCCCTAAGTAGTTGATCCTCTTTGTTGACGTCTTTATTTCTTCGCTCCAGGTCATCATGATTAAGTCACCACCCTTACTTTGGGGTCTTCATCATACTTACGAATAGGTAAGGGGGAGCTCGACAATGATAGAATGCTATAAGGGTAATCATCTGGGGTTAACCCATGAATGAACATATGAGTATCTCTCAAGTTGGAACTCAGGAAATACATCGAGAGAATTGAAGTAGGCATGAGAATTTTCAAGTGGTAGGTAAATGTTCGATACCTGGAACAGAGGGTGAGATGGGTTCAGAGCAACGAAATAAGTATCGCGTCTGACACCGGAATAGTGTAAGTGAGGGAAGGTGGCTAGTAAAATACATACGAAGCCAAGTGCAAATTATACTTCAGAATCAAGGTTGTACAGGAGAGTTAGGTTTCGATCCCGTGGAACTGTGGGTTATGGGCCCACCATGTGGGTTAAAAGTAGAAAGAGCGGTGACACCTTGCACGGTTATGGTAGCAAGGTATGTTAGAAGATAGCATGTCAGTTTGTGTCGGCAACATCATTGGTACTAAGGGCGAGGGACGAACAGAACCATTTTCCTGCTCGTTGAAACAAGGCGGACCAATAGGCAAAGTTCTCGTCCACCGGCGGTTACCGGAATGTTAACAACAATAGTAACAGGGTCTTACGAACAGAGTTGTACACCGAGGTGCTTACATAATCAGGAAATTATCACTACTCAGATAAATCAGCTTACAAGAAAGGTTAAACAAAACAATGGAAAATGTGATTATACCCGAGTATCAAGAGTATATATTTCCCAAGGAAAGGCGGAGCATGATATACATGACAAGACTCCAAGTATGTAACCATCTAGGGAAAAAGGGCGAGGAAACTCATGATGTTACCCATACAACAGTGTTTGGATGAGTGATCAAGAAACAATTAGCATTGCGCCTCCAATGTGCTAAATGATGTTCGGAGTACCACAGTCATGCTTCGGGATATCATTGACATGGTCATCAGGTAAAGGTCGGGGATATCATTAACATGGTCATTAGGTAAAGGTCGGGGATATCATTGACATGGTCATCAGGTAAGGTCGGACCTTGGGAACACAAAGGATCCATCGGGAATTTCTAGAACATCTCGTGCAATTTTATCAGGAAAAGATGAGGACATGGTCGATGGGTTCAGCAACAATCCATTGATATGTCAAAAAGATGTATGTCCAACATTATCTGAACAAGTTGTGTTGGGGGAAAGGCAAAAAGGTTGTTGATGATAACACAAATCACCAAGGGGCAAGGATGGTATTTCTTATCATGAATTTAATTGATATCCTGGAAGAGCTCAAAATATTGTGCTCCGGGAAGAAGGACCAGGTAGCACAGTTAAAATTTAGCACGATAATGATATATCCGATCAGGCTAGGAATGACTTGAAGGACTATTAAACTCGCAAGCAAAGAAAATTACTTAGAGTTATTGAATTAGGGTGTGGAATCGATTCACTTATTTGTGTTCTCGAGTGTCTAATAACTCAGAACCCGGGGAATTTGAAATCTGTGAGAAGCAGTACTAGATGAAGACTCATAGGAAGCAACACAATTCTTTGTCCTTCTCGAGACACTGGAGGGTCATACTCGAAGGAACATCAAAATAGAGGTTGCGGAGATGCATTAATCTGCAGAAGACAAGTGCTTTAACTTGTCCGCAAAATGGGATCAAGAAGAACAATCATGTTTAAAACCACGATTGCAAAAGACAAAACACAGATGAGAGATCAATTTATACCATGGGGACAGTCATTGTTACGAGAAGCTTCCACGATAAGATCTACATCGTTTCCATGGGAACGAACACAAAGTTCAAGGTCGACCCCCACTTCTCCAATGCATAACCTTTCATTCACCTCTCACATTCGACGAAGTTGTAGTGTTGAGATCTTATCTGGCAAAATACCAAAAGAGTCTGACTCGCATAACTTTTGAGTGCACACAAATTAAGGAGGGCATAGGTTCAACCCATAGGGGCATCTTAGGAACATATACCATGAACTACAGGAGTACTTAACACAGGCTCGACAACAGAGCATGGTTGACAAAAGGAGAGGATACGATTTACCAAAGGCATTATATACCAGAGAAAACTCACAAGATTTTGGATGTTAAGGACACTGTCGGATAACAACCCAACAATGGATCTCGTGATTCACTACGGAGTCAATGTGAGTATCGGTACTCAATCAAAGGAAGAAATAGTGCAAAGGCATCGGATTATAGAAATATATGGATAATTTCAAAGCTGAAATGCAAAGGAATTACGATTTCCAAATTGGGGGATCAGAAAGAGAGGCTCTGATCAAAAGATAATTGAGTTGAATCGACATAGATCAACAATCAATCAAGGTTTGATTTGCCGAGAACCAGCTCATGTTTGAAGTGACGTCTGAGCCAAAAGGACGAATTTCATAAGGATCAACTGATGATTGCGTGCATTCACACACATGTCGAATCAATAGGATCAGAAAGTCAACCACAACGGATTACCATGGATATGGCTAGACATATGGAATTAACCATAATGCAAGCAGGTAAGAATTTCAAGAGCAATAGGCTGCAGAGGATTCTCGGGAGCTCAGATAGTATTTCAAAGTATTTTGGCAAAACACAAGATCAGCTGGGGTTGAACGAATCTCGGTTAAGTGAATTTTCTGCAGTGCGAAAAGAGGCTGCAAAGTAGAAGACACAAGGATTCTTAGACCAACGGAGAGTATTAGGGGTATCTTGTAACAGCGGGAGCAACTAGGGATGAGGGTACCAGGAAAAGGATGTTATCCACGGGGATTTATCGGTGGTAAGGAATTGCAAAGATAGTGGGCACAAGGGTCTCAGGAACTTCGAGGAGTATCTTCGTAGTCTTCTGATGAACCAAGCAATCATCTGGCATGCGGGGCTCTCCGGGACGAAGCGGTTACGAGAACCTAGTGTTAGAGTTAGCAAAATCTTTAACCCGAATAGAAAAGAGATGAGAGTCCGAGAGTAAAGACGAGGAATAAAATATCCTAATACCACCCAATGACGACGTGGTCCCTTAAGCCACACATCCATGTTAGTAAAAGTTTTGTAATTGACTGGACTCAACTTCGGCCAAGGAGTGTGGAAGGGGGATTCCTACAGGCAGTCAGCTCTAATACCAACTTGTGACGCCCCCGATTCAATCATACACTAATCATGCATGCAAATGTGTACGATCAAGATCAGGGACTCACGGGAAGATATCACAACACAACTCTAAAAGTAAAAGTAAGTCATACAAGCATCATAATACAAGCCAGGGGCCTCGAGGGTTCGAATACAAGTGCTCGATCATAGACGAGTCAGCGGAAGCAACAATATCTGAGTGCAGACATAAGTTAACAAGTTGTCATAAGATGGCTAGTACAAACTGGGATACAGATCGAAAGAGGCGCATGCCTCCTGCGTGGGATCCTCCTAAACTAATCTTGGTCGTCGTCAGCGGCCTACACGTAGTAGTAGGCACCTCCAGTGTAGTAGGAGTCGTCGTCGACGGTGGCGCCTGGATCCTGGGCTCCAACGTCTGGTTGCGGCATCCGAGAAGAAAAGGAAAGAGGGGGAAAAGAGGGGAGCAAAGCAACCGTGAGTACTCATCCAAAGTACTCGCAAGCAAGGATCTACACTACATATGCATGGGTATATGTGTAAAGAGGCAATATCGGTGGACTGAAGTGCAGAATGCCAGAATAAAGGGGGGTAGCTAGTCCTATCAAAGACTACGCTTCTAGCAGCCTCCGTCTTGCAGCATGAAGAAGAGAGTAGATTGAAGTCCTCCAAGTAGCATCGCATAGCATAATCCTACGCGGCGATCCTCCCCTCATCGCCCTATGGGAAAGCGATCACCGGGTTGTCTCTAGAACTTGTCTAGGTGTGTTTAATTAATTATCCGGTTCTAGTTGTCATAAGATCAAGGTACAACTCCGTGTCGTCCTTTTACCGAGGGACACGGCTATTCGAATAGATAAACTTCCCTGCAGGGGTGCACCGCATTTCCCAACACGCTCGATCCCTGTGGCCGGACAAACTTTCCTGGGTCATGCCCGGCCTCGGAAGATCAACACGTCGCAGCCCCACCTAGGCACAACAGAGAGGTCAGCACGCCGGTCTAAATCCTATGCGCGCAGGGGTCTGGGCCCATCGCCCATTGCACACCTGCATGTTGCGTACACGGCCGGTAAGAAGACCTAGCCTCCCTTATACAAGAGCAGGCGTTCTAGTCCAACCCGGCGCGCGCAACTCAGTCGCTGACGTCAAGAAGGCTTCGGCTGATACGACGACGTTGAGTGCCCATAACTGTTCCCGCGTAGTTGGTTAGTGCGTATAAGCCAGTGGACAGACTCAGATCAAATACCAAGATCTCGTTAAGAGTGTTGTTTTGAAGTAACCACGAACGCCGACCAGGGCCAGGCCCACCACTCGCCTAGGTGGTCTCAACCTGCCCTGTTGCTCCGCCACAAAGTAACCATCAGGGGTCCGTTGGGAACCCAGGCCCATCACTACCTGGATGGAACCACCTGCCCCTTCAGCCCCCATCTCTGAAGCACTTGCGGGTACTCTACGAGCCGAGCCGACTTTAGTCACCACCTGAATATTAAATATGTATGTATAGTATATACCCATGATCACCTCCCGTGTGATCACGGCCCGATATTATAGCATGGCAGACGAACAAGAATGTAGGGCCACAGATGATAAACTAGCACCCTATACTAAGCATTTAGGATTGCAGGTAAGGTGTCTCAACAACTTTAGTAACAATGACAGGCTATGCAACAGAATAGGATTAACCGAGAGCAGTAACATGCTACACTACTCTAATGCAAGCAGTAGAGAGAAGGAGTAGGCGATATCTGGCAAGGAGGGGTCATCAACACCGTAGTCGAACTCGGATCACCGGCAGTCTCGGGGTCTACCGGAAAGAAGTAACGGAGAGGGAACACAATAAATAACACAGCAATCAAAGCATCACAAAAGCGTAACCTGACAATACACGGTGCTAGAAGTGACCTAACGCAGTAGTAGGTGATACCCGCGAAGCGGGGGAACATCCGAAAAAGTATTCCCGGTGTTTCGTGTTTTCGGACAAACGGATCGGAGGGGGATTGTTGCATGTTCGCTATGCTAGGAATGTGTGGCGGACGAACGGACTGCCTATTCGGATTCATCTTATTTTTCTGATCATTTTTCATATATAAACCATTTTCATCGGAGCTACGGTTGAATTTATATGAATTTTCAAATTTAAAAAGAATTTCTGAAAATTTTGGCTTTATTTTAATTCGGGTTGACCAAGTCAATTTGACTGGTCAAATAGGGATGGGTGGTCCACATGCATTGGCACATATATTAGATGGGGGTTTAAATAAACAGGGACCCACATGTCATTGGTTATATACCTAAAAGAACACTAATTAGCCTAACTTAGCTAAATTAACAAGGCTGGCCTCATCCAGAGAGTCGCCGCAACACGGCCATGCCCAAAGGCACAGGGCCATGGCCACGCATTACACGGGAGGTGCTGGCGGCCTTAACCACCACCAGTAGTAGCAGCAACAGCCAGCGTGGCAAGAGCAGCAGCACTAGCAGAACATCAGCGAGCAGTGGAAGTAAGCAGCACCAGCAGCTTGGAGTAGCAGGAGTAGTGCGAGAGCAGCCGCACAACAAGGAGCAGCAAGCAGCGGCAGTAGTGGTAAGGGTCAGCAGCAACAAAGCAGCGGTAGCAAGCAGTAGCCAAGCAGAACGGCAGCAAGCACACGGGCGCGACCAAGGCAACGGCGCACACAGAAGCGCCCGGCAGAGGGCGAGCGCGGCGGTGGGTAGCAACACGCAAGTGCGTGTGTGCGCGGGCGCGGCCGACTGCAGCGGCGAGGCAACGTGCGGGGCCGCGGGGTGACCAGGGGTGCAAGGCGGTAGCGGGCGACGTCAGGCGGCAGGCACGCAGCAGCAGTCAGCGGCAGGAGCAAAAGCAGCTAGTATGCACGTACGTGTACGCGTACGCAGGAGCTCAGCGACGGCGGCTACGGCAACGAACCCGACGGGGGAAGGGGGAAATCGGTCGAGGGACTCACCGAGGTGCTCGACGACGAGCTCGGGAGGTCGGGGGTGGCCGGGGCAGAGCGATGTGACGAGGTGGACGAGGGCGGCCGAGGTTGGGGAAGACGGCGAAGGCGACGATACGGTGCAGCTCCGGAAGATTGAGAGCCCGTAGACGAAGAAGCAGTCGACGGCGGTCCTCCTGGACGTCTCCGTGCGGAGCGGGGTGACTGGTGGCCGCGGGATCGACGGCGGTGACGGCACCGGTTGCGCTAGGTTGAGCGGGACAGCGAGGGAGAGGGGCGATGGGGAAAGGAGTGAGGGGCTAGGGTTCGTCGGGGGTTCGTGGGGAGGCTCTTATCGCCCAGGGGAAACAACGGGGAGACGCGGGATGACTGACACGGCAGCCATGGCGACCTGGATGGCCGCCACGCCCCCCTCTCCGTCTCCTGTAGCAGGAGGAAGGGGAAAACATAGGTGGGCTGGGCTTCCTCTGCCACTAAGGCCCAGTCAGTATTAGGTTTAGGCCCTTTTCTTTTCTCTCTTTATTCTTTTCTATTTTCTTATCTAGCTATTGTTTCCTATTTTCTTTTTGCATCAAATTACTTTTTAAAAATGTGAAAAATGCCATATAATTACTATGCATTATTTTGCACAGCCATAAAAAGTTTTGGTCCAAAAATAATTTATTAAGTTTGAGTTTATATTTAAATGGGATAAAAAGGTGTTGTTGGTCCATTGTCTTAAATGGCAGGGGTATTTTTTTATAAAAAAAATGTTAACTCTCACATGAAAATTAGTTAGTGAAAATTTGGAACCCATCGAACATTTTTATTTGACAGTTTGAAGAATTAAGAATTTGTCTTCTTATTCAAAATTTAAATTTGACTCCGTTTTTCATCAAGTGGCAAATTGGCTTAATTAAACACGATGTCATGCCACATTAGGGTGAGGTTATTGTATCTTGATTATCGGGGTGTTACATGGCTCCCCTGACCAACTTCTTTCGCCTATATATACTTGCATACCCTAAAAACACTGAGGACCACCACGAAAACCTATTTCCACCGCCACAACATTCTGTACCCGTGAGATCCCATCTTGGAGCCTTTTCCGGCGCTCCGCTAGAGGGGGAATCGATCATGAAGGGCGTCTACATCATCGCCAAGGCCTCTCCGATGAGTTGTGAGTAGTTTACCACAGACCTTCGGGTCCATAGTTATTAGCTAGATGGCTTCTTCTCTCTCTTTGAATCTCAATACAATGTTCTCATCGATCTTCTTTGGAGATCTATTTGATGTAACTCTTTTTGCGGTGTGTTTGTCGATATCCGATGAATTGTGGATTTATGATCAAGTTTATTTATGAGAAATATTTGAATCTCCTCTGAATTCTTTTATGTATGATTGGTTATCTTTGCAAGTCTCTTCGAATTATCAGTTTGCTTTGGCCTACTAGACTGATCTTTCTTGCAACGGGAGAAGTGCTTAGCTTTGGGTTCAATCTTGCGGTGTCCTTTCCTAGTGACAGCAGGGCAGCAAGGCACATATTGTAGTGTTGCCATCGAGGATAAAAAGATGGGGTTTATATTATATTGCTTGAGTTTATCCCTCTACATTATGTCATCTTGCCTAATGTGTTACTCTGTTGTTATAAACTTAATACTCTAGATGCATGCTGGATAGCGGTCGATGTGTGGAGTAATAGTAGTAGATGCAGAATTGTTTCGGTCTACTTGTCGCGGACGTGATGCCTATATACATGATCATGCCTAGATATTCTCATAACTATGCACTTTTCCATCAATTGCTCGACAGTAATTTGTTCACCCACCATAATATTTATGCTATCTTGAGAGAAGCCACTAGTGAAACCTATGGCCCCCGAGTCTATCTTTTATCATATAAGTTTCCCATCCATCTTATTTTGCAATCTTTACTTTCCAATCTATATAGTAAAAATACCAAAAATATTTATCTTATCTTATTATCTCCATCAGATCTCACTTTCGCAAGTGGCCGTGAAGGGATTGACAACCCCTTTATCGCGTTGGTTGCGAGGTTCTTGTTTGTTTGTGTAGGTATGAGGGACGTGTGTGGAGCCTCCTACTGGATTGATACCTTGGTTCTCAAAAACTGAGGGAAACAGTTACGCTACTTTGTTGCATCACCCTTTCCTCTTCAAGGGAAAACCAATGCAGTGCTCAAGAGGTAGCAAGAAGGATTTCTGGCGCCGTTGTCGGGGAGGTCTTTGCTCAAGTCAAGACATACCAAGTACCCATCACAAACTCATCTCCCTCGCATTACATTATTTGCCATTTGACTCTCATTTTCCCCTCCCCCACTTCACCCTTGCCATTTTATTCGACTCTCTTTCCCGTTGCCTTCCATTTTCCATGGCCGAATCGAAAAGAACTAGGGGTTCTTTCCAGGGTTTTAGTACTTTGGATAGTCCCTCTATCCTCTCTAAGCTCATAAATAATGATGCTATGGAAAGACCTACCGGGGTTATCAATGAAAGTTTGAGTAATTTCGATGAAGATGACTCTGGAATTTTTCGTTATTTACTTGATGAGACTTTAAAAGATGCTTGGGATAGGTTATTAAGGATTCGAGCTAGCTATGTGCCGCAATATGAAATTGAGATATACTTAAAAAGCTTTTATGTTCGCTTACCCGCTTCTTTCAATCAAGTTCTAGATTCTATTTTTGAAGGAGGTTTTCTTGAAGGGGATGCTATAGATGCCTATGAAAAAATGAAAACTATATTTGGTCACCCCATAAATGATAAGGTTGAATCCACTACTCTCTTCTGCTTTTATCAAAACAAAATTATCAAAGAGATGAAGGCTAGCTTAGATGCAAATTTCTGTAAGGTCCTTAATCTTTATTCCTCCATTAATGGCAATGTGCTTTCCCAAAATAGAAGGGTGAATGCTATAGAAAGGAAATTTTCTCTTTTCTTTCCCAATACCAAAGATGGTAATATGTAGATCTATTCTCGCTTTTATGCCTAGCTAGGGGCGTTAAACGATAGCGCTTGTTGGGAGGCAACCCAATTTTATTTTTGTTCCTTGCTTTTTTGCTTATGTTTAGTAAAATAAATCATCTAGCTTCTGTTTAGATGTGGTTTTATGTTTTAATTAGTGTTTGTGCCAAGTAGAACCTATAGGATAACCTACGGTGATAGTTAATTTGATCTTGCTGAAAAACAGAAACTTTTGCGCGTAAGAGAATAATTTTAATAAATCACAGAAACGTGCTTTTTTGTTCATTCTTTTTTCATTATATCAATAGACAAATTTCCCAGGACTTACTATTTTGGTATGATTTTTAGAGTTTCATAAGTATTAGAAAATTACAGATTGCTACAGACTATTCTGTTTTTGACAGATTCCATTTTTCGT
>NC_041387.1:376162116-376221999 GCF_002162155.2 Triticum dicoccoides
GAACCATAGAGAAGTTGGAATACAGTAGGTTTAACACCAATATAAATAAAGAATGCGTTCATTACAGTACCTTAAGTGGTGGTTTTTCTTTCTTGCACTAACGGAGCTTATGAGATTTCCTGTTGAGTTTTGTGTTGTAAAGTTTTCAAGTTTTGGGTACAGATTTGATGGACTATGGAATAAGGAGTGGCAAGAGCCTAAGCTTGGGGATGCCCATGGCACCCCAAGATAATTCAAGGACAACCAAAATCCTAAGCTTGGGGATCCCCCGGAAGGCATCCCCTCTTCCGTCTTCGTCTATTGGTAACTTTACTTGGAGCTATATTTTTATTCGCCACATGATATGTGTTTTTCTTGGAGCGTCTTGTATGATATGACTCTTTGCTTTTTAGTTTACCACAATCATACTTGATGTACACACCTTTTGGGAGAGACACACATGATTCGGAATTTATTAGAATACTCTATGTGCTTCACTTATATCTTTTGAACTAGACAATTTTGCTCTAGTACTTCACTTATATCTTTTTAGAGCACGGCAGTGGCTTTATTTTATAGAAATTATTGATCTCTAATGCTTCACTTATATTATTTTCAGAGTCTTTTAGAACAGCATGGTATTTGCTATGGTTATAAAATTGGTCCTAGAATGATGGGCATCCAAGTTGGGTATAATAAAAACTATCATAGAGAGTGCATTAAACACTATGATCAATTTGATACTTGATAATTGTTTTGAGATATAAAGGTGGTAATGTTAGAGTCATGCTAGTGGGGTAATTATAAAATTGAGAAATACTTGTGTTAAAGTTGGCAAGTCCCGTAGCATGCATGTATGGTAAAAGTTGTGTAACAAATTTGTTGCATGGGGTGCTCTTTTGATTGCCTTCCTTATGTGTGGAGGTTGGGATCGCGCAATGGTTAACTCCTACCAACCCTTCCCCTAGGAGCATGCGTAGTAGTACTTTGCTTCGAGGGCTAATAAACTTTTGCAATAAGTATATGAGTTCTTTATGACTAATGTGAGTCCATGGATTATACGCACTCTCACCCTTCCACCATTGCTAGCCTCTCTTATGCCGCGCAACTTTCGCCGGTATTATACACCCACCATTTACCTTCCTCAAAACAGCCACCATACCTACCTATTATGGCATTCCATAGCCATCCCGAGATATATTGCCATGCAACTTTCCACCGTTCCGTTTACTATGAAACGCTCCATCATTGTCATATTGCTTTTGCATGATCATGTAGTTGACATCGTATTTGTGGCAAGGTCACCTTCATAATTCTTTCATACATGTCACTCTTTATACATTGCATATGCTGGTACACCGCCGGAGGCATTCACATAGAGTCATATTTTCTTCTAAATATTGAGTTGTAATTCTTGAGTTGTTAATCAATAAAAGTGTGATGATCTTCATTATTAGAGCATTGTCCCAAGTGAGGAAAGGATGATGGAGACAACGATTCCCCCACAAGTCGGGATTAGACTCCGGCTTATAAAAATAAAAGAGGCCAAAGAAGCCCAAATAAAAAAAAGAGGCCAAAGAAGCCCACCAAATAAAGAAAAATGAGAGAAAAGAGAGAAGGGACAATGTTACTATCCTTTTTCCACACTTGTGCTTCAAAGTAGCACCATGATGTTCATGATAGAGAGTCTCCTATGTTGTCACTTTCATATACTAGTGGGAATTTTTCATTATAGAACTTGGCTTGTATATTCCAATGATGGGCTTCCACAAAATGCCCTAGGTCTTCGCGAGCAAGCAAGTTGGATGCACACCCACTTAGTTTCTTTTGTTGATCTTTCATACATTTATAGCTCTAGTGCATCCATTGCATGGCAATCCCTACTCACTCACATTGATATCTATTAATGGGCATCTCCATAGCCCGTTGATAC
Organism: Triticum dicoccoides; assembly: GCF_002162155.2. Taxonomy (NCBI): domain Eukaryota; kingdom Viridiplantae; phylum Streptophyta; class Magnoliopsida; order Poales; family Poaceae; genus Triticum; species Triticum dicoccoides. Next base: position 376,164,029 of record NC_041387.1, read on the forward strand.
GCCTAGTTGATGTGAGACTATCTTCTCCCTTTTTTGTCTTCTTCACAACCACCATCCCATTCCACATATAGTGCTATATCCATGGCTTGCGCTCATGTATTGCGTGAGAGTTGAAAAAGCTGAAGCGCGTCAAAAATTATGAACCAGTTGCTTGGCTGAAACCGGGGTTGTGCATGATGGGAGTATTTTGTGTGATAAAAATGAAGCATAGCCTAACTATATGATTTTGTAGGGATAAGCTTTCTTTGGCTATGCTATTTTGATAAGACATGCTTACTTTGTTAGTATGCTTGAAGTATTACTATTTATGTTAATATGAACTTTTATCTTGAATCATTTGGATCTAAACATTCATGCCACAATAAAGAAAACTATATTGAGAAATATGCTAGGTAGCATTCCACATCAAAAATTCTGTTTTTATCATTTACCTACTTGCGGACGAGCGGGAATTAAGCTTGGGATTCTTGATACGTCTCCAAAGTATCTATAATTTTTGATTGTTCCATGCTATTATATTACCCATTTTGGATGTTTATGGGCTTTACTTTACACTTTTATATCATTTTTGGGACTAACCTACTAACCGGAGGCCTAGCTCGAATTGTTGTTTTTTTGCCTATTTTAGTGTTTCGAAGAAAAGGAATATCAAATGGAGTCCAAATGGAATGAAACCTTCGGGAGCAATCTTTTTGCAACAAATGCAATCCAAGAGACTTGGAGTGGATGTCAAGAAGTAGCCGAGGCAGCCACGAGGGTGCCTAGCGCGCCCTAGGGGGTGGGCGTGGCCCCACCCTCGTGGGCCCCTCATGGCTCCCCTAACCGACTTCTTTCTCCTATATATACTTGCATACCCTGAAAACATCGAGGAGCACCATGAAAACCTATTTCGACCGCCGTAACCTTCTGTACCCATGAGATCCCATTTGGAGCCTTTTTCGGCGCTTCGCCGGAGGGGGAATCAATCACGGAGGGCTTCTACATCATCGCCAAGGCCTCTCCGGTGAGTTGTGAGTAGTTTACCACAGACCTTTGGGTCCATAATTATTAGCTAGATGGCTTCTTCTCTCTCTTTGAATCTCAATACAATGTTCTCCTCGATCTTCCTGGAGATCTATTCGATGTAACTCTTTTTGCGGTGTGTTTGTCGAGATCCGATGAATTGTGGGTTTATGATTAAGTTTATCTATGAGAAATATTTGAATCTCCTCTGAATTCTATTATGTTGATTGGTTATCTTTGCAAGTCTCTTCGAATTATCAGTTCGGTTTGGCCTACTAGATTGATATTTCTTGCAATGGGAGAAGTGCTTAGCTTTGAGTTCAATCTTGCGGTGTCCTTTCCCAGTGACAGCAGGGGCAGCAAGGCACATATTGTATTGTTGCCATCGAGGATAAAAGGATGGGGTTTATATCATATTGCTTGAGTTTATCCCTCTACATCATGTCATCTTGCCTAATGCCTTACTCTGTTGTTATGAACTTAATACTCTAGATGCATGCTGGATAGTGGTTGATGTGTGGAGTAATAGTAGTAGATGCAGAATCGTTTCGGTCTACTTGTCGCGGACGTGATGCCTATATACATGACCATGCCTAGATATTCTCATAACTATGCACTTTTCTATCAATTGCTCGACAGTAATTTGTTCACCGACCGTAATACTTATGCTATCTTGAGAGAAGCCACTAGTGAAACCTATGGCCCCGGGTCTATCTTTTATCATATAAAGTTTCCGATCTACTTTATTTTGCAATCTTTACTTTCCAATCTATATCATAAAAATACCTAAAATATTTATCTTATCTTATTATCTTTATCAGATCTCACTTTCGCAACTGGCCGTGAAGGGATTGACAACCCCTTTATCACATTGGTTGCGAGGTTCTTATTTGTTTTTGTAGGTACGAGGGACGTGTGTGGAGCCTCCTACTGGATTGATAACTTGGTTCTCAAAAACTGAGGGAAATACTTACGCTACTTTGCTGCATCACCCTTTCCTCTTCAAGGGAAAACCAACGCAGTGCTCAAGAGGTAGCAGCGGTCCTCCGAATATGCCATTAGGATGCAAAGATGCATCCTATATCAGCAAGGACTAGTTGTTCCACCAGTAGTTCATGTAAGAGAACTCTCAAGTTAAGTGTGCTCAGGCTATAGCAGCCATCAGATGGGTGACTGGATGGGAAGTTGTGTTGATGTTAAATTAATTGATACGATGGGTCATATCTGTCAAATTAAATGACCGATATGACCCATCCCATGAGTTAATTTAACCTTGAGTTCCTTGTTTTTATTTTTATTTTATTTTTTAACACATGTTAAAGAAGGTCTAGCGTATTACTTTTTGATAATGTGTATACGTGGCATACAGTTGATCCATCCGATCTGTTTGTGATGGAATAAGTCGTGTGTGTTGTGGGCAAATGCTTGCTAGTGTACAACCATTTGCGATTGGTGAATTCATCACCGACAGGTTCCCTAGTGTGGCCCGTGTTCATCTCATCATCATCTACTTATTGTGCTAGCTCGATGTTCCTTATATGCTAAGTTTCCTTTAATTGATGGTGTTTTATGAACACGCCACCGTTTCCCACCATTTCCTCACATGTTTCCCACCACCCAACGATATTGCGCATAAACCTAGGCGTGGCGCGATGCACGGAGGCAACAAGCACAACCTATAGCACATCCACCTTTTCCAAGCATGCCAACCCACCAAAGCGTCGCCTCTGCCATCAACCTCGTTGATGAGGAAAACCAGAAGGCGCCATGGCCCGTCGAGGCCGCGACGCTCCCCGGCAACACAATGGCGACACTGTGATGCGCATCATCGACAGGGTTGAGAAAACCCTTGGCGCATGGCGCTTCAGCGCCGCGGATCAACATAGGCATGTCAGCGCCGAGAGGCTATAGCTCGCCGCACAACATGATCGTAAAAAATGTATTAGTGCACATGACTGTTGTTTTAGTGCACGTTCACATAGAAACAAATGAAGGCCGTAAGAGGAAGCTATCTCCCGTTCGTCATCAAACATACATTGTTCCCTCTCGGAACCACAAGCCTTCTAGTGAGTTGCTCCGGTTTGTGAGGGGTGTGTGTCCAAACTTTCGTCAAACAGGCCAATTTTTTTACCACATCAACTTGGTGGCATGACATTACATCAAGTAAGGTTTCATGTTTTTCTAAGCATTTTTAATTTTTTGGAATTAAAATGCCATGGCACTCCATGCATGTGTCCATGCCGTGAGACCAATATGTTTAAAAATTCCTTCTAATTTACTGCACATGGATTTAACTCGCACACAAGTACACATATCTGATTTTTCAAACCGTTATGGTTAGCCGTTGCATGTAGATGTAGTTCAAATTTGAATTACGGTCATTGAATGGGTAGAAAATCACTTAAATGTCTTCAAAAGGTCAAATGACCCCTGAAATTTTCCAAATTTTCACATGACAGTTGTATTAGTGGACGTTACACGTAGAAAAAATTTGAAGGCCGTAAGAGGAAGCTATCTCCCGTTCGTCATCAAACAAGCATTGTTCCCTCTCAGAACCACGAGCCTTCTAGTGAGTTGCTCCCGTTTGTGAGGGGTGTGTGTGTGTCCAAACTTTCGTCAAACAAACCAATTTTTTACCACATCATCTTGGTGGCATGACATTACATCAAGCAAGGTTTCATGTTTTTCTGATCATTTTTTATTTTTTTGGAATTAAAATGCCATGGCACTCCATGAATGTGTCCATGCCGCGGGACCAATACGTTTGAAAATTCCTTCTAACTTACTGCACATGGAATTAACTCGCACACAAATACACAAATATGATTTTTCAAACCATTATGGTTTGCCGTTGCATGTAGATGTAGTCCAATTTGAATTACGGTCATTAAATGGCTAGAAAATCACTTAAATGTATTCAAAAGGTCAAATGACCCTTGAAATTTTCCAATTTTTCACATGACAGTTGTATTAGTGCACGTTACACGTAGAAAATTTTTGAAGGCCGGAAGAGGAAGCTATCTCCCGTTCATCATCAAACATGCATTGTTCCCTCTCGGAACCACGAGTCTTCTAGTGAGTTGCTCCGGTTTGTGAGGGCTGTGTGTCCAAACTTTCGTCAAACAGGCCAATTTTTTTACCACATCATCATAGTGGCATGACATTACATCAAGCAAGGTTTCATCTTTTTCGGATCATTTATTAATTTTTTGGAATTAAAATGCCATGGCACTCCATGCATGTGTCCATGCTGTGTGACCAATATGTTTGAAAATCCTTCTAATTTACTGCATATGGAATTAACTTGCACACAAGTACACAAATATGATTTTTCAAACTGTTATGGTTATCCATTGCATGTACATGTAGTTCTAATTTTAGTTACGGTCATTAAATGTCTAGAAAATCACTTAAATGTCTTCAAAAGGTTAAATGATCCCTGAAATTTTCCAAATTTTTACATGACAGTTGTATTACTGCACGTTACATGTTGAAAAAAATTTAAAGGCCATAAGAGGAAGCTATCTCCCGTTCGCCATCAAACATGCATTGTTCCCTCTCGGAACCACAAGCCTTCTAGTGAGTTGCTCCGGTTTGTGCTGGGTGTTTGTCCAAACTTTTGTCAAACAGGACAATTTTTTTACCACATCATCTTGGTGGCATGACATTACATCAAGCAAGGTTTCATGCTTTTCTGATCATTTTTTTTTGAAATTAAAATGCCATGGCACTCCATGCATGTGTCCATGTCATGAGACAAATATGTTTGAAAATTTCTTTTAGTTTGCTGCATATGGAATTAGCTCGCACACAAGTACACAAATATGATTTTTCAAACCATTATGGTTAGCCGTTGCATGTACATGTAGTTCTAATTTGAATTAGGTCATTAAATGGTTAGAAAATCACTTAAATGTCTTCAAAAGGTCAACTAACCCCTAAAATTTTCCAAATTTTCACATGGTAGTTGTATTAGTGCATGTTACACGTAGAAAAAAATTGAAGGCCGTAAAAGGAAGCTATCTCTCGTTCGAACATGCATTGTTCCCTCTCGGAACCACGAGCCTTCTAGTGAGTTGCTTCAATTTGTGAGGGGTGTGTGTCCAAACTTTCGTCAAACATGCCAATTATTTTACCACATCATCTTGGTGGCATGACACTACATCAACCAAGGTTTCATGTGTTTCTGATTTTTTTTAATTTTTTAGAATTTAAATGCCATGGCACTCCATGCTTAATTATGTCATAGCCGTTAGACCAATATGTTTGAAAATTCCTTCTAATTTACTGCACATGGAATTAAATCGCACACAAGTACGAGAAATATGACTTTTCAAACCATTATGGTTAGCTGTTGCATGTAAATGTAGTTCAAATTTCAATCACGGTCATTAAATGGCTAGAAAATCACTTAAATGTCTTAAAAGGTCAAATGACCCCTGAAATTTTCCAAAATTTGACATGACAATTGTATTAGTACTACAAATTTTCTGGTACATTTAAAACACCAGCCGTTGCCACTTTACTCCAAATTCGTCTTTCACAGCTAATAAAAAATATCTACAACATCACACACAGTTGTTTTGTAGGAATCATTTGCGATGAAAATTTCTGGGTCTATTGAAATCTTCCTCCTTAAACTTTGCTGGCTTGTCTGCTCTAGTGCCGGCAACCCCCAAATCCACAAATCCCGATCCCCATTCCCGCACCCCTTTCTTGCAAAGATGACATCGTGGAAACACTTCGTCAAGGCCCGTACGATGGCCGCATCCCGCCCGAGCGCTGTCGCCTGCGCCGAAAGCACCACCGCCTACGCCGAGAGTGCTGCCGCATCTGCATTGAGCGTGGCCGCTTCCACTGAGAGGGCGTCTGCGGCCGCCGAGCCGGCTGCAGCTGCTGCTACGACGGCGGCTGCAAACACCGAGAGTGCTCGAGCTACCGTCCGTGCTGCCGATGTCGCCCTGGCCCGCGTTGAGGCCATCCATGCTAAGATATTCTAGTACACCTCAGAATCCAGCATGCAACCCATGTCTGAATAGGCGGCGGTGTCCATGGAGCACCTGCTTCCTCATGAGGTCGTCGAGCGGGAGCTGGAGATGCAGGAGGCGGCGGTGATCAGGAGTGCCGAGAGGAGGAGTTGCGCGTGGCCCAAGTCGAGGTAGAGAAGAATCTGTCCGTCGAGGAATCGGCGATGGAGTACCAACGCGAGCTCTGGCGCAGCCACTAGAATGAGTACTACAACCTTGAGGGCGGCGTCGAGGACGAGGATGAGGACGTGGTCAACTTTAGCAGGGGGACGCGGAGTCCACCAACGGCAGCATGTCGCCAGGACAAGTCATCGACGTCTCATCTCACACCGGCGATGCATAGGCCGACGCGGTGGCAGATATGTTAAAATTATTCATACTTAGGCTTTGTTTTTAATGCTGGTCTTTTGTTAGAGCAATGTTTAGGTCAACCGGCTCGGCTTAATTACTAAAATTGCTCGATTCAGTAAGTCTGGTCTGTGTGCTGTACGCTCTTTTGTGTGCCCAAATTAGCAAGCGATGTTAAATTATGCAATGACGTACCCCGAGAAATTTCCACCAAAATTTGAATTATCAAACTCATACCATGCGCGTTAAGCAGAAGAATATTTTGTGATGCACACTATCGTTCAAAGTGAATGGTGTCCGGCAGCACCGCGCGCAAAGTTTCCCTCCACATTTCGACATTTTTGTCCTACCGCCAAAATATCTACCCTTCCCCATCCCCTTTTCTCCCCAACCACAAGTCACATTTCCCTTGTTTCCCCGTTCCTTCCTTCCTTCCTTCCTAAGCTATATCTGCTTCCTCGCTTGCTTCCTCGCTCTCGCCATCTCGCATCCTACCACCGGGGTCGCCATGGTCTTCTTCGAAGACCTCTCCAGCGGTTCCTCCTCCGACGACGACTCCTTCACCACCCGGGTATGCCTCTCTACTCTCTCTCGGGCTATGACTGGGAATGAAGGATTTTTACACGGCGGTCGATTTTAGTCATTTCTTCCTCTTTTAGTTCCCTAGGACCATCAGTTGCAACGAATGGAGCGGGGTGGCTGAGGACCTATCTGCTCGTTGTCACCATCAATCTCCATGCGTGAAGCTAGTTGCGTTTGAATCTATGGATAGTGGGAGGAAGTTTCTGGCATGTGCAGAGAGGGTTAGACCCTCTTTCATTGTTACAAATCATTTGTTTGTGCTTTAGACACTGTCACGGTCCCAACCCATTCATACCACACCTTCAACGAAACACATTCTAAGACAGTGTCACAACTTGTACCTAGTATCTAAAAATGTTGCCATCTCATCAGCGGTGCCATTAGAAAATTATTTGGCACCACTTCAGCAGTTTGTGGAGCCAACTTGTCCACACATCCGAGCAGCAAAGCAGTAAAATACTAAATCTTTATGGCACGAAGGAACTGGGCGTCGGAGCAACTAGGTGCTCCGGAGCTCGGGTCCCTGATTTTTTTCCGCTGCATCGGCTTGCCAGTGCAGGGCACCGGTGCGAGATGTAGCAACAGTTATCTTTACACCGGTTTTGGCATACATATTGGACGACCTTAGTGTTATTAGTTCTATGTTACTAAATGTGTGCATGTACATACCTGTTAGTATCAATTTGCTGTCATCCAAACATTGTCGCTATGTTGATGTAGTTATATTTACCTTCCTCTTAAAATGTTCAATTTGTTATTTATAGTACATGAGTAAGAACTTGTAGCGTTGTTGTAGTTAAATTATAGCTTCTGATGTTTTGGAACTTGGTTGTTGTATCTGTAGCAATTAAACCATTTGCACATTGATCTGTTTGAGAAGATATGTCATAATTAATCTGTTTCTTCAGTTTTTCAAAATAAGTATTGGTGATTTTCTGTGTTGCTATAAACCCATTTTCCCTACAATTGTTACTGATCTAGTTTTAAATATTATAGAGTGGCCACAGTCTTTGAAGATGTGCCTAGCAAAGCTCTAGAGGATGTATCAGGAAGAGAACCGAGGTAGGCTTAGAGAAAGTGTTGTCAACGCTGAAGAATATTTGAAGATGCGGGATAAAAATAGGAAGGTGGAGTATGAGCTCAGATTTTTAAAATCAGACTTTGCTAAGATGGTGTTGGCGAAGGAGGAGGCATTTCCCAGCTGGCCAGTGCAAAATAGGTTCTTACTGAACTGAAAGCAGAGGTGGATAAGGTGAGCCTGGATGATCTCGATTAGGGAAATGAATATACTGTTCTAATATTGTTCTTATGAAGTTGAAATATCTATATGTTGTACTGTGCTGTTTGCTGGTAGCTATCGTACTGTGGTGTTAAAATATATCTATGTGTCTGATATGAAATTGCAAACAGCTGTTCGATATGAAATGTGAATTTTCATAATACTGAAATTATTAACTGTAAACTAATAAGCCTGCTAAATGGGTCCTGAAACTTTGCAAACGGTTCTAGAAGTAAAAGCGCTTGTGATGGATAGTGTCGGATTTCGGGTTCCGCAAACCCCTGATAGGTACCAACTCTGGGGTGCATGCTGAGATCTCAACCTACCCAGCCTGCATACTCGCGATCTTCCTAAGCCTAGCGATTTATCCTAGTTCATGCCACCTCGCGGTGTAATACCCTACTCCAGCATTTTGGTGGATTACCTCGAGGGGCTAAGGATGAATTAATACATTGGATGAACTGGCCTCAGGAGGTGAGGTGTTCTTGAGCTCTAGAGAGCTGGTGAAGTGGTTGGATGAGAAGGGACCTGATCTCATCGTCCCCTCTTCTTTGGTGGTGGCTAAGTCCTATTTATAGTGGCCTTCATCCTCTTCCCAAATGTTGGCAGGAAGGGATCCCACAACGGCCAGATTTGAAGGGGACAAGTAGTACATCCTATCCCAATTAAAGTGGTCTTTGCCTGCGAAAAGCCTCTGGTCGTGACGCTACGATGGGCTCGGTGATGACCTCCATCCTGCCGTCCTGGCGGTCTTGGTCTTGTTGCACCAGAATGGGAACATTTGACTGATTCCTCGGGACTCCGCACCTGCCACTTGCCTCCTTTGCACCAAAGGGGAAACTGGCGCTCTGCGCCCGCTCGCGTCCGCCTGGCCTTGGTCATCATGGCTCATGTCAGCTGAGCCTCGTGAGGTGCACCTTGCATAAAACTCTCCACCCCTCAGGAGCCAGCCTGAGGAGGCCGATCCCTCGGGGATCTTGGCGTCGTCCGCCTCGCGGGGCTTGGCCCCTCGCGAGGGTATTGAGCTACCGATGCTAAAGCTGGGCTGTACCAGGCCGCTGATGGAGCCACGCAGTGGGCCGCAGGCAGGCAAGTATGGGTACCCCCATATCCAGAACACTGATAGTAGCCCCCGGGCCCAAGGCACGCTCGAACTTGGCTTCTAGGCGAAGGCAAAGGGCAAGTGCGGAGCGCTACAGACTCTAACCACCTGTGGCCTTGAATGACACGTGGCGATTGATGGGATGTGGGCGTCTCCACTTCCTCATGCTGCCTCGGCAACTGTTCAACTTGAGGGGTCGATGCTGCATGCAGAAGATCATCATGGGGCGAGGTCATGGAGGCTGACGGTTGGCCTCCCTTTGGCTATAAATGAGGGAGAGGGTCCCTTGCTCATTTCTTCCTGTGTCTTCTCGCTGCTCGTTTCTTCTCCTTCTCCATCTTGCTCCTGCTTCCATGGAGCCGATCAGGAGGTTTTCTGCGGCTGAAAAGGGAAAGGCTCCTCAGGAGGGGCCTGATCCTCTCCCACCAAAAAATCGGCTCCGCCTTCCTCACGACGTCGGCGCGAAGCAGGAGGTGACTAGGCCTTGGCAATCGAGGCCTCCGCCCGGCTTACCCCTTCCTCTGTACGCCCGCGCCCGGGATAAGATGCGCGCCATCGAGCTATTCCAGGCGGCGAAGGTCGAGTCATTGTTGTCCTGCCTACCAAGCCGCGGACCCACGCTGAGGGTAGCTCGCGTGAGTTCATGGTGTGGGCAGCGATGCCGCCCGACTCGTGGATCCGGCTCCCGAGGTTCTTCGCCGATGAGCTGCCTCCAAGGGGGCTGCTTGAGTTGTGGCTGCAGCATGTCGTGTGCTGTAGCCTGGCCACCGGAGCTGAGGTCGAGGTAGTGCCCCCTGGGGATGTCTTCATGACCCGCGGGTGGGGCGAGGTCGCCCGAGCCTGCCGTGCAGTGGGGGCCCTCGTGATCCACTTTGCATACGAGGGCGCCTCCACTCTGTTCTTCAAGGTCTTCGACGAGGAGGGCCAGCGGCTGGAGTGCTGCCCCAGGGGAAGCAGCCCGCAGAATGCGTAAAAGGGTGCCAGATCTTCTTCCGTCCTCGCCAGCACCTCCTCCGGCAGCAGCGGTGACTCTTGGGAATCCAGCGATTCTCCTGAGCCCAGCGATGACAGCAACATGCCGCCAAGTGGTACGTTTTGAGCTTGCGTTGGTTTTCCTTGAAGAGGAAAGGTTGATGCAGCAATAGTAGCGTAAGTATTTCCCTCAGTTTTTGAGAACCAAGGTATCAATCCAGTAGGAGGCTCCTCAAAAGTCCCACGCACCTACACAAACAAACAAAGAACTCGCAACTAATGCAATAAAGGGGTTGTCAATCCCTTCACGGCCACTTGCGGAAGTGAGATCTGGTAGAGATAGTATGATAATATAAATATATTTTTGGTATTTTATGATATAGATTGGAAAAATAAAGATGCAAATAAAAGTAGATTGAAAGCTTATATGATAAAAGATAGACCCGGGCGCCATAGGTTTCACTAGTGGCTTCTCTCAAGATAGCATAAGTATTACGGTGGGTGAACAAATTACTGTCGAGCAATTGATAGAAAAGCGAATAATTATGAGATTATCTAGGCATGATCATGTATATAGGCATCACGTCCGCAACAAGTAGACCGACTCCTGCCTGCATCTACTACTATTACTCCACACATTGACCGCTATCCAGCATGCATCTAGAGTATTAAGTTCATAAGAAGAGAGTAACGCATTAAGAAAGATGACATGATGTAGAGGGATAAACTCAAGCAATATGATATAAATCCCATCTTTTTATCCTTGATGTCAACAATACAATACATGCCTTGCAACCCCTACTGTCACTGGGTAAGGACACCGCAAGATTGAACCCAAAGCTTAGTACTTGTCCCATGGCAAGAAAGATCAATCTAGTAGGCCAAACCAAACTGATAATTCGAAGAGACTTGCAAAGATAATTCAATCATACATAAAAGAATTTAGATGAGATTCAAATATTTCTCATAGATAAACTTGATCATAAACCCACAATTCATCGGATCTCGACAAACACACCGCAGAAAGAGTTACATCGAATAGATCTCCACAAGAGAGGGAGAGAACATGGTATTGAGATGCAAAAAGAGAGAAGAAGCCATCTAGCTAATAACTATGGACCCGAAGGTCTGTGATAGACTACTCACAACTCATCGGAGGGCTATGGTGTTGATGTAGAAGCCCTCCATGGTCGATTCCCCCTCCGGTGGAGCGCCTGCGAAGGCTGCAAGATGGGATCTCGTGGATACAGAAGGTTACGGTGGCGGAAATAGTTTTTCATTGGCTCCCTGGATGTTTTCAGGGTATGTGGGTATATATAGGAGGAAGAAGTAGGTCGGTGGCTGCCCGAGGTGCCCACGAGATAGGGGGCGCACCCTGTAGGGGTGGGCGCGCCCTCCACCCTCGTGGCCGCGTTGGCTGCTTCTTGGCTTGCACTCCAAGTCCTCTGGATCACGTTTGTTCCAAAAATCACGCTCCCGAAGGTTTCATTCCGTTTGGACTCCGGTTGATATTCCTTTTTTTTTCGAAATACTGAAATAGGCAAAAAAACAGCAATACGGGCTGGGCCTCCGGTTAGTAGGTTAGTCCCAAAAATGATATAAATGTGTAAAATAAAGCCCATAAACATCCAAAAGGGGTAATATAATAGCATGGAACAATAAAAAATTATAGATACGTTGGAGACGTATCAAGCATCCCCAAGCTTAATTCCTGCTCGTCCTTGAGTAGGTAAATGATAAAAACAGAATTTTTGATGTGGAATGCTACCTAGCATAATTCTCAATGTAATTTTCTTTATTGTGGCATGATTGTTCAGATCCAAATGATTCAAGATAAAAGCTTATAAAACATAAAAAATAATAATGCTTCGAAGCATACTAACAAATAATCATGTCCTATCAAAATAGCATAGCCAAAGAAAGCTTATCCCTACAAAATCGTATAGTTAGGCCATGCTTCATTTTCATTACACAACATACTCCCATTATGAACAACCCCTATAACGAGCCGAGCAATTGGTTCATACTTTTTAACACGCTTCAGCTTTTTCAACTCTTACGCAATACATGAGCGCAAGCCATGGACATAGCACTATGCTGGTATTTGGTGGTGGTTGTGAGGACAAAAAGGGAGAAGATAGTCTCACATCAACTAGGCGTATCAACGGGCTATGGAGATGCCCATCAATAGATATAAATGTGAGTGAGTAGGGATTGCCATGCAACGGGTGCACTAGAGCTATAAATGTATGCAAGCTCAACAAAAGAAACTAAGTGGGTGTGCATCCAACTCGCTTGCTCACGAAGACCTAGGGCATTTTGAGGAAGCCCATCATTGGAATATACAAGCCAAGTTCTATAATGAAAAATTCCCACTTAGTATATGAAAGTGACAACATAGGAGACTCTCTATCATGAAGATCATGGTGCTACTTTGAAGCACAAGTGTGGTAAAAGAGTAGTAGCATTGCCCCTTCTCTCTTTTTCTCTCATTTATTATTATTATTTTCTCTTTTTCTCTTTTTTTCTTCTTTTTTTTCTTTTTTCTCTTTTTTTTCTTTGGCCTTTTTTTTAAAGTCGGAAGTCTCATCCCGACTTGTGGGGGAATCATAGTCTTCATCATCCTTTCCTCACTAGGACAATGCTCTAATAATGAAGATCATCACACTTTTATTGATTTACAACTCAAAACTAGAACAAGATATGACTCTATATGAATGCCTCCGGCGGTGTACCGGGATATGCAATGAATCAAGAGCGACATGTATGAAAATTATGAAGGTGGCTTTGCAACATACGATGTCAACTACATGATCATGCAAAGAGCAATATGACAATGATGAAGCGTGTCATAAAAACGGAACGTTGGAAAGTCGCATGGCAATATATCTCGGAATGGCTATGGAAATGCCATAATAGGTAGGTATGGTGGTTGTTTTGAGGAAGGTAAATAATGGTTGCATGATACCGGCGAAAGTTGCGTGACACAATAGAGGGTAGCAAAGTGGAAGGGTGAGTGTGTGTATATCCCTGGACTCACATTAGTCATAAAGAACTCATATACTTATTGCAAAAGTCTACTTAGCCCTCGAAGCAAAGTACTACTACACATGCCCCAAGAGGGATAGATTGGTAGGAAAAGACCATCGCTCATCCCCGACTGCCACTCATAAGGAAGACAATCAAAAGAGCACCTCATGCAACAAATTTGTCACACAACTTTTACCATATGCGCATGCTACGGGACTTGCCAACTTCAACACAAGTATTTATCAATTTCATAATTACCTACTAGCATGACTCTAACATTACCACCTCTATATCTCAAAACAATTATCAAGCATCAAGTTGATCCTAGTGTTTTATGCACTTTCTATGATAGTTTTTATTATACCCAACTTGGATGCTCATCATTCTAGGACCAAATTTATAACCATAGAAAATACCATGCTGTTCTAAAAGACTCTCAAAATAATATAAGTGAAGCATGAGAGATCAACAATTTCTTCAAAATTAGGCCACCGCCCTGCTCTAAAAGATATAAGTGAAGCACTAGAGCACATACTATCTAGCTCAAAAGATATAAGTGAAGCACATAGAGTATTCTAGCAAATTCTAATAAGGTGGGCTTCTCCCAAAAGGTGTGTACAACAAGGATGATTGTGGCAAACTAAAAAATCAAAGACTAATGTCATACAAGACGCTCCAAGCAAAACACATATCATGTGGCGAATAAAAATATAGCTCCAAGTAAAGTTACCGATGAACGAAGACGAAAGAGGGGATGCCTTCCGGGGGCATCCCCAAGCTTAGGATTTTGGCTATTCTTGAATATCTTGGGGTGCCATGGGCTTCCCCAAGCTTAGGCTTTTGTCACTCCTTATTCCATAGTCCATCAAATCTTTACCCAAAACTTGAAAACTTCACAACACAAAACTCAACAGGAAATCTCTTAAGCTCCGTTAGTGAAAGAAAACAAAACCACCACATAAGGTACTGGAATGAACTCATTATTTATTTAAATTGGTGTTAAACCTACTGTATTCCAAGTTCTATATGGTTCATACTACTTAATACTAGCCATAGATGCATCAAAATAAGCAAACAACACACGAAAGGCAGAATCTGTCAAAAACAGAACAGTCTGTAGCAATCCGTAACTAACGCAAACTTCTGGAACTCTACAAATCCTACCAAAATAGGAAGTCCTGGACAATTTGTCTATTGATCTACAGAAAAAAGAATCAACGCAAACGAACGTTTCTGTGATTTAACAAAACTAATTTCATGCGGGCAAAGTTTCTGTTTTTCAGCAGAATCAAATTAACTATCATCATAGGTTATCCTATAGGTTCTACTTGGCACAAACACTAATTAAAACATAAAAACATATCTAAACAGAAGGTAGCTGCAAAAGTTATTACTAAATAGAAACAAAAACAAAAAACACAAAGAAAATTGAGTTGCCTCCCAACTAGGGCTATCGTTTAACGCCCCTACCTAGGCATAAAAGCGAAGATAGATCTACGTAGTGACATTTTTGACACTCAATTCATAAGTAGCCCGCATGATAGATTCATAAGGTAATTTAACTTTCTTTCTTGGAAAGTGCTCCATGCCTTTCCTTAATGGAAATTGGAATCTAATATTCCCTTCCTTCATATCAATAATCGCGCCAATCGTTCTAAGGAAAGGTCTACCAAGAATACTAAGGCATTGCAATCTATATCAAGAAAGATAAAATCTACGGGAACCAAATTTCTATTTGAAACAATGAGAACATCATTGATCCTTCCCATTGGCTTTTTAATGGTGGAATCCGCAAGGTGCAAATTTAAAGAGCAATCATCAAGATCATGGAAACCTAGAATATCACATAAAGTTTTCGGAATCGTTGAAACACTAGCACCCAAATCACACAAAGAAAAACACTCATGATCTTTAATTTTAATCTTTATAGTAGGTTCCCACTCATCATTAAGTTTTCTAGGTATAGAAACTTTCAAATTAAGTTTTTCATCATAAGATTGCATCAAGGCATCAACGATATGTTTGGTAAAAGATTTATTTTGACTATAAGCATGAGGACAATTCACAATGGATTGCAACAAGGATATACAACCTTCTAAAGAACAATTATCATAAATAAACTCCTTGAAATCCGAGATAGTGGGTTCAATGCTATTTAAAGTCATGACCTCTCTAATCCCACTTTTACCAAATTTAGCAACAAGGAATTACTAAAGTTGACTCATCTCTAGTCCCATTATTATCAAGATTCATATTGCAAAACAAAGATCTAATAGGGGACACATCAATAACTTTAAGATCTTCATCATTATTTTCATTGAAACTAAAAGAATACGCCTTTACAAAGCAATCTTTCTTAGCACGCAATCTATCGGTTCTTTCCTTACACTCATCAATGGAAATTCTCATTGCTTTGAGAGACTCATTGATATCATGTTTAGGAGGAGTAGATCTAAGTTTAAGAGAATCAACATCAAGCGAGAGTCTATCAACGTTCCTAGCCAAATCATCAACTTTAAGTAATTTTTCTTCAAGCAAAGCATTAAAATTATTTTGAGACATCATAAATTCTTTCACAATCTTCTCAAAATCAGAGGGCATCTTATTAAAATTACCATATAAATTATTGTAGGAATTTCCATAATTATTAGAGGAATTACTAGGGAACGGTCTAGGATTAAAGTTTCCTTTATAAGCATTGTTACAGAAACTATTCCTACCAAAAAAATTCACATCCATAGATTCATTATTATTCTGAATCAAAGTAGACAAAGGCATATCATTGGGATCAATAGGAGCACTCTTAGTAGCAAACAATTTCATAAGTTCTTCCATCTTTCCACTCAAAACATTGATTTCTTCTATAGCATGCACTTTTTTACTAGTAGATCTTTTGGTATGCCATTGAGAATAATTAGCCACAATATTATCAAGAAATTTTGTAGCATCTCCTAACATGATTTCCATAAACGTGCCTCCCGCGGCCTAATCTAAAAGATTTCAAGAAGCAAAGTTCAATCCGGCATAAAATTTTTGTATGATCATCCATAAATTCAAACCATGAGTAGGGCAACTGTGAATCATCAATTTCATTCTTTCCCAAGATTGGAAACATGCTCATGATCAAGTTGTTTAAAATTCATAATATCGTTCCTAAGAGTGATGATCTTAGTGGGAGGAAAATACTTAGAGATAAAAGTATCTTTGCACTTATTCCAAGAATCAATACTATTTTTAGGCAAAGACGAAAACCAAACTTTAGCACGATCTCTAAGTGAAAACGGGAATAACTTCAATTTAACAATATCATTATCCGTATCTTTCTTCTTTTGCATATCGCACAAATCAACAAAGTTGTTTAGATGGGTAGCGGCATCTTCATTAGGAAGGCCGGCGAATTGATCTTTCATAACAAGATTCAGCAAAGCAGTATTGATTTCACAAGACTCAACATCATTAAGGGGAGCAATTAGAGTACTACGGAAATCATTATTATTGGTATTGGAGAAATCACACAATTTGGTATTATCTTGCGCCATGGCAACAAGTAATCCAACACACAAGCAAACAGAAAAAGGCAAGCGAAAGAGAGAGGAGAAGATTGGGAAAGAGAGGGAAAATAAAACGGCAAGGGTGAAGTGGGGGAGAGGAAAACGAGAGGGAAATGGCAAATAATGTAAATGCGAGGGAGATGAGTTTGTTATGGGTACTTGGTATGTCTTGACTTGAGTGAAGACCTCCCCCGCAACGGCGCCAGAAATCCTTCTTGATATGTTTTGAGCTTGCGTTGATTTTTCCTTAAAGAGGAAAGGGTGATGCAGCAATAGTAGCGTAAATATTTCCCTCAGTTTTTGAGAACCATGGTATCAATCCAGTAGGAGGCTCCTCAAAATTCCCACACACCTACACAAACAAACAAAGAACTCGCAACCAATGCAATAAAGGGGTTCTCAACCCCTTCACGGTCACTTGCGAAAGTGAGATCTGATAGAGATAGTATGATAAGATAAATATATTTTTGGTATTTTATGATATAGATTGGAAAAATAAAGATGCAAATAAAAGTAGATTGAAAGCTTATATGATAAAAGATAGACCCAGGGGCCATAGGTTTCACTAGTGGCTTCTCTCAAGATAACATAAGTATTATGGTGGGTGAACAAATTACTGTCGAGCAATTGATAGAAAAGCTAATAATTATGAGATTATCTAGGCATGATCATGTATATAGGCATCACGTCCGCAACAAGTAGACCGACTCATGCCTGCATCTACTACTATTACTCCACACATTGACCGCTATCCAGCATGCATCTAGAGTATTAAGTAACGCATTAAGAAAGATGACATGATGTAGAGGGATAAACTCAAGCAATATGATATAAATCCCATCTTTTTATCCTCGATGGCAACAATACAATACGTGCCTTGCAACCCCTATTGTCACTGGGTGAGGACACCACAAGATTGAACCCAAAGCTAAGCACTTCTCCCATGGCAAGAAAGATCAATCTAGTAGGCCAAACCAAACTGATAATTTGAAGAGACTTGCAAAGATAACTCAATCATACATAAAAGAATTTAGATGAGATACAAATATTTCTCATAGATAAACTTGATCATAAACCCACAATTCATCGGATCTCCACAAACACACCGCAAAAAGAGTTACATCGAATAGATCTCTACAAGAGAGGTGGAGAACATGGTATTGAGATCCAAAAAGAGAGAAGAAGCCATCTAGCTAATAACTATGGACCCGAAGGTTTGTGGTAAACTACTCACAACTCATCGGACGGGCTATGGTGTTGATGTAGAAGCCCTCCATGGTTGATTCCCCCTCCGGTGGAGCGCCGACAAAGGCTCCAAGATGGGATCTCGTGGACACAAGAGGTTACAGTGGTGGAAATAGTTTTTTGTTGGCTCCCTGGATGTTTTCGGGGTATGTGTGTATATATAGGAGGAAGAAGTAGGTCGGTGGCCGCCCGAGGGGCCCACGAGATAGGGGGCGCGCCCTGTAGGGGTGGGCGCGCCCTCCACCCTCATGGCTGCCTTGGCTGCTTCTTGGCTTGCACTCCAAGTCCTCTGGATCGCGTTTGTTCGAAAAATCACGCTCCCAAAGGTTTCATTCCGTTTGGACTCCGTTTGATATTCCTTTTCTTCGAAATACTAAAATAGGCAAAAAAACAGCAATACGGGCTGGGCCTCTGGTTAGTAGGTTAGTCCCAAAAATGATATATATGTGTAAAATAAAGCCCATAAACATCCAAAAGGGGTAATATAATAGCATTGAACAATAAAAAATTATAGATATATTGGAGACGTATCACCAAGCTCCCGCCACGGTCGGAGCACGGCAGCGGCCGCCGCTCGGCAACGTCGGTGACATGCACTGGCCTAGTAGAAACTCTTCTTCTTTTGTTTCCCTGCGCAGAATTAGAATTAGCCCCGCGGGGCGTGTAAGGATCGACATGTTTTAATTCCAGCATCGCTCCTTTGGTTTTATGATGAAATCGCGTGTCCCAATCTGGCATGATTCCTCCCCTTTCTTCCCCTTAGGCAGCATAGCGCTCTACGCCAGCGGGACCCAGTCCCCAGGCAGGCTTCAGTCGTCGCTAGTATGCCAGGTCGTGATGCCGTGGTCAAGGCTAGGAGGTGAGCGGCCCGAGGCCCGGTGAGAGCTCGAGAGGCGTGATGCTCACGAGGTCCCCCTTGGCGTGCAAGCAGCTGCCCAAGAAATGGAAAGGGGAGTAAAGCTACCGGAGTGGGGGTGTGAGACTAAGGCGAGCGGGTTGCGAGTCTCATATCACGGCACATATGACTTATCTTTTAGCAGACTCGTCGTGATTTCCCTGAGTGGTGCCCATTTATGAACCTGTGGTAGCATCACTAGGCGGCCCCCACGACGATCACTCTCTTCCCTTGCTTGCCTAGGTGCTCTACGTCCTCGGGTCCCGGCCCACAAGCAAGCTCAACCGCCGCTGGTATGCCAGGTCGCGATGCCGTGGTCAAGGACAGGGGGTGAGGGCTGGAGAGCCAGTAGGAGCTCCTGAGGCACGGTGCTCAGGAACCCCCCCCCTTTAACGTGCAAGCGACTCGCGAGGTAAAGTGGTGACCGTCGGGGTCTGCCAGTAGATTGGCCTTGGGTGAACCTGCAAGTTAGCTGGCAGGAGAGATTGCAATTCCTTACGGAGCAGACTGCCTGTCCCTGGACCCTTCGCAGGAAGATGAAGGCACCGAGGACCTGGTGAGATGGTGTGCACGGGGCAGGCCGCGAGCCAGAGCTTGGTCCTCGGGTTTGTCAGCGTTGCAGGGACGGACCCAAGCACAAGTGCCATGCCAACGTGGGCAGCCCCCATTGCGGGACGGGCAAAGGACAAGTCAACAAGCGTAAGGTGACCACGAGGCGGTTAAGATTTGAAGTGAGCAGGCAATGATCATAGATAAGTTCATGAGATATAGTTAGGCGACTCTGACCGATGCAAAAGGATACATGCCGCAGGGACGGGCCCATGCAACTTGGGGATAATGCAGCCCGAGGGGCGCCCCCAAACTGAACAAACTAAAATGATGTCACCTGGCACCGTTGCTGAAGAGATGTCGGGGTAGCGGAAGGCGCGCGCCGCTGAGGTCATCCCTCACGAGCCGCCTTGGCCCTGAGCCTTGGGAGGCTCGGGGGCCTGGGGGGGCTCCTGAAGGTGCACTCCATCTCCGCCAGGATCGCCTAATGCCTGGCCTCCCGAGCCGCCTGGACGTCCCGCATGCGGTGCTGGAACGCCACAGCCGCACTCGGCAGGCCGAAGGGCATGCGAACGTAGCTGTGAGGCGGACCCTCGCATCGGCCTACATGAGACAGCTGGAAGAGCTGCCGATATGCGTTGAGCACCGGGATGGCAATGCAGATGCGGAACTCCTTATCCTCTTCAGGGCAATGAGCAGCGCCCCGTGGTGGGCAGGGATCGCCCTGCAGAACCCATGCCTCTTGAATCTCCTGGACTGCCTTGTTGATGAACTCCTGAGCGCCTGACGCCTTATGCCCTGCGCCTTCTCCTGGGAAGCGTGCACTAAAGCATGCCTCCACGTGGTGCCTGAGCACCTCCCTCGCGACGTTGGCTAGGTCTGAGCCCCCCTAGAGGAGAGCCCCCGAGCCCAGCCTGAGAGGGGTGCCGGGCACGCCTTCCTATGTGAAAGGTGATGGCGCCCCATCCAGGGACGTGAGGCTCAGTGCAGCGCTGTCGGGTGATGCTTTCTTGTGAGATCCCTGACCCAGCTGCAGCTTCTTTGTCTTGGGGGAGACCTTAGGAGGGAGGAAACCGCCCTCATCTTCAGGGTTCTCAACTACTGCGGCCTGGTAGGCATGCTTGAGGGAGCACACCGCGTCCCCTGCAGGCGACCGTGATGATGCCGCCGCTCCCTGGCATCTTGAGGACGTTGTAGCCGTGGTGCATTGCTACCATGAACTTGGCCAGAGCAGGGTACCCAAGGATGGCGTTGTATGGCAGACGAATGTCGGTGACATCGAAGTCGATGAGTTCGGTGTGGTAGTTGTCACGCTCGCCGAAGGTGACAGGGAGACGAATCTTCCTTATCGGATGTGTGGAACCGTCGGTCACTCCTGAGAACGGCTTGGTAGGCTGAAGCTGGTGATATGGCACTTGGGGTCTGTTGAATGCTTGGACAGAGAGAACGTTGAGCCCTGCTCCACCATCGATGAGAGTCTTGGTGACGACCACATTGCTGATGACAGGCGAGCAGAGCATAGGGAGCGCGCCAGCAGTGGCCGCGCACTTGATTTGATCGGAGGAGTTGAAGGTCATGGCGTATTTGGACCACCTGAGCCGGCGAGTTGCCTCGGGCTTTGGGAGCGCTGCGTTCACCTCGCACGTGAATTGCATGAAGATGCGGTGAGAGGCTGGGGCCTGAGAGCCTCCCAGGATGCAAGCGATGCTCGAGGCTCCTGGAAGCCCCCAGCCCCCTCGTCCTGGTGATGATCTTTGTTCCTTCTTGGTGGTGGAGGTAGCAGAGGAAGAGCAGCATTGCCCTGAGGCCGTTCCTCGCGAGGTTGGTCCCCAGGCGCCGTCGCGAGGCTGGCCCTGCCAGCAGTCCTACCGACGCTGGTCGCGCCACTCCTGGCAATGGTCGCGGCCGTCCCAGCGTCCTCCACCTCGGCCACCTCCGCGACCGTAGCCTCGATTGTTGCGCTCGGGGCGTCGATCGAGGCGCCCATCGCGGAGGGCCCTGAGCTCCTGGCAATCATTTGTGTTGTGGCTGTGGACATTGTGGAAGACGCAGAATGGTCAGCTGCTCTTTGATGACTCGGGGTGGTCGCAGCCCCGCTTCATCTCTGGCTCGGCTGCAAGCACAGTTGGTCCCTTGCGCTTCAAGTCCTTGGCCTTGGCTTTCTTGTCTTCTGGGTCAGTGTCAGGGAGCTCGAGGAGGCAGAGGTGTCTCTCCTCATCCCTCGCACACTTGTTCGTCAAGTTGAACATCTCCAGGGTTGTGCAGAGGTCCTCCTGAATGGCGATATCCTCCTTCATCTTGACGTCGCGGATGCCATCATTGAACACCGAGATGATGGCCTCGTCTGACACCTTGGGGATCTTGAGGTGAACGTTGTTGAAGCGCTAGATGTACTTCTGCAGGGTCTCTCCTGGCTGCTGCTTGATGCGTCGTAGGTCACCCGCGGCCGGCAGGCGGTCGCGAGTGCCCTAGAAGTTGGCGATGAAGTGGTCGCTCATCTTGTCCCAGGAGGAGATAGATCCCACGGGGAGGTTCAGGAGCCAGGAGCGTGCGCCATCCTTGAGGGCCATGGGAAACCAGTTCACCATGATCTTCTCATCGCCGCTGGCCGCCTCGATGCTCAGCCCATAGAGCTACAGGAACTCGGCGGGGTCGGCGGTGTCGTCATAGCGTGGGGGCTGGTCAGGCTTGAACTTGCCTGGCCAAATGACGTTGCGAAGCTCCAGGGTGAACGCGCGGCACCCTGATGTGGTCACAGGAGCCCGTTGAGGAGGTGGAGCCTGGTCTTGGTGCCCGGGCGCCACCACCATCACTGGTGGCACATGATCTTGGTGTGGGGGTGCTGGAAGCACAGGTGCATCTTCTTGGGGCCGCTGCACCACTTGGTAGCTCGCCTCTTCACGCGCAGGTGCTTGACACGACGGGTCGCGCCGCGGTGCCACCTGCCTTGGTTCGACGATGGCGCCCTGGGCTGGAGGTGGTGTGGGTGCCCCGTGAGCCACGTCGCCCACGGCAGGCGGGTGCTGAGGCAGTAAGCGGGCCGATGCAGTAGAGTCTCCGGCGGCGCTGACGAGCTCGGCGATGCGCTTGAGCCACTCCTAGTAGAGGTCATCGATTGGGCGGTAGCGGGAGAGCTCCCGTGCCATGAGCAGAGCAGCTTGCGCGTTCGCTAGGCTGCGACGTGTGTGGGAAGACGAAGCAGCCGAGGTCAGCGACGGAGTTGCGGTGCGCCCGTCACGGTGCACCGAGGGGGTGCAGCGATGAAGCTTGCTGCTCGTGGCCACCAGGGCCCGTGGCAGCGTTGGCTGCCGGTGACGAGGGACGACGAGGGCAGCCGTCGCCCGCCGGAGCTGTCTGAGCAACACGAGCGGCAAGCACGGCCCGACGCTCGGCGCGTGCCCGACGTGCGTCAGCCATGGAAGTGTCCGAGTAGCGGTGGATCAATCGACGGAAGAGAGGATCCGACGCACCCCTACCTGGTGCGCCAAATGTCGGATTTCAGGTCCCGCAAACCCTTGATAGGTTCGAACTCTGGGGTGCGTGCAGAGATCTCAACCTACACAGCCTGCCAACTCGTGATCTTCCTAAGCCTAGCGAGTCGAGCTCAAAGGGATAGAGAGACACTGCAGTTTATCCTGGTTCGGGCCACCTCGCGGTGCAATACCCTACTCCAGCATTTTGGTGGATTGCCTTGAGGGGCTGAGGATGAACTAATACAGTGGATGAACTGGCCTCAGGAGGTGAGGTGTTCTTGAGCTCTAGAGAGCTGGTGAAGTGGTTGGATGAGAAGGGACATGATCTCGTCGTCCCCTCTTCTTTGGTGGTGGCCAAGTTCTATTTATAATGGCCTTGGTCCTCTTCCCAAATGTTGGCGGGAAGGGATCCCACAACGGCCAGATATGAAGGGGGACAAGTAGTACATCCTATCCTGACTAAAGTGGTCTTTGCCTGCGAAAAGCCTCTGGTCGTGATGCTGCGGTGGGCTCGGTGATGACTTCCGTCCTGCCGTCCTGGCGGTCTTAATCTTGTTGCACCAGAATGGAAACCTTTGGTTGATTCCTCGGGACTCCGCGGCTGCCACTTGCCTCCTTTGCACCAAAGGGGAAACTGGCGCTCTGCGCCCGGTCGCGCCCTCCTGGCCTTGGTCATCATGGCTCACGCCAGCCGAGCCTCGTGAGGTGCATCTTGCATAGAACTCTCCGTCCCTTGGGAGCTAGCCTGA
The DNA here is from genome assembly GCF_002162155.2 of Triticum dicoccoides. Lineage (NCBI taxonomy): Eukaryota > Viridiplantae > Streptophyta > Magnoliopsida > Poales > Poaceae > Triticum > Triticum dicoccoides. The sequence goes on from NC_041387.1 coordinate 376,187,833, forward strand.
GGAGGCCGATCCCTCGGGGGTCTTGGCGTCGTCCGCCTGGCGAGGCTTGGCCCCTTGCGAGGGTCTTGAGCTGCCGATGCTGAAGTTGGGCCGTACCAGGCCGCTGATGGAGCCGCGCAGTGGGCCGCTACAGGCAAGTCTGGGTACCCCCGTATCCAGAACGCCGACAGATAGCCCAATGCCACACAATTTTCTTCATCAAATCGTGTGTGATGTAGTTGATAAAGGCAAACGGTTAATTAAGGCAGAGCGTGTGTGATAGTTACACCTACCACACACGAGCCTATACATAAACCTGTGTGGGATGTACATACGAACGGAAACATTTTCCCTGAATTGACTGTGTGGGATGTACATACGAACGGAAACGTTTTCCCTGGATTGACTGTGTGGGTAGTACATACGAACGGAAATGTTTTCCCTGGATTGATTGTGTGGGAAGTACATACGAGCAGAAACATTTTCTCTGGATTGACTGTGTGGGATGTACATAAGAACGGAAACGTACTCCTTGAATTGACTGTGTGTGATATACATACGAACGGAAATATTTTTCTGAGATTCACCATGTGGGATGTACATACGAACGAAAACAATTGGGTTTCGAGCCTCGCCCGATCGCATACGAGCTCATTTTGCCCTAGCCTGTGTGTCAGGAGGCCTTATCCCCGACGGTTTCTGGGTCATGTCGAAAGGACCCCCCTATCGCCCACACTCACTTGACGACAGTTTCAAATGCCGTCGCGGAAAGGGGTTAAAAAACGTTTATATAGCACCGACGCGTACCAATGATAAAAGCACAATAATTTTAAATACACGTATGATCCAACGGACGATGCATCGGTTGGAACCGTCGATGGATTGTGAGTGCTTTTATTCATCGGCACTCACCCGGCTAATACCGGCGGGAACGTTGAGCACCTCCGCTACCGTCATATTATTTCTGTATCGTGCAACACACATCGACTACTATTACATGCAATAGCTTTTCAACATGGCCCATGTTTTGCTCGACTGCTTTTCTATGTTGCAAACACTCTCCTTCAATTGTACACCACGTGCCCATGTTGGACCCACATCATCACTCTCCCATTCTTATCTTGAACAGAGAGAGGGCAACCACATCTTCCCCCCTGAGCCTCGTCTCCGACCTCCAGGTCCCTCCCATGGACGTGCCTCCCTCAAGCACGTATCCAAATTGTGTGTTGCACATAATAAGAGAGAGCATCCATGGTCGAATATAGTTGTTGCAAAGACAGTTGCCTGTTGTGAGCTCGGGGAGAGGGTGAAGTTGCGACCATGGACACCAGCCTACTACGCGCCCGGGGAGCCAGTGACATGGTCGGATCTCGTTGCTGCAAACTGATAGGCTGGTGCAAGTCCAAGGGAACTTGCATTATCGAGGATGTTGTGACCGCAATGCCGACGATGTTGCTTGGCAGTGCAACGATTGCAACATTGGCTGTGTTGCATTGATAGTGGTGGTACTACGGCAAACGTAACGCTCCGCGGACTATGGCTCCGCGCTCGGCGCATGTTGCGATCGCAACACAGACCAAATTGCAAAAGATGGAGAACTTTTTGGAAGAGCGGAACGCGAGTGATGTATCAACCACCGAGCGCAACACCAACCATGTTGCAAACAGTTGGGCGCTATCTCAAACTCAATGAAGATTAGACTGCTATCTTACGCGCCATCCAATGGTTGCAAAGGCGGCCGATCAGATTCATAGATCATTCGGCCAACACAAGCTATTTTTGACGAGACTTCAAACGTAGAATTTATTTTAAAATATCAAAATAAATTAACTAATGTTGTACAAGGTATTTGTTTGAGACTTCAAACGGGCCATATGATATATACTATTCGAGTCCACTAGTGAATGGAATCTATGTATGCAATTGCTGGCTTGAGTAGACTAACCAACATTATTGAAATTAAAAAGTATATCTATTGTACTAAAATTGGTAGAGCTGCATAGTTAACTCCCTATGATTAGATTCTTAAATACAGCATCAACTAAACATGTTATCAATTATGGCCTCTCCCGCTACATAGGTGCTTTATGAGATGTAGTGCATGAAAAGACCCATCAACTAAACTCTTTAATGCATAGATGATTAGATATGTTTAGTTAAGCTTTCTTCATTTAATTATTTAGCAAACTAACTCCTCCATGCATAGGTATTCTGCATAGGTCTGCGCATTTGACATCATTTCTTTATGAGTCGCCAAGTGCTCTCAATGCTTACAACAACTTTTTGCTTATGTGACATTCTTAGCAGATATACACCGTGAAGCACAGGAAAGGACATAATAATACGTCAAGATTTAGCGTAAACGTAAACCGATCAACATTAACGTAAACGATCTTGATGACTCAATTCAAGTCTTTTATGCTCTAGAGCTGCAAATGTGAGGGTCACTGTGGCAACATGACTTGGTCTTTCTAATGGTTAGGAATGCACTAAATTTGCAACCAGTTAATCCAGACCGCTGGTTCAAACCAAGGGGAAAAACTTCACAAAGAGAAGAATGATCAAGTACCCGGCTAGCATAGTCCTGCCTGGCCGCATGATTGCCTTGCGATCCACAAAGTTGTTGGATCCCGCACGAGAGCACAATAAGTCTTTTGTATTAATTTTTGAAACTTACAATTTTACATCTAAATGCCGGTCCTTCATATAGTTTCAGTGCTGAAAACTTTAACCATACGTTTTTGTCGGTCACGGATACTAAAACTTGTGATTTTGTTGGTCGCTCGTACTAAATTTTAAAAGTTAAAAGTTAACAAATTTTTAGAAACTCATCAAAATGTATTACAAATGGATCTTATTTGAAGGCTCTCATCATGAGAAACGCGAATATGAAAATAAAACTTAATTTAAACTCTCTTTTTTTAAAACAAAACATATGAAAAATTGCAAACCAAAAGTCAAAAGAGAAAGCACACGCGAAGGGATGGGTGTCCCCACACGTGCGTGCCACAAATTCTCTCCCCAGAAGTTCAACGATGTGTACTCATATGTCATAGAAGAACTCGAGGTCGCACTTGCTCAACGTGGACGACAAGCCGCCTACCTACATGATCGAGCCTAGACTTGTTCTTTTCATGCTTGCATACATTTGCTTCGCGTTGCATAACCGCAGCATGTGCCGAATATGCGTGGAGTCGCGTAGCCCGAACCCAAGATAACATATTCTAGGACAATTGAGCACGGGCAGTTAGGGGCAAAATGTCATCTTATATATCATGCACCATCGCACATCGTCGAGCAGACACAAACACATACTTCCCATTGCTCCTTGCTCCAAATAACCACGCACTGTACGTATAGAGAGGCCGACATGTCGAGCTCTGAGATGGAGGACTCTTCGCTGAGCAGCGACATCAGGTTCTACGCGTACGCGGTTCTCGCGTCGTTCGGCGTGGCCGCCGTCCTCGTGGTGTGCTTCTGGCAGCTGTACAAACTCACCGTGTCCGCGCGCCCGCAGGACATGCTGCCCGTCTCTTCCTCCTCTGGTAATGTGGCAGCGCTGAGGCTGAGGGACATCTTGGCGCTCCCCGTGTTCGTGCACGGCGGCAATGGCGATGGCGCTCCTGTGGGCGTGGAGTGCGCGGTGTGCCTCGCGGAGATGACGGATGGCGAGAGGGGCCGGCTCTTGCCGCGGTGCGGACACCGGTTCCACGTCGAGTGCATCGACCGGTGGTTCCGGTCCAACTCCACATGCCCGCTCTGCCGCGTCGCGGTCTTCGGTGAGCCGAGCACGCTGGAGGCGCACAAGGGTGCCTCCTTGTCTGTGCCCGTGGTTGTGTTGCAAGGTTAAGCGCGTGCTTGTGTTCTCAAACCCTTTTTTCTCTCCTTCTATGATTGTCTGTGCTGTTCATGGAACTGTTCGTTTTGTTCAATTTGTAAAAGGAAATGTCATATTCTGTCCCAAAGACATATTGTATTTAGCTCACGCTCTTTTACACTCTTTTACTCCCTCCGTTCGAAATTACTTGTCGCCGAAATCGATAAAAATAAATATATCTAGAACTAAAATATATCTAGATACATGCATTTCTTCGACAAGTATTTCCGGACGGAGGAGTATTTATGTTGGGATGTTGTACTCTCATCATGTACTCAAGTATCCATCTCATGCCTCCCTCAGAACTCTCTCGTCCCCTCCAGTGACGAGTAAACCCGGGGCGAGGCTTGCAATCTGGTGGTCACGATCCTATCGTGCATCCATCCTAGTGTGCTTTCAAAGAAAGACTCGGTCTCCTCAACACCAGGACCAACTCCCCTACCCCCAGTTCTCACTATTTGGCTGCAGGTAGGGGTGATTTGGGGAAAATTCTTGTTTGCTTTCCACCCGTGGCTGTGCGTCAGATCTCGGAAATATGAGGGTGTGAATGGCTGATTTGAGGAGCGGCGAAGTGGAGGCGGAGATGCAGACTCGCGCCAACACGGATTTGACAATGGAGATGGTGGATTCCAAGGGGAAAACCGCAGGAAAGCTGGTCGGCGAACCCGCGGATGCAGAGGGCCAGGTCAGGGAGATGATGGAGCGTCTCAATCTCACTTCGGCAGAGGCGGACGCCCTCATCTTGGAATATGAGAATGAAGCTGATTTGGTGAATCTCGAATTTGCCTTAATTGGTAAGGTATTATCCCCACATGCTCTACATATACAGACTATCATGTCGGCGCTTAGACCAGCTTGGGGGAATCCAAAAGGTTTAGTTGCAAAACCAGTGTCAAACAATATTTTCATTGTTGAGTTTGCAACTAAATCAGACAAAGAAAGAGTGAAAGATGGTGCTCCATGGACAGTGGGGAAACATGCGGTGTTGCTCAATAAATTTGATCCGAAGGAGAAACCCTCTGGTGTTTGTTTTCAATACCATTATGTTGTGGGCAAGAATCATGAACCCTCATTTCGAGCTAATGAATAAGCATTGGGGGGAGTTACTTGGAGTGAAAATTGGAAAAGTTGAGAAAGTGGATGTCGATGGCCAAGAGAGGGCATCAGGGGATTGCTTGCGCGTAAGGGTCTCAGTGGATATAACAAAACCATTAGTGAGATATGTCACTTCCTACTCACTGAAGCTTAAGGATTATGAAAGGTATGAAGTCAAATATGAGAGACTTCCCCATTATTGTTTCTCTTGTGGAATTCTCTGACACTCTTCAATAGAGTGCCCAAATCCAAGAGAAAGGGACGCCGAGGGTAAACTCCCATATAACATGGACAAATTATGTGTGAAGGAGGAGAAAACAAAGAGTTTCTTGGGATCAAAATCTGGTCAAAGCACTCAATCCAGTGGTAGAAGCTCTTATCAAGAAGATAAATACTGGGAATGACAACCAGCTCCAAAGGACATATCAGGTGAAAAGAAATCAGAATCAGGGGAGGTTCAAGGTGAGATCACTTATCCAATGAAGTTACAAGACCAAAGCACGAAACAGAGAGCACTACAGAAGGTTGGGAATGTGTGTAAGGAGCTCTTTCCAATTCGGACGGAGGCTACCAAAATAGCTAGACAAAAGAGAAAGCAAGTTAAGGTCTATAGACCTAAAGGGCAGGGTCAGAATCCTCAAGAGATGTTGATGCAGGAGACATATAATCCTGTCATGATAACGAGCAAACTAGATGCTAATAAATGTGAAGTTAATCCGGCTCTACTTCCGTGTGGTGATGAAAATCAGGATGGCTGCTACAAGAAACAGAGGAAGGAAACCATTGCTCATACATCAGGATCGGCGGATCAGGCTGCGGCTGCAGCAGAGCAGCCCCGCCACATGCAATGAGTTTCCTATGTTGGAACTGTCGAGGACTAGGGACGGACGCGACAGTTGGTGAGCTGAAATGGCTCATAAGCAAATTTTGTCCCTCCCTCATCTTCCTGTCCGAGACGAAGATGAGGGATTCAAGAGCTCGAAAGTTTATGTGGTCTTTGGGATTTAGTGGTTCTTTTGCGATGAGTAGCGATGGCCTGAGTGGAGGGATGGCTCTATTTTGGTCTTCGTCCATATCAGTCTCATTACAAGCCTTCTCAAATCAGATTTTTGACATTTTTGTCCAAACAGAAGAGGGTGCAGAGTGGCGTACAACATTTATTTATGGGGAACCAAAAAGGGTATTAAGGCACCAATTATGGGATAGGCTCAGGTTCCTGAATGCTCAATGGAAAGGCCCATGGATTTGCGCAGGTGACTTCAATGAAACGCTGCATGGTGACGAGCACAGGGGCGTGAGGGATAGGGACGACAATCAAATGATGCTGTTCCGAGATTGCCTAGATGATTGTGGGCTAATAGATTTGGGGTATATTAGTCCCAAATATACATGGTCCAACAGACAAGAGGATGGTCGAAACGTCAGGGTAAGACTTGACAGTGCAGTTGCAAATGGCGATTTTCTACAACTTTTCAAGGACTGCACTGTTGAGAACATTATAACAACATCATCTGATCATTTTGCTATATTAGTGACGATAGAGAAGAAAGGAAGAAAAGGTGCTATCAATCACGCACTTCGATCCTTTCAATTCAAAGCTGCATGGACGAGAGCACCTGATTATGGCCAAATGATCAAAGAAAATTGGGAAAAACTTAAGGAGGACCCCCCTTCGCTAAATAATACTTGATCGACTTTTAACAAATTGTCTATAACTCTTCAAGCCTGAAGCAGAAATCTTTTGGTTCGGTAAAAAGGAGATAAAGAAACTAGAAAAGAAATTAGCTTCATTACGAAGGAACAACATGGCTACTGGTTATTCGAGAGAGAAATTAGCTTCATTACGAAGGAACAACATAAACTCATAACATAACCGTCATCTAACTTTAAGCGTGCGGAACCTACGGGTTCGAGAACTATGTAGACATGACCGAGACACATCTCCGGTCAATAACCAATAGCGGAACCTGGATGCATATTGGCGCCTACATATTCTACGAAGATCTTTATCGGTCAAACCGCATAACAACATACGTTGTTCCCTTTGTCATCGGTATGTTACTTGCCCGAGATTCGATCGTCGGTATCTCAATACCTAGTTCAATCTCGTTACCGGCAAGTCTCTTTACTCGTTACGTAATGCATCATCCCATAACTAACTCATTAGCTACATTGCTTGCAAGGCTTATAGTGATGTGCATTATTGAGAGGGCCCAGAGATACCTCTCCGACAGTCGGAGTTACAAATCCTAATCTCGAAATACGTCAACTCAACAAGTACCTTCGGAGACACCTGTGGAGCACCTTGCTACGTCTTGAGCTTGTGTTGGTTTTCCTTGAAGAGGAAAGGGTGATGCAGCAATAGTAGTGTAAGTATTTCCCTCAGTTTTTGAGAATCAAGGTATCAATCCAGTAGGAGGCTCCTCAAAAGTCCCACGCACCTACACAAACAAACAAAGAACTCACAACCAACGCAATAAAGGGGTTGTCAATCCCTTCACGGCCACTTGCGAAAGTGAGATCTGACAGAGATAGTATGATAAGATAATTATATTTTTGGTATTTTATAATATAGATTGGAAAAGTAAAGATGCAAATAAAAGTAAATTGAAAGCTTATATGATAAAAGATAGACCCGGGGCCATAGGTTTCACTAGTGGCTTCTCTCAAGATAGCATAAGTATTACGGTGGGAGAACAAATTTGATAGAAAAGCTAATAATTATGAGATTATCTAGGCATGATCATGTATATAGGCATCACGTCCGTGACAAGTAGACCGACTCCTGCCTGCATATACTACTATTACTCCACACATCGACCGCTATCCAGCATGCATCTAGAGTATTAAGTTCATAAGAACAGAGTAACGCATTAAGAAATATGACATGATGTAGAGGGATAAACTCATGCAATATGAGATAAACCCCATCTTTTTATCCTCAATGGCAACAATACAATACGTGCCTTGCAACCCCTATTGTCACTAGGTAAGGACACCTCAAGATTGAACCTAAAGCTAAGCACTTCTCCCATTGCAAGAAAGATCAATCTAGTAGGCCAAGCCAAACATAATTCGAAGAGACTTGCAAAGATAACTCAATCATACATAGAAGAATTCAGAGGAGATTCAAATATTTCTCATAGATAAACTTGATCATAAACCCACAATTCATCGGATCTCGACAAACACACCGCAAAAAGAGTTGCATCGAATAGATCTGCAAAAGAGAGGGGGAGAACATGGTATTGAGATACAAAAAGAGAGAAGAAGCCATCTAGCTAATAACTATGGACCCGAAGGTCTATGGCAAACTACTCACAACTCATCAGAGGGGCTATGGTGTTGATGTAGAAGCCCTCCATGGTCGATTCCCCCTCCGGCGGAGCACCGGCGAGGGCTCCAAGATGGGATCTCGCGGATACAGAAGGTTAGGGCGGTGGAAAATGTTTTTCGTTGGTTCCCTGGATGTTTTTGGGGCACGTGGGTATATATAGGAGGAAGAAGTAGGTCGGTGGCCGCCCGAGGGGCCCCGAGATAGGGGGCATGCCCTGTAGGGGTGAGCGCTCCCTCCACCCTCGTGGCTGCCTCGGCTGCTTCTTGACTTGCACTCCAAGTCCTCTGGATCACGTTCGTTCCAAAAATCACGCTCCCGAAGGTTTCATTCCATTTGGACTCCGTTTGATATTCCTTTTCTTCAAAATACTGAAAAATAGGCAAAAATACAGCAATACGGGCTGGGCCTCCGGTTAGTAGGTTAGTCCCAAGAATGATATAAATGTGTAAAATAAAGCCCATAGACATCCAAAAGGGGTAATATAATAGCATGGAACAATCAAAAATTATAGATACGTTAGAGACGTATCAAGAATCCCCAAGCTTAATTCCTGCTCGTCCTTGAGTAGGTAAATGATAAAAACATAATTTTTGATGTGGAATGCTACCTAGCATAATTCTTAATGTAATTTTCTTTATTGTGGCATGAATGTTCAGATCCAAATGATTCAAAATAAAAGTTCATATTGACATAACAAATAGCAATACTTCAAGCATACTAATCAAAGCAATCATGTCTTCTCAAAATAACATGGCTAAAGAAAGTTAACTCTACAAAATCATATAGTCTGGTTGTTGCTCTATCTTCATCACACAAAGTATTTAATCATGCATAACCCCGATGACAAGCCAAGAAATTGTTTCATACTTTAGTAATCTCAAACTTTTTTAACTTTCACGCAATACATGAGCGCGAGCCATGGACATAGCACTATATGTGGAATAGAATGGTGGTTGTGGAGAAGACAAAAAAGAGAAGATAGTCTCACATCAACTAGGTGTATCAACGGGCTATGGAGATGCCCATTAATAGATATCAATGTGAGTGAGTAGGGAGTGCCATGCAACGGATGCACTAGAGCTATAAATGTATGGAAGCTCAACAAAAGAAACTAAGTGGGTGTGCATCCAACTCGCTTGCTCACGAAGACCTAGGGCATTTTGAGGAAGCCCATCATTGGAATATACAAGCCAAGTTCTATAATGAAAAATTCCCACTAGTATATGAAAGTGAAAACATAGGAGACTCTCTATCATGAAGATCATGGTGCTACTTTGAAGCACAAGTGTGGTAAAAGGATAGTAACATTGTCCCTTTTCTCTTTTTCTCTCACTTTTTTCTCTTTTTTCTTTTTTTTCTTTTCAATCCTTTTTTTCTTTCTTCTTTTTTTTCTTTTGGCCTTTATCTTTTTTTTTGTAAAGTCCGAAGTCTCATCCCGACTTGTGGGGGAATCATAGTCTCCATCACCCTTTCCTCACTGGGACGATGCTCTAACAATGAAGATCCTCACACTTTTATTTACTTACAACTCAAGAATTACAACTCAAAACTTAGAACAAGATATGACTCTATATGAATGCCTCCGGCGTTGTATCGGGATATGCAATGAAACAAGAGTGACATGTATGAAAATTTTGAAGGTGGCCTTGCCACAAATACGATGTCAACTACATGATCATGCAAAGAGCAATATGACAATGATGATGCGTGTCATATAAATGGAACGGTGGAAAGTTGCATGGCAATATATCTCGGAATGGCTATGGAAATGCCATAATAGGTAGGTATGGTGGCTGTTTTGAGGAAGGTATATGGTGGGTGTATGGTACCGGTGAAAGTTGCGCGGCACAAGAGAGGCTAGCAATGGTGGTAGGGTGAGAGTGCGTATAATCCATGGACTCAACATTAGTCAAAAGAACTGATATACTTATTGCAAAAATCTACAAGTCATCAAAAACAAAGTATTATGCGCATGCTCCTAGGGGGATAGATTGGTAGGAAAAGACCATCGCTCGTCCCCGACCGCCACTCATAAGGAAGACAATCAATAAATAAAATTGTGCTCCAACTTCATCACAAAGCGGTTCACCATACGTGCATGCTACGGGAATCACAAACTTCAACACAAGCATTATTTAAATTCATAATCACCCAACTAGCATGACTTTAATATCACTACCTCCATATCTCAAAACAATTATCAAGTATCAAATTGATCATAACATCCAATTCACTTCCTATGATAGTTTTTATTATACCCAACTTGGATGCCTACCATTCTAGGACCAATTTTATAACCAGAGCAAATACCATGCTGTTCTAAGAGACTCTCAAAATAATATAAGTGAAGCATGAGAGACTATCAATTTCTACAAAATTAATCCACCGTCGTGCTCTAAAAGATATAAGTGAAGCACTAGAGCAAAAACTATCTAGCTCAAAAGATATAAGTGAAGCACATAGAGTATTCTAATAAATTTCAATCAAGTGGGATTCTCCCAAAAGGTGTGTACAGCAAGGATGATTGTAGAAAACTAAAAAGCAAATACTAATATCATACACGACGCTCCAAGCAAAACACATATCATGTGGTGAATAAAATATAGCTCAAAGTAAAGTTATCAATGAACGAAGACGAAAGAGGGGATGCCTTCCAGGGGCATCCCCAAGCTTAGGCTTTTGGCTACTCTTGAATATCTTGGGATGCCATGGGCATCCCCAAGCTTAGCCTTTTGCCACTCCTTATTCCATAGTCCATGAAATCTTTACCCAAAACTTGAAAACTTCACAACACAAAACTCAACAGGAAATCTCATAAGCTCCGTTAGTGAAAGAAAGCAAAACCACCACATAAGGTAATGTAATGAACTCATTCTTTATTTATATTTGTGTTAAACCTACTGTATTTAAAGTTCTCTATGGTTCATACCACTTAATACTAGCCATAGATGCATCAAAATAAGCAAACAACACACGAAAAATAGAATCTGTCAAAAACAGAACAGTCTGTAGCAATCTGTAACTAACGCAAACTTCTGGAACTCTAAAAATCCTACCAAAATAGAAGTCCTGTAAAATTTTTCTATTGATCTACACAAAAAAAGAATCAATGCAAAAGAACGTTTCTGTGATTTAACAAAACTAATTTCGTTCGCGCAAAGTTTCTGCTTTTCAGCAGAATCAAATTAACTATCACCGTAGGTTATCCTATAGGTTCTACTTGGCACAAACACTAATTAAAACATAAAAACACAACTAAAACGAAGGTAGATGCAAAATTTATTAATAAACAGAAACAAAATAAAAAAACAAAGAAAATTGGGTTGCCTCCCAACTAGCGCTATCGTTTAATGCCCCTAGCTAGGCATAAAAGCGAAGATAGATCTAAGTAGTGCCATCTTTGGCACTCAATTCATAAGTAGCTCACATGATAGATTCATAAGGTAATTTAATTTTCTTTCTTGGAAAGTGCTCCATGCCCTTCCTTAATGGAAATTGGAATCTAATATTCCCTTCCTTCATATCAATAATCGCGCCAATCGTTCTAAGGAAAGGTCTACCAAGAATAATAGGGCAAGAAAGATTGCAATCTATATCAAGAACGATAAAATCTATGGGCACCAAATTTCTATTTGCAACAATGAGAACATCATTGATCCTTCCCATTGGCTTTTTAATGGTGAAATCCGCAAGGTGCAAATTTAAAGAGCAATCATCAAGATCATGGAAATCTAGAATATCACATAAAGTTTTCAGAATCGTGGAAACACTAGCACCCAAATCACACAAAGCATAACACTCATGATATTTAATTTTAATCTTTATAGTAGGTTCCCACCCATCATTAAGTTTCCTAGGTATAGAAACTTCCAAATTAAGTTTTTCATCATAAGATTGCATCAAGGCATCAACGATATGTTTGGTAAAAGCTTTATTTTGACTATAAGCATGAGGAGAATTAAAAATGGATTGCAACAAGGAAATACAACCTTCTAAAGAACAAATTATCATAATCAAATTCCTTGAAATCCAAGATAGTGGGTTCAATGCTATTTAAAGTCATGACCTCTCCAATCCCACTTTTACCAAATTTAGCATAAAGATCTAAAAACTCCGAATTATTGGGACGCCTTCTAACTAAAGTTGACTCATCTCCAGTCCCAATATTATTAAGATTCATATTGCAAAACAAAGATCTAATAGGGGACACATCAATAACTTTAAGATCTTCATCATTATTTTCATTGAAACTAGAAGAACACGCCTTTACAAAGCAATCTTTCTTAGGACGCAATCTAGCAGTTCTTTCCTTGCACTCATCAATGGAAATTCTCATGGCTTTGAGAGACTCATTGATATCATGCTTAGGAGGAGTAGATCTAAGTTTAAGGGAATCAACATCAAGCGAAAGTCTATCAACGTTCCTAGCCAAATCATCAACTTTGAGGAATTTTTCTTCAAACAATGCATTAAAATTCTTTTGAGAAATCATAAATTCTTTCACACTATTCTCAAAATCAGAGGGCATATTATTAAAATTACCGTAGGAATTTCCATAATTATTAGAGGAATTACTAGGGAACGTTCTAGGATTAAAGTTTCCTCTATAAGCATTGTTTCTGAAACTATTCCTACCAACAAAATTCACATCCATAGATTCATTATTTTTCTCAATCAAATTAGACAAAGGCATATCATTGGGACCAAGAGGAGCATTCTTAGTAGCAAACAATTTCATAAGTTCATCCATCTTTCCACTCAAAACATTAATTTCTTCTATAGCATGCACTTTTTTACTAGTAGATCTTTCAGTGTGCCATTGAGAATAATTAGCCATAATATTATCAAGAAGTTTTATAGCATCTCCAAAAGTGTTTTCCATAAACGTGCCTCCCGCGGCCGAATCTAAAAGATTTCTAGAAGCAGAGTTCAAATCGGCATAAATTTTTTGTATGATCATCCATAAATTCAAACCATGAGTAGGGAAATTGTGAATCATCAATTTCATTCTTTCCCAAGATTGGGCAACATGCTCATGATCAAGTTGTTTAAAATTCTTAATATCGTTTCTAAGAGTGATGATCTTAGCGGGAGGAAAATATTTAGAGATAAAAGCATCTTTGCACTTGTTCCAAGAATCAATACTATTTTAGGCAAAGACGAAAACCAAGCTTTAGCACGATCTCTAAGTGAAAATGGAAATAACTTCAATTTAACAATATCATTATCCGTATCTTTCTTCTTTTGCATATCACACAAATCAACAAAGTTGTTTAGATGGGTAGCGGCATCTTCATTAGGAAGGCCGGTGAATTGATCTTTCATAACAAGATTCAGCAAAGCAGTATTGATTTCGCAAGACTCAACATCATTAAGAGGAGGAATCGGAGTACTAAGGAAATCATTATTATTGGTATTGGATAAATCACACAATTTGGTATTATCTTGCGCCATGGCGACAAGTAATCCAACACACAAGCAAACAGAAAAAGGCAAGCGAAAGAGAGAGAGGAAGATTGGGAAAGAGAGGGCAAATAAAACGGCAAGGGTGAAGTGGCGGAGAGGAAAACGAGAGGCAAATGAAAAATAATGTAAATGCGACGGAGATGAGTTTGTGATGGGTATTTGGTATGTCTTGACTTGAGCGAAGTCCTCCCCAGCAACGGCGCCAGAAATCCTTCTTGCTACGTCTTGAGCTTGCGTTGGTTTTCCTTGAAGAGGAAAGGGTGATGCAGCAATAGTAGCGTAAGTATTTCCCTCAGTTTTTGAGAACCAAGGTATCAATCCAATAGGAAGCTCCTCAAAAGTCCCACGCATCTACACAAACAAATAAAGAACTTGCAACCAACGCCATAAAGGGGTTGTCAATCCCTTCACGGCCACTTGCGAAAGTGGGATCTGATAGAGATAGTACGATAAGATAAGTATATTTTTGGTATTTTATAATATAGATTGGAAAAGTAAAGATGCAAATAAAAGTAGATTGAAAGCTTATATGATAAAAGATAGACCCGGGGGCCATAGGTTTCAGTAGTGGCTTCTCTTAAGATAGCATAAGTATTACGGTGGGTGAACAACTTACTGTCGAGCAATTGATAGAAAAGTGAATAATTAAGAGATTATCTAGGCATGATCATGTATATAGGCATCACGTCCGTGACAAGTGGACCGACTCCTGCCTGCATCGACTACTATTACTCCACACATGACCGCTATCCAGCATGCATCTAGAGTATTAAGTTCATAAGAACAGAGTAACACATTAAGAAAGATGACATGATGTAGAGGGATAAACTCATGCAATATGATATAAACCCCATCTTTTTATCCTCGATGGCAACAATACAATATGTGCCTTGCAACCCCTATTGTCAGTAGGTAAGGACACCGCAGGATTGAACCCAAAGCTAAGCACTTCTCCCATTGCAAGAAAGATCAATCTAGTAGGCCAAACCAAACTTATAATTCGAAGAGACTTGCAAAGATAACTCAATCGTACATAAAAGAATTCAGGGGAGATTCAAATATTTCTCATAGATAAACTTGATCATAAACCCACAATTCATCGGATCTCGACAAACACACCGCAATAAGAGTTACATCGAATAGATCTCCAAAAGAGAGGGGGAGAACATGGTATTGAGATCCAAAAAGAGAGAAGAAGCAATCTAGATAATAACTATGGACCCGAAGGTCTATGGTAAACTACTCACAACTCATCGGAGGGGCTATGGTGTTGATGTAGAAGCCCTCCATGGTCGATTCCCCCTCCGGTGGAGCGCCGACGAAGGCTCCAAGATGGGATCTCGCGGATACAGAAGGTTACGGCGGTGGAAATTGTTTTTCGTTGGTTCCCTGTATGTTTTCGGGGTACGTGGGTATATATAGGAGGAAGAAGTAGGTCGGTAGCCGCCCGAGGGGCCCTGTAGGGGTGGGCACGCCCTCCACCCTCGTGGCCACCTCGACTGCTTCTTGACTTGCACTCCAAGTCCTCTGGATCACGTTCGTTCCAAAAATCACGCTCCTGGTGGTTTCATTCTGTTTGGACTCTGTTTGATATTCCTTTTCTTCGAAATACTGAAATAGGCAAAAAAACAGCAATACGAGCTGGGCCTTCGGTTAGTAGGTTAGTCCCAAAAATGATATAAATGTGTAAAATAAAGCCCATAGACATCCAAAAGGGGTAATATAATAGCATGGAACAATAAAAAATTATAGATACATTGGAGACGTATCACACCTTTATAATCACCCAGTTACATTGTGACGTTTGGTAGCACACAAAGTGTACCTCCGGTAAACGGGAGTTACATAATCTCATAGTCATAGGAACATGTATAAGTCATGAAGAAAGCAATAGCAACATACTAAACGATCAAGTGCTAAGCTAACGGAATGGGTCAAGTCAATCACATCATTCTCCTAATGATGTGATCCCGTTAATCAAATGACAACTCATGTATATGGTTAGGAAACTTAACCATCTTTGATTCACGAGCTAGTCAAGTAGAGCATACTAGTGACACTGTTTGTCTATGTATTCACACATGTATTATGTTTCCGGGTAATACAATTCTAGCATGAATAATAAACATTTATCATGATATGAGGAAATAAATAATAACTTTATTATTGCCTCTAGGGCATATTTTCTTCAGTCTACCACTTGCACTAGAGTCAATCAATAATCTAGATTACATAGTAATGATTCTAACACCCATGGAGACTTGGTGTTGATCATGTTTTGCTCGTGGAAGAGGCTTAGTCAACGGGTCTGCAACATTCAGATCCGTATGTATTTTGCAAATCTTTATGTCTCCCACATGTACTTGGTCTCGGATGGAATTGAAGCGTCCCTTGATGTGCTTGGTTCTCTTGTGAAATCTGGATTCCTTTGCCAAGGCAATTGCACCAGCATTGTCACAAAAGATTTTCATTGGACCCGATGCACTAGGTATGACATCTAGATCGGATATGAACTCCTTCATCCAGACTCCTTCATTTGCTGCTTCCGAAGCAGCTATGTACTCCGCTTCACATGTAGATCCCGCCACGACGCTTTGTTTAGAACTGAAACAACTGACAGCTCCACCGTTCAATATAAACACGTATCCGGTTTGCGATTTAGAATCGTCCAGATCAGTGTCAAAGCTTGCATCGACGTAACCATTTACGACTAGCTCTTTGTCACCTCCATAAACGAGAAACATATCCTTAGTCCTTTTCAGGTATTTCAGGATGTTCTTGACCGCTGTCCAGTGATCCACTCCTGGATTACTTTGGTACCTCCCTGCTAAACTAATAGCAAGGCACACATCAGGTCTGGTACACAACATTGCATACATGATAGAGCCTATGGCTGAAGCATAGGGAACTTATTTCATTTTCTCTCTATCTTTTGCAGTGGTCGGGCATTGAGTCTGACTCAATTTCACACCTTGTATTACAGGAAAGAACCCTTTCTTTGCTTGATCCATTTTGAACTTTTTCAAAACTTTATCAAGGTATGTACTTTGTGAAAGTCCAATTAAGAGTCTTGATCTATCTCTATAGATCTTGATGCCCAATATATAAACAGCTTCACCGAGGTCTTTCATTGAAAAACTTTTATTCAAGTATCCTTTTATGCTATCCAGAAATTCTATATCATTTCCAATCAATAATATGGCATCCACATATAATATTAGAAATGCTAAAGAGCTCCCACTCACTTTCTTGTAAATACAGGCTTCTCCAAAAGTCTGTATAAAACCATATGCTTTGATCACACTATTAAAGCATTTACTCCAACTCCGAGAGGCTTGCACAAGTCCATAAATGGATCGCTGGAGCTTGCACTCTTTGTTAGCACCCTTTGGATCGACAAAACCTTCTGGTTGCATCATATGCAACTCTTCTTCCAGAAATCCGTTCAGGAATGCAGTTTTGACATCCATTTGCCAAATTTCATAATCATAAAATGCGGCAATTGTAACATGATTCGGACAGACTTAAGCATCACTACGGGTGAGAAAGTCTCATCGTAGTCAACCCCTTGAACTTGTCAAAAACCTTTTGCAACAAGTCGAGCTTTGTAGACATTAACATTACCATCAGCGTCAGTCTTCTTCTTGAAGATCCATTTAATCTCGATGGCTTGCCGATCATCGGGCAAGTCAACCAATGTCCATACTTTGGTCTCATACATGGATCCCATCTCAGATTTCATGGCCTCAAGCCATTTTGCAGAATCTGGGCTCATCATCGCTTCCTCATAGTTCGTAGGTTCGCCATGGTCAAGTAACATGACCTCCAGAATAGGATTACCGTACCACTCTGGTGCGGATCTTACTCGGGTTGACCTACGAGGTTCGGTAGTAACTTGATCTGAAGTTTCATGATCAACATCATTAACTTCCTCACTAATTGGTGTAGTCGTCACAGGATCCGGTTTCTGTGATGAACTATTTTTGAATAAAGGAGCAGGTACAGTTACCTCATCAAGTTCTACTTTCCTCCCACTCACTTCTTTTGAGAGAAACTCCTTCTCTAGAAAGGATCCATTCTTGGCAACAAATGTCTTGCCTTCGGATCTGTGATAGAAGGTGTACCCAACAGTTTCCTTTGGGTGTCCTATGAAGACACATTTCTCCGATTTGGGTTCGAGCTTATCAGGTTGAAGCTTTTTCACATAAGCATCGCAGCCCCAAACTTTAAGAAACGACAACTTTGGTTTCTTGCCAAACCACAGTTTATAAGGCGTCGTCTTGCCCTATTTAACGTGAATGCAGCCGTCTCTAAAGCATAACCCCAAAATGATAGCGGTAAATCAGTAAGAGACATCATAGATCGCACCATATCTAGTAAAGTACGATTACGACGTTCGGATACACCATTACGCTGTGGTGTTCCGGGTGGCGTGGGTTGCGAAACTATTCCGCATTGTTTCAAATGTAGACCAAACTCGTTACTCAAATATTCTCCTCCACGATCAGATCGTAGAAACTTTATTTTATTGTTACGATGATTTTCAACTTCACTCTGAAATTCTTTGAACTTTTCAAATGTTTCAAATTTATGTTTCATTAAGTAGATATACCCATATCTGCTCAAATCATCTGTGAAGGTGAGAAAATAACGATACCCGCCGTGAGCCTCAACATTCATTGGACCACATACATCAGTATGTATGATCTCCAACAAATCAGTTGCTCGCTCCATAGTTCCGGAGAACGGCGTTTTAGTCATCTTGCCCATGAGGCATGGTTCGCAAGTACCAGGTGATTCATAATCAAGTGATTCCAAAAGTCTGTCAGTATGGAGTTTCTTCATGCGTTTTACACCAATATGACCCAAAGGGCAGTGCCACAAATAAGTTGCACTATTATTATCAATTCTGCATCTTTTGGCTTTAACATTATGAATATGTGTATCACTACTATCGAGATTCATCAAAAATAGACCACTCTTTAAGGGTGCATGACCATAAAAGCTATTACTCATATAAATAGAACAAGCATTATTCTCAGATTTAAATGAATAACCATCTCACGTCAAACAAGATCCAGATATAATGGTCATGCTAAATGCTGGCACCAAATAACAATTATTTAGGTCTAAACTAATCCCGAAGGTAGTTGTAGAGGTAGCGTGCCGACGGCGATCACATCGACTTTGGAACCATTTCCCACGCGCATCGTCACCTCGTCCTTAGCCAGTGTCCGCTTAATCCGTAGTCCCTATTTCGAGTTGCAAATATTAGCAACAGAACCAGTATCAATACCCAGGTGCTACTGCGAGCTCTGGTAAGGTACACATCAATAACATGTATATCACATATACCTTTGTTCACCTTGCCATCCTTCTTGTCTGCCAAATACTTGGGGCAGTTCCGCTTCCAGTGACCAGTCTGGTTGCAGTAGAAGCACTCAGTCTCAGGCTTAGGACCAGACTTGGGTTTCTTCTCTTGAGCAGCAACTTGTTTGCCATTCTTCTTGAAGTTCCCCTTCTTCTTCCCTTTGCCCTTTTTCTTGAAACTGGTGGTCTTATTGACCATCAACACTTGATGCTCCTTCTTGATTTCTACCTCCGCAGCCTTTAGCATTGCGGAGCTCGGGAATTGTCTTGTTCATCCCTTGCATATTATAGTTCACCATGAAGCTCTTGTAGCTTGGTGGCAGTGATTGAAGAATTCTGTCAATGACACTATGAAAGTGCTAGTTATCGACTAGAGGGGGGGTGAATAGGCGATTTTTATGAAAGTCTTTAAAACATGGAAGTTTCGAAGACAAACAATAGAAACAACCTAATTGATATGCAGCGGAAGATAAACTACAACAAGCAAGCCATAATCAAGTATCCAATAGCGTTAACGTTCGAAGATTAATAGCAGCTAGGTAGTAGGATCAGGATGGAAGATAGTATGAAGCCAATCAACAATAGTAGTCAAGCAATGAAGTCAATCAGATAAGACGATAAGCAATGACTTCACGAAGACAAACTCAAAGTAAAGGAGGGAAGAGATAGAACCAGTTGCTTGTTGAAGACACATGATTTGTTGGACCAGTTCCAGTTGCTGTGACAACTGTACGTCTGGTTAGGGAGGCTGAGATTCAACTCAGAAGACCGTGTCTTCACCTTATTCCCCTTGAGCTAAGGACACTTAGTCCTCGCCCAATCACTCTGGTAAGTCTTCAAGGTAGACTT
The DNA here is from genome assembly GCF_002162155.2 of Triticum dicoccoides. NCBI lineage: Eukaryota > Viridiplantae > Streptophyta > Magnoliopsida > Poales > Poaceae > Triticum > Triticum dicoccoides. The sequence goes on from NC_041387.1 coordinate 376,207,806, forward strand.
CCAAACCTTCATAGAATTCGTTCACCCGGCAATCCATAATGACTCTTGGATGCTCAGAACGCGACGCCTAACCGGCTGGAGGATACACAGTCCTCAAGTGTAATAAGTCTTCAGGTCACACAGACAGAAAGACTTCAGTGATGCCTAACACTCTTTGGCTCTGGGTGTTTGGGCTTTGTCCTCGCAAGGATTTCTCTCTCTCAAATGCTTCGAGGTGGGTTGCTCTCAAACAACAAAAGCCGTATATTAACTCTGAGCAGCCACCAATTTATGGTGTAGGGGGTGGGCTATTTATAGCCACTAGGCAACCCGACCTGATTTGTCCGAAAGGACCCTGGGTCACTAAGGAACAGACACGTGTTCCAACGGTTAGATTTCAAACACACACGGCAACTTTACTTGGGCTACAAGCAAAGCTGACTCATCCAACTCTGGATAAGATTTGCTCTCATTGTCTTCGCTCGAAGACATAGGATTTGGGTTGAGCATCACTTCAGTCACTCTGACTTAGTTCACTTGGACCCCACTTAACAGTACGGTGGTTCCTATGACTCAACAAAGAAGAAAAGGAAACAATGAAACCACACAGTCTTCGTGCTCCATAGTCTTCACACAATGTCTTCTTATGTCATAGTCTTCAATATGAATATCTTCTCATACCACCATTGTCGTCAATGTCTTCATACATTTTTAGGGGTCATCTCCGGTAGGTAAACCGAATCAATGAGGGAAACTACCTGCGTTATCCTGCAATTCTCACAAATGCATTAGTCCCTCAACCAACTTTGTCGTCAATACTCCAAAACCGACTAGGGGTGGCACTAGATGCACTTACAATCTCCCCCTTTTTGGTGATTGATGACAAACTGGTTGAAGTTTTCAACGGGGATAAAGTATGTGAAATTGTAAAGGATAGGAATTTGTCTTCATAAGTAGCAAGGGCTCCCCCTGAAGATGTGCATATAAATAATTTTTCTTTTGGAATGCAAATGCACATGGCAGGTTGTACTTGTGGAGGTCCACTTCAACTTATGAAGATAATTCATCATGCATGAAATGATATAGCATATAGGATGACATGCATAATGAAAAATGGACGTCTGCAGGATGATCTAAGTGCGGAAGTTATCATCGCACATGGAAATGGAAATAAGTAGCAGACGACCATCAAGTTTAAGTGTTACAACTCAGAGAACCAAATGTTTCAAAACGCAAGAGTTGTAAGCACGAGGCAAAATATAACGCAACCGCCCATATGAACCCGCTTGAAGACTATCAACTCATACGCTTCTCCCCCTTTTGTCAGTAATGACCAAAAAGGTTTGAAGACATAGAACATCTACTCGTCTTCTTGATGAGTAGGTGAAGCAGCAGGGTTGTCGTCGTTGGGTGGCGGTGCAGATGAACTTGGTGTAGTGTAGATGCGGCAGTAGTAGTAGGAGGTGGTGAAATAGCATCATCTTCATCATTGACCACTCTGGCATTTACCGTTGCCGCGGAGGAAGAATATTCAGAGTCCTCAAGAGATGGAGTTCTTCGTAAGACAGCATTCCGTGGAGGAGTGGAGTCAAACTGAAATCTTTCATTGAAGCCATCGTCTTGAAGATCTGCTTCAGCACTAAGCAGGGCCAAACTCTTCCATGATCGCCGGCAAGTTTCGTGAGCAACAAAGGCATTCTTGGTGGCAAGGTTGCGAATGTGATTGACATCCACCAAGAGGCTTTGCATTTGTCTCTTGAGCCAAAAGTGATGTTTATCCTGTTTCTGATGAAGGGCCACAAGAAGTTCTCGATCATTGAGAACGCGAGAATGCTTCCGAGGCCTTTGGGCAATGGTGCTTTCAGTGGCTTCATTAGGTGCTCGATGAGGCAGACGAGTATTTCCAGCCAATGGATAGATTCGTGTAGCTGCTTGAACACCTTCAATGGGTTGAGTGAAGCTTTGGTGCTCGGCATTCTGAAGACAAAGAGGCTTCTTGGCAGGGTCAGGATATATAGCTTCAACTGACATATCAACCTCAGGTAGAAAAATCACATGATTGCGAGCAGAAGGTTGATAGTTGATAGTAGAGTGTCGCTTTATGAGGCGCATGACCCATGGGGCATAAAACTTCAGACCAAAGAGATCAGAGCCGGAGGCAGCAAGTTGTCTGATGAAGAAATCTTGTGCATTGAAGCTGATGCCATTGAAAATGTAGAAGACCAAAGTCTTCATAGCTCCTTCAAGCTTTGCCGCTGATGAATGTCCTTTGATAGGCCATAGAGTCCGCCTGATGATGTGATATATGGTGCGTGGCAGATACTCAAGGTCTTCAACAAAGAACTCTGTTGGATATTCAGCATCACTGGGCAAAGGCTTCATCATGCTCAGCATCTGACTCATATTGGGTTCAGGCCTATGAAAGATGCTTTCCAGGGCATTGCGATGATGTTGACAGCCAGGTTCATAGAGTTCTCCGACAGTGGACAGGCCTGTAAGCTCGATGATATCCATAGCTTTGGCTTCATGATGAACGTTTCCGGTCATCCACTCGAGAACCCAAGTCTTCGTATCTCTGTTGTAGCCGCGAATGTGCAGTGTGGCATAGAATTGAAGCAATAGTTCTTCATTCCAGTGTTCTTTATCTGTGACAAAACTGAGCAGCCCAGCATCATGAAAGCAGTCAAGTGCTTCTTCTAAGCAGGGGAGTCCAGTAATGGCTTCAGTGTCGAGGCGCATATGAGGGAAGATGCGCCCTTGATCATACAGAACACAGGAGTAATAGCTTCGCTGCTGATGGCTCCAGAACCGATCTGATGCAATTCCTGGCTTCGTGTAGGGGTTCTTCGAGCTATCAAAGAATATGCTGTGGCTCTTGAAGCCATTAGCATTGAAGGACCCGACATCGGTGGCAGTACCAGGAAACCTTGGCAGTCTTGGCTTGGGCTTCTGGACCTGAGGCCTATGCTCAATGTGGTAGTCAAATTGAGGACCAGAGACATTAGGCGGAGGGACCAGAACGGGCCATCTTACTGTGATGAGCTCGCCATGGTTGTATGCTTGCTCAATTGTATAGGGCCTTGGTGGAGGAACAGGAGCAGTGGCAGCAACTGAGGCTTCAGGCTGCACAACAAGTGCTTCAGAAGCAGTAGCCTCACTAGCTTCAGGTGCAGTGGCCGCATTAGCTTTAGGCACACTAGTTGTTGCAAGCTCCACATTAGCTTCAGCCATGACAATGTCATAGGCTTCACTTGCGTTGGTTGTGGCAGCTTCAGGATTTTCAACCTCCACTTGAGGAGTTGGAGGGTCAGGCATTGACACGTTCACTTCATGAACTATTTCTTCAGGAATGGGGGGAGTAGAGACATGTTCTTCTTGACGTTCTTCATCGGCTGATGCAGCCGGATTGTCTTCAGCAGCAGGTGCTTCAGACGCAGAGACATTCACAGCAGGAGTGGCTTCTGAAAACACTTGTCGTGCAACAGGTTGATGATGCACTTCTCCTTCTGGAACGCTCGGAAGAGGAGCTTGAGGCCTTGGTCCTTTGAGAAGCCTTTGAAGTACTGGTGATGCTTTTGGAGATGGAGTGGGCAGGCCCTCATCCTCTTCAGCTTGTATGGATGTTGTGACTTGTTATTGTTGGGGAGTGTTGGGGGAGTCTTGTTCTTGCGGGCGATCAGCCCATGAATCATCCTGTGTGATTGGCGTCAGAGGACGACCAATGCTGATGAGTTCGTTGTTCGTACGAACAGGTGATGATACCACATTGTATTCAATCTGAGGAAGAACTTCATCATCTTCAACATTGTCATGATGACCAATGTCTTCAGCAGCGGTGGGTTCAGCTGCTGGAATATCTTCAGTTTCAGGAGCCTCTGTGGAAGCAGGCTCATGAACAGTCATGTGAAGTTCTTGGGATGCAGATGCAGGATGAATCACTGAGATGGGTTCAACAAAAAGGGGCTCTGTGGGAGCAGCCCGATTCTTCTTCTTGGAGGGAGCGACATCAGAGGCTTCGGTATTCTTCCTCTTTCTGGCTTCTGCCTCTGCAGCCCTCGTCTTCTTCTGTTCTGAAGCGGTTGTGGTGACCTTTGGCTTCGAGCCAGTCATGCTACTTGGGAAGATAATGCGTGGAGCTTCTTGGCTTGAAGGCGCAGGCTGATCAGCAGGAAGCTTCTTCTTTTTCTTTGCTGCCATCCTGGGGTCAATGCCAGGACGGCCAAGTGACTTGCGCTTCTCAGCCTCATTGTAGGCAAGCACACACTTATCAGCCAAACTCTTCATGCGCTCACGAGAGCCTTGAGCTTCTTGGCGCTTCTTCAGAAAAGCTTCTTTAAGCTCATGCAACATGACCTTAAAGTTCCTGACGTCTTGAACACTTAGCTTGGCCACATGCTTCTTGAATTGAGCCTTCTCATAATCAATCTTGTTCTTGAGCTCAATGATTCGCTGAGTGAGAGCCAGCTCAGAAGCAATGGCGCCATTGAAAGAGACGCTGAGGCCAATTGGGAGCTGTAAATCTTCAAAGCTGACGTTTGGGGTGTCGAACCACTCATCAATGAAATTGTGGATGATGGCCACATCAAAGAGAGGCAAATTGCTGAAGATTTCTGCTTCTTCCTTGCTCTTTATCAGCTGCTCAAGAGCATCATCCGCAAGATCTTCATCACTTGATAGATCAATGGGTTCTTCACGCAGAATAGCAGCAGGAGTCAGAGCTTGATCAGTATGCCTGAAAAGTTGCCTTTTCTTCTCCGTCTTCTTGGAGATACGAGATTGATCTTTAGACTGCACACTGGCTTCAGGAGGTGCAGTGGCCAATGGCTTCACACGAGAAGCTTTTGGAGGTGCGGATGATGATGTAACCTTAACCTTCTTTGGCTTCTTCGGCTTTGGAGTAGGAGCAGGGGCTTCATCAGAATCAGCATCATTGTTGGGATGATCCACTCTGGCACCATGAACCAAGACGTAGGAGATGAGACCATCAAGGTTTGCAAAGGGGCCAATTCTATTCTCTTCAGCTTCACGTGTCCCATCCTCACGGGGAGCAGAGGGACCAGGATTGAAGTCTAATCCCCATGACTTCTTGTTTTCCTTTGCTGAAGACATAGCAAACTGGAAGTTGCACTTGAAGAGATTGTCGTCGCGACACCAGAGCAATGATGATGGGTCGGCTTCTTCAGGCTGTGGTCCACGGACCATGCAAGGATAGAATTCTTGCGCAATGGCTTCAGCTTTGTTCTTGGGGGAAGGCCTCGATAGAGAATATCACCCCAAGGGCTCTTGATAGCATTTTTCTCTGCGTACTCCTGGGTGACGAACTTGTACTTGTACCACTGTTCAGCCCAATAGCATCGAATCCATTGGATTCGAGTCTTGCGCTGATTGTAATCTTCTTCAGGATCTGTTTTATACATTTCTGCGAGATCCTCAGGCAGATCCTTTGAAGTTCCCCCACGATGCTGTCTGCCACCCTTCCTTGCTGATTTTTCTGCAGCCATGAACTTCAAGCTGAATGGCTTCAATACGTTCAGAGGCTTCAGAGATTTACGCTTGCTGGTCAAGCAGGAACTGGCTTCAGGAGAATTGATATGATGCTGTAAGTATTCTGCAAACGAATGTCATCAAGCGGGTTCATATGGGCGGTTGCGTTATATTTTGCCTCGTGCTTACAACTCTTGTGTTTTGAAACATTTGGTTCTCTGAGTTGTAAGCACGAGGTAAAATATAACGTAGCCGCCCATATGAACCCGCTTGAAAGGTGATCTATACATGGTAGATTTCTCAGCAGGTCCAAAACTTGTCGTATGTCTTCTTGCTAAAGCTTCAGAATGCTGGCTCTGGCATCGAAGGCTGGGGCACGCTGGCATGAGGAACTTGCACACTCTCATCAAAAAGAAGCATGTCATAGGCATCGAAGATGTCAAGTTCAAGAAAGATCATCTGTGTGGTGCCTGCGAAGCTGGAAAGATGACAAGGGCCAAGCATCCTTCGAAGACCATCATGACAACATCTCAACCCTTCGAGCTGCTACACATGGACTTATTTGGACCTACCCACTACTCCACCCTCACAACAATGGCGTGTCTCTATGGCTTCGTCATTGTTGATGACTACTCAAGATACACATGGATGCACATAATTCTCTACAAGACTGAAGTACAAGATGTCTTCAAACGATTCGCCAATCGAGCAATGGACAACTATGGCGTCAAGATCAAGCATATCAGAAGTGATAACGGCACTGAATTCAAGAACACCAGCCTTGATCTTTATCTGGATACAATGGGAATCACCCATGAATTTTCTGCTCCATACACACCTCAGCAAAACGGCATTATAGAGCGCAAGAACAGAACCCTCATCGAGATGGCTCGAACAATGCTTGACGAGTACAAGACACCAAGAAAGTTCTGGCCGGAAGCCATTGATACAGCTTGTCACATCATCAACCGTGTCTACATCCATAAGCTTCTGGGCAAAACATCCTATGAGCCCCTCACCGGCAAGAAGCCAAATGTCAGCTACTTCAGAGTCTTTGGTGCTAGATGTTGGATCAAGGATCCCCATCACAAGTCAAAATTTGAACCCAAAGCTCACGAAGGCTTCATGCTTGGCTATGGAAAGGATTCACACTCTTACAGAGTCTTCAACCTCTTCCACTACAAAATCATTGAAACAGTGGATGTGCGATTTGATGAAACCAATGGTTCACAAAGAGAAATTCTGCCAAGTACACTTAATGAAGCTCCTTCCTGTGAATCTATCAAGTTGATGGGAACTGGTGAGATCATGCCCTGAAGCACAGCCTGAAGAGGAACTTATCATTTCTGCACCAAACCAACCTGAAGACAATGCTCAGACCGAAGACTATACTTCCAATGATGACAATGATCAGCATGAGCAAGGTCTTCGTCCAGTTCATCCTCGTGTTGCAAATGAAGTACAACTTGAGAAGATAATTGACAACATCAATGCGCCTGGTCCGCTTACTCGCTCAAGAGCAACACAGTTAGCAAACTTCTGTGGGCACTTTTCATTTGTGTCAATATCAGAACCCAAGAAAGTTGCTGAAGCTTTTATGGAACCTGAATGGATTCAAGCCATGCAAGAAGAACTTCAACAGTTCAAGCTGAATAATGTTTGGGAACTTGTCAAGCGACCTGACCCTCGCAAGCACAACATTATTGGAACAAAGTGGATATATTGAAACAAGCAAGATGAGCATGGTCAAGTCGTCAGAAACAAAGCACGTCTTGTGGCTCAAGGATATACTCAAGTTGAAGGAATTGACTTCGATGAAACATTTGCTCCTGTTGCTAGGCTTGAAGCTATTCGCATACTGCTAGCCTATGCTAATCATCACAACATCTTGCTATATCAAATGGATGTGAAGAGTGCATTTCTCAATGGCAAGATTGAAGAAGAAGTATATGTTGCACAACCACCTGGCTTTGAAGATCCAAAACATCCTGATATGGTGTACAAACTCAACAAAGCACTGTATGGCCTCAAACAAGCTCCTCGCGCTTGGTATGATACAATCAAAGACTTCCTGAAAAGTAAAGGCTTCAAACCGGGATCCCTCGATCCCACACTCTTCACGAAGACATATGATGGTGAACTGTTTGTGTGCCAAATATATGTTGATGACATAATCTTCGGCTGCACCAACCAGAAGTACAGTGATGAGTTTGGATTTATGATGCAAGAGCAATATCAGATGTCCATGATGGGTGAGCTGAAGTTCTTCCTTGGTCTTCAAATTCGTCAACAAAGAAATGGCATCTTTATATCTCAAGAAAAATATCTCAAAGATTGCCTGAAGAAGTTCAGCATGCAAGATTGCAAAGGTTACACGACGCCAATGCCAGCCAAACATCATCTTGGTCCCGACGACAATGGTAAAGAGTTCGATCAAAAGGTATACCGCTCCATGATTGGTTCTTTACTTTACCTATGTGCATCTAGGCCAGATATTATGCTTAGTGTTTGCATGTGTGCTCGATTCCAAGCGGCACCAAAGGAATCGCATCACTTAGCAGTGAAGCGAATTCTTAGATATTTGGCTTACACCCCAACACTCGGATTATGGTATCCAAAGGGCTCAAGGTTTGACCTAGTTGGATTCTCGGATGCTGATTATGCTGGTGACAAGGTGGATCGCAAGTCAACATCAGGCACATGTCATTTTCTTGGTCGATCACTTGTCTGTTGGTCTTCAAAGGATGATTGGCCCTTGTCATCTTTCCAGCTTCGCAGGCACCACACAGATGATCTTTCTTGAACTTGACACCTTCGATGCCTATGACATGCTTCTTTTTGACGAGAGTGTGCAAGTTCCTCATGCCAGCGTGCCCCAGCCTTCAATGCCAGAGCCAGCATTCTGAAGCTTTAGCAAGAAGACATACGGCAAGTTTTGGACCTGCTGAGAAATCTACCATGTATAGATCACCTTTCCTATACCCTTCAAAGACTAGAGATTTGTCAGATTCCATTAGTACAAGGCAACAATATTTCCCAAATATCACAATCATGTTTAAGTCACAAAGCACTGAGACAAGTATTAAGTTGAATCCAAGGGATTCAACAAGCATCACTTTATCCATGTGTTGATCGTTTGAGATTGCAACTCTACCTAGACCCAATACTTTGCCTTTACCAGTGTCAGCAAATGTGATTTGACTCTTGTCGGATGGACGTAAGGTTGAGTCCATGAGAAGACTTTGATCACCAGTCATATGATTAGTGCATCCGCTGTCAATAATCCATTCTGAAGCTTTTGGTGACATGCCCTACAGTGCAGTTAGGAGGATAGGCTTCACAAGGTATGTTGTGAAGCATAAGCAGTTGTTGCTTACATGGATTATCACAGCATAGATGAAAGTTAGCACACAGTATGACAGGTAAGTGATTCTTATGTGGAATACATAGTAAGTCATTTTATCATGCGTCCCTTTATGTTTTAGGTCCCCAGCAATTATATCGGACGCCATTGATTGCTGGCTGGAGACCACATTCTGCAAAAGAGAGTTAATTCTTCTTCACCACCCACATTTTCAGGGGTGACTTAGAAGCAATGAGTCTAAGTGCAGCATCTGAGAATTTCGGCTTTGAAGCCCTAGCAAATAGCCTTGCAGGAGATGAATGATACTCATGTGAATAAGCAGAAAAGTTCTTAGTTCTATGAACATAGCGATTTGAAGACACACGCTCATATTCATGAGTCTGAGTATGATTTCCCTGCAAAACATTGGCGTTAGGGTGACTCAAGTGAGTCCTGTGTTCGTAAGTAGCCGTTGGACCATATGATGCCTTTGGTCTGGGGTTTGTCTTCTTCCCTGGTGGTGTCATGATGACATTCACTGGAAGATTCTCAAGGCAGCTTTTGGGAACCCAGATCTTCTTCATAGGAGGTCCATTCATGCAGTTAGTACCAATATACCTGGCAAACACTTCACCATTCTGATTTTTGAACAGTTTATAGTTTGCATCAAAGGATTCATCAATGATAATAGGATTAGCACAGGTAAATCCAGATAAAGTAGATGGATCCATTGAAGGTTCCTTTGCAGCAACCCATGTGGTTTTGGGATACTGCTCAGGCTTCCAGTAGGAACCATCAGCATTCATTTTCCTCTCGAACCCAACACCCTCTTTCCTAGGGTTTTGGTTCAGAATCTGCTTTTTGAGGACATCACAAAGTGTCTGATGCCCTTTCAGACTTTTATACATCCCTGTTTCAAGCAATGTCTTCAACCTAGCATTTTCATCAGCAATAGTAGTGGTATCCTCAGAAGAGGGGTTAGTTACCACATCAGTAGTTGAAGACAGAGCAACAGTAGCAGCAGTGGAACATTCAGCAATAGAGGTAGCGTTATCACGCTCAATGCATTTTAAGCATGGTGGTTCAAATTCATCCTGAGCGGGACTGATCTGTTGAGCACGAAATGACTCATTCTCTTTTTGAAGATCTTCATGAGTCACTTTCAGTTTCTCAAGCTCTTGCTTCCTTTGAAGATAATCATAGGAGAGCTTTTCATAAGTGGTTGAGAGCGTCTCATGAAGACTTTCAAGTTCTTGATACTTAGCATGAAGATTTTTTATGTCTTCAACTAAGGACTGTGAACGTGTCATTTCCGCGTCCAACAGGTCATCGCTTTTATCTAACAGTTTTTGAGTATGTTCCATAGCCCTTTGTTGTTCAGTAGCAATTTTAGCAAGTGTTATGTAGCTGGGTTTAGATTCACAATTAGAGTCATCTTCACTTGATGTTTGAAAGTAAGCATCGCGTGATTTTACCTTGGCACCGCGTGCCATGAAGCAGTAGGTGGGAGCGAGATCGTCCTTGTCATCATCAGCCTTGGAGTGGGAGTCATTGTCTTCATTGTTGAAGATGGACTTTGCGACGTAGGCTGTGGCCAGAGCCAGACTTGCAACGCCAGAGTCGGACTCAGCTTCAGATTCCACCTCTGCCTCCTTAGACGCAGACTCCTCCTCTGAATCCATTTCCTTGCCGACAAAAGCACGAACCTTGCCAGATGAGCTCTTCTTGTGAGATGAAGACCTTGATGAGGACTTGGAAGAAGACTTCGAAGATTTCTTCTTCTTCTTGTCATCGGAGTCATATTCCTTGCTCTTCTTCTTCTTCTTCTCATTGTCCCACTGAGGACACTCAGAGATGTAGTGCCCAGGCTTCTTACACTTGTGACATGTTCTCTTCTTGTTGTCTTGAGTGGAAGCGTCATCATTTCTTGAACTGGATCGTGAAGACTTTCTGAAGCCCTTCTTCTTGGTGAATTTCTGGAACTTCTTCACAAGCATAGCAAGCTCCCTTCCAATGTCTTCAGGATCGTCAGAACTGCAGTCAGATTCTTCTTCTTTAGATGAGGAAACAACTTTTGCCTTGAAAGCACGAGTTCGGCCATAGTTGGGGCCATAGATATCTCTTTTCTCAGAAAGCTGGAACTCATGTGTGTTGAGCCTCTCAAGTATATCAGACGTATCGAGTGTCTTGAAGTCAGGACGTTCTTGTATCATGAGGGCAAGGGTGTCAAAGGAGGTGTCAAGTGATCTCAGCAGTGTCTTGACAATTTCATGCTTGGTGATCTTAGTGGCGCCGAGAGCCTGAAGCTCATTTGTGATGTCGGTGAGGCGATCAAACGTGAGCTGGACATTTTCATTGTCGTTTCTCTTGAAGCAATTGAAGAGATTACGAAGAACACTGATCCTCTGGTCTCTCTGTGTAGAGACGCCTTCATTGACCTTGGACAGCCAGTCCCAGACTAGCTTTGACGTTTCCAGAGCACTCACACGGCCATACTGTCCTTTGGTCAGATGACCACAGATGATGTTCTTTGCAGTCGAGTCCAGTTGAATGAACTTCTTGACATCAGTAGGGGTGACACCTTCACCAGTTTTGGGAACGCCATTCTTGACGACATACCAGAGGTCGACATCAATGGCTTCAAGATGCATGCGCATCTTATTCTTCCAGTAGGGATATTCCGTTCCATCGAACACGGGGCAAGCAGCGGAGACTTTGATTATCCCTGCAGTCGACATAGCTAAACTCCAGGTGGTTAAACTGAATCACACAGAACAAGGGAGTACCTTGCTCTGATACCAATTGAAAGTGCTAGTTATCGACTAGAGGGGGGGTGAATAGGCGATTTTTATGAAAGTCTTCAAAACATGGAAGTTTTGAAGACAAACAATAGAAACAACCTAATTGATATGCACCGGAAGATAAACTACAACAAGCAAGCCACAATCAAGTATTCAATAGCGTTAACGTTCGAAGATTAATAGCAGCTAGGTAGTAGGATCAGGATGGAAGATAGTATGAAGCCAATCAACAATAGTAGTCAAGCAATGAAGTCAATCAGATAAGACGATAAGTAATGACTTCACGAAGACAAACTCAAAGTAAAGGAGGGAAGAGATAGAACCAGTTGCTTGTTGAAGACACAGGATTTGTTGGACCAGTTCCAGTTGCTGTGACAACTGTACGTCTGGTTAGGGAGGCTGAGATTCAACTCAGAAGACCGTGTCTTCACCTTATTCCCCTTGAGCTAAGGACACTTAGTCCTCGCCCAATCACTCTGGTAAGTCTTCAAGGTAGACTTCCAAACCTTCACACACTTCGTTCACCCGGCAATCCACAATGACTCTTGGATGCTCAGAATGCGACGCCTAACCAGCTGGAGGATACACAGTCCTCAAGTGTAATAAGTCTTCAGGTCACACAGACAGAAAGACTTTAGTGATGCCTAACACTCTTTGGCTCTGGGTGTTTGGGCTTTGTCCTCGCAAGGATTTCTCTCTCTCAAATGCTTCGAGGTGGGTTGCTCTCAAACGACAAAAGCCGTATATTAACTCTGAGCAGCCACCAATTTAAGGTGTAGGGGGTGGGCTATTTATAGCCACTAGGCAACCCGACCTGATTTGTCCGAAATGACCCTGGGTCACTAAGGAACTGACACGTGTTCCAACGGTCAGATTTCAAACACACACGGCAACTTTACTTGGGCTACAAGCAAAGCTGACTCATCCAACTCTGGATAAGATTTGCTCTCATTGTCTTCGCTCGAAGACATAGGATTTGGGTTGAGCATCACTTCAGTCACTCTGACTTAGTTCACTTGGACCCCACTTAACAGTACGGTGGTTCCTATGACTCAACAAAGAAGAAAAGGAAACAACGAAACCACACAGTCTTCGTGCTCCATAGTCTTCACGCAATGTCTTCTTATGTCATAGTCTTCAATATGAATATCTTCTCATACCACCATTGTCGTCAATGTCTTCATACATTTTTAGGGGTCATCTCCGGTAGGTAAACCGAATCAATGAGGGACACTACCTGTGTTATCCTGCAATTCTCACAAACGCATTAGTCCCTCAACCAACTTTGTCGTGAATACTCCAAAACCAACTAGGGGTGGCACTAGATGCACTTACACACTATCATCTGGAAGATTAACTCCCAGTTGAATCAAGTGATTGCAATACCCAGACATTTTGAGTATATGTTCACTGACAGAACCATTCTCCTCCATCTTGCAGCTGCAGAACTTATTGGAGACTTCATATCTCTCAATCTGGGCATTTGCTTGAAATATTAACTTCAACTCCTGGAACATCTCATATGCTCCATGACGTTCAAAACATCGTTGAAGTCCCGGTTCTAAGCCGTAAAGCATGGCACACTGAACTATCGAGTAGTCATCAGCTTTACTCTGCCAGACGTTCTTAACATCGTCAGTTGCATCTGCAGCAAGCTTGGCACCCAGCGGTGCTTCCAGGACGTAATTCTTTTGTGCAGCAATGAGGATAATCCTCAAGTTACGGACCCAATCCATGTAATTGCTACCATCATCTTTCAACTTTGCTTTCTCAAGGAACGCATTAAAATTTAATAGAACAACAACACGGGCCTTCTATCTACAACAAACATAGACAAGCAAAATACTATTAGGTACTAAGTTCATGATAAATTTAAGTTTAATTAATCATATTACTTAAGAACTCGCACTTAGATAGACATCCCTCTAATCATCTAAGTGATCACGTGATCCAAATCAACTAAACCATAACCGATCATCACGTGAAATGGAGTAGTTATCAATGGTGAACATCACTATGTTGATCATATCTACTATATGATTCAGCTCGACCTTTCGGTCTCAGTGTTCCGAGGCCATATCTACATATGCTAGGCTTGTCAATTTTAACCTGAGTATTCTGCGTGTGCAAAACTGGCTTGCACCCGTTTGTGACGCCCGGATAATTAGGCTACAGTAAAACTCTGCTAATGATGCCACGTCACCACTCTTACTGTTGTAAACCTCACGATGATTCAATCCCGTCTGAATTCAAAAATTCAAAATCAAGGCAAACAATAAAAGTTTTCAAACATTAAAACTAAAATGTTCTATATGTGCCAAATATTGCGTAAATAATTATGGTGGAGAATCCGCATTTTTATAAAGTATTTAATGGCACTGAAATAAATAAAACAGTAATAAAAACTAATAATTAAATGCCTTTACTAATTAATAAATTATCAAACTAAATTAATTGGGGACTAGACATTTTGTGACGGTGGACTAAACTGAGGTACTAAATTAGATGCTATGTATATATTTTACAGAAACTAAAATAAAAGGTGACTAAAGTAAAACAGGAAAGAATAAATAAAAAGAAAACAGAA
>NC_041387.1:376222236-376225381 GCF_002162155.2 Triticum dicoccoides
ACCCTAACCCACGTCGCCCGTAACCCCCACTCCTCCCTCGATCCACCTCGTCTCCCCACCCTGCCCCGAGTGGATCTGGATCGGGGGCAACCGACGCCCCTGACCTCGCCTGTCGCCCGCCTGGAGCGCCTCCGCCTCGACCCCGTCGCCGCCAGCTCGCCCCCCCGTCGACTATTTGCCTCGCCGGACCACCCCAAGCTCGCCTCACCCTCCCCTGCACCCACCTTCGACGCCACTCCCGCGCCAGAGCCCTCCCCTGCCGACGCCTCACCGTGCGCGACCACCCGACCACGCCCGCGCCCGGGGGATCGCCGCCAAGCCGCCTCCTCGTCAGAGAGGGACGGATCCCGGGGGCCATGTCGCGGATCCGGCCTCCCTCGCCTTTCTCCCCTCGCCAGAGTCCCCTCGTCGACCGACACCCTCTTCTCCGACACCGTCGGCCACCGCCGCTAACCTCGTCATCGATCCACTCGACCCCGACCTCCTCCGGCTCCATCACGCATCCTGCCGCTTCCGCTGTGAGCCTCCGGCCCTCCGTGGCCTTTTCCCCCTCCTCCCCGTGCCCTCCAGCACCGTTTGCCGCTAGCTCCATCGTAGTCGCTGCCTTCCGTCACCCCCGACGCTGTTTCAGCCGCTCCTAGCTACAAACAAAGGCAGGTCTCGACGCTGCGCCTCGCGCTTATCCATTTGGCAGCCGGGGCTGCCCCTTTTGGTCGCTGGAGCCGTCAGCTCCGCGCACGCCGCCGTTCTCTGAACTCACCGACGGGCACGCACACGCGCACACACCTTTTGACAGTGGGTTGACCCACTGACATGTGGGCCTGCCCGGTTTAACCATTCCCCTAACCACCTAATTAGAACCTAATAAAAATGTTTAGTTGAATAACTGAAAATGACATGTGGTTCCTTTTCATATAAAAGCCTATTTCAGAATATCTAAGTCAATGGCATGTGGCCCCCACCTAATTTGTTAAATTAATTAAACTGTTAATTTACACTACTCTATGACAGCTGGGTCCCACCAACCAGTTTGACCAGTCAACGTTGACCTAGTCAACTGCTGACTGGACTATTGACTTTGACCTGACCCCACCTGTAATACACTGTGGCTAGCACTGCACTATGTGACAAAATTGGAATTTGTATGATCATCCATATATTCAAACCATGAGTAGGGCAATTGCAAAGCATTACTTTCATTCTTTCCCAAGATTGGGCAACATGCTCATGATCAAGTTGTTTAAAATTCATGATATCGTTCCTAAGAGTGAAAATCTTAGCAGGAGGAAAATACTTAGAGATAAAAGCATCTTTGCACTTGTTCCAAGAATCAATACTATTTTTAGGCAAAGACGGAAACCAAACTTTAGCACGATCTCTAAGTGAAAACGGAAATAACTTCAATTTGACAATATTGTTATCCGTATCTTTCTTCTTTTGCATATCACACAAATCAACAAAATTGTTTAGATGAGTAGCATCATCTTCACTAGGAAGGCCGGCGAATTGATCTTTCATAACAAGATTCAACAAAGCGGTATTGATTTCAGAAGACTCATCATTATTAAGAGGAGCAATCGGAGTACTAAGGAAATCATTATTATTGGTATTCGAGAAATCACACAATTTGGTATTATCTTGTGCCATGGCAACAAGTAATCCAACACACAAGAAAACAGAAAGGCGACGGGAAAAAGGCAAATGGGAAAGAGAGGAGGAGATTGGGAAAGAGAGGGCAAATAAAACGGCAAGGGAGAAGTGGGGGAGAGGAAAATGAGAGGCAAATGGCAAATAATGTAATGCGAGAGATAGGGATTGCGATGGGTACTTGGTATGGTTGACTTGCTTGCGTGAGCCTCCCTGGCAACGGCGCCAGAAATTCTTCTTGCTACCTCTTGAGCACTGCGTTGGATTTCCCGGAAGAGGAGAGGATGATGCAGTAAAGTAGCGTAAGTATTTCTCTCAATTTTTGAGAACCAAGGTATCAATCCAGTAGGAGACCACGCACAAGTCCCTCGTACCTACACAAAACGATAGCAACTCGCAACCAACGCTTAGGGGTTGTCAATACCTTCACGGACACTTACGAGAGTGAGATTTGATAGAGATAATATTTTTGGTATTTTTGATAGATAGATGCAAATTAAAAAGTAAAGGCAAAGTAAAAACAAAGCAAGTAAATAAAGCGATATAGATTGATATGATGAGAATAGACCCGGGGGCCATAGGTTTCACTAGTGGCTTTTCTCAAGAGCATAAGTATTCTACGGTGGGTGAACAAATTACTGTTGAGCAATTGACAGAATTGAGCATAGTTATGAGTATATCTAGGCAATGATCATGTATATAGGCATCACGTCCAAAACAAGTAGATCGAAACGATTATGCATCTACTACTATTACTCCACTCATCGACCGCTATCCAGCATGCATCTAGAGTATTAAGTAAAAATAGAGTAACGCCGTAAGCAAGATGACATGATGTAGAGGGATAAATTCATGCAATATGATAAAAACCCCATCTTGTTATCCTCGATGGCAACAATACAATACGTGCCTTGCAACTCTTTCTGTCACTGAGTAAGGACACCGCAAGATTGAACCCAAAGCTAAGCACTTCTCCCATTGCAAGAACTACCAATCTAGTTGGCCAAACCAAAAAGGATAATTCGAAGAGACTTGCAAAGATAACTCAATCATACATAAAAGAATTCAGAGAAGAATCAAATATTTTCCATAGATAATACTGGATCATAAACCCACAATTCATCAATCTCAACAAACACACCGCAAAAAGAAGATTACATCGAATAGATCTCCACGAGAGAGGGGGAGAACATTGTATTGAGATCCAAAAAGAGAGAAGAAGCCATCTAGCTACTAGCTATGGACCCGAAGGTCTGAAGTAAACTACTCACACTTCATCGGAGGGGCTATGGTGATGATGTAGAAGCCCTCCGTGGTGGATGCCCCCTCCGGCGGAGCTCTGGAACGGGCCCTAAGATGGGATCTCGTGGATATAGAAGGTTGCGGCGGTGGAATTAGGTTTTTGGCTCCTGTTCTGATCATTCGGGGATACGTAGGTATATATAGGAGGAAGGAGTACGTCGGTGGAGCTTCGAGGGGCCCACGAGGTAGGGGGCGC
>NC_041387.1:376225478-376225812 GCF_002162155.2 Triticum dicoccoides
GGGGGGGGGGGGCGCCCTCCACCCTCGTGACCTCCTCGGAAGCTTCTTGGAGTAGGGTCCAAGTCTCCTGGGTCACGTTCGGTTGGAAAATCACGATCCCGAAGGTTTCATTCCATTTGGACTCCGTTTGATATTCCGTTTCTTCCAAATACTGAAAAAGGCAAAAAACATCAATTCTGGGTTGGGCCTCCGGTTAATAGGTTAGTCCCAAAAATAATATAAAAGTGGAAAATAAAGCCCAATATAGTCCAAAACAGTAGATAAAGTAGCATGGAGCAATCAAAAATTATAGATACGTTGGAGACGTATCAAATGTCGCGGGTGGATAAGAGCC